>NC_140451.1:1143893-1321393 GCF_963576455.1 Neolamprologus multifasciatus | reverse complement strand
GAGCCTTCAGTTTTCAGGCCCCTCTTCTGTGTTTGTGCGATTGGGTGAATGTGGCCTGTTGTATAGAGAGCTTTGAGTAGAAAAGCGCTGTATAAGAATCAGTCCATTTAAGCTCTTTGCCTCACAACATAAATAAAACAGAATTGAACTAAATTCTCTCTGGAAACAAAGACTGTGAACCAGCCACAGACGTGAATCTGTATTTACTCTCAGACAGACTGGTGACCTGAGCCCGTCTCTCAGGGTGGGGCTGAAGCCTAACCTGTCTGCCATAAGATGAGAGGCTCCCATAGGTGGAAAATGAGCTCCCTTTAAAGACAAGCCTTCATTAACAAAACTATAGTCATCATCAAAATCAATTTAAAAACTGAAACAGTTTACACATTTAAAGTTTTTCTTTCCAACATCCACCACGATGAGATGTAAAAAGTATCAGATCAATATTAAAACAAAACGATTTACCAGACAAACTGGACGGCCTGGTCACGAGTAGCGAGGATGGTCTGGCTCGGTACGAGGAGGGACGGCTTCCCGGTGTTGCCCTTCTTCATCATCAAAATCACGTAGAGGAGCTGGTGGAACACCCTCCGCAAGGACTGGAGGACACAACAGATAAAACCCATTAAAGAAGACGTTTGATGACTCTGGTGGGAACTCAGCACATGGGTCTCCTCCCTCAATAAATACTGAAGTCACTTATTTTGCTGTGAGAACATTTTAACATTTTCTCAGTTGAATTTTTCTCTGAATCTTGTCACAGCTCGTTTGTTCTGTTGGCTTCATCGGCTGGTGTTCATCCCATTATATGTTTGGATCCCACTGGAAAAGGAGGAAGACCGCATCATCCACTGACTGCACTGAAGATATGATCAACTTCCTCTCCACAGGTTTTAAGACACCACATTGAAATGTAGAAATAGCTCGAGCTGATTTCATTTTGGGTCGAGGTCACACGAAAAGTGAAAACAAATAAAAACTTCGTATCACCCGACATTTTTGTGGCTCATCTTTAAACTTCATGTCGATATCCCCGGACTTGGATTGCATTTGACTATGACCTTCAATGTTAGCATCCAGGTCATAAAAAACATTTCTGCACGCCATATCAGGTACAGTTTATCATATGAAAGGACACGCAGAGAGCTGTATGAAGCAACTCGTCTTTCTATGCCTGTATGTCCTGTAGTTCAGCCAAAATCATCAATATTGTTTGAACATCTCACATTTTTACAGCTTCTATATGACAGAGACATTTAGGCTCTTTGAGAGACTAAAGCGTTGGTCCGGTGGAGCGAAACACTCCTGAGTCTCCTGACGCTTTGCCAGAATTGCTTCAAGGAAGTCAGAAAGTCTTGTTCCACAGCCTGACCGCCTCCCACACCCAAGTTTCTGCTTCAAGCAGCAGACAAGGTGCTTTCTGTTTGGCCTGCCCATACTCATCAGCTCCAGTAGGACTCCTTCAGCCTCCAGTTTTCACTATTAGATTCAGGGACTATCGCCACGACGAGCACCAACTTCCTCGCAGCTGCCTCAGCAATGGAGGTGCAGAACACGGTTCATTCATAATGCTTCCAAAGTCGTGTCTGAGGTGGGAGTTGAGGCCCCGGTTTGGAATAGTGTGTGCATTCCCAGCACACCCTCCCCATATGTTTAGGTGTGAACACCACTCTGCGTCAGATCAGCAGGCCTTGCTCCCAGGTCTCATGGTCACTGCTCACGTGAGCGTTGAAGCCCCCCCCCTCAAATACCCCCCTCACTAAACTTAAGAAGGCTAACTGATGTTCGGCGCATAAGTGCAAACAGTCAGGATCCATTCTCTGAACTGAAGAGGAAGCAACAAGTCCAAATCTCTGAATGCAGCCAGCCTGAGTCTCTATAAAAACAATGTTTCTACAGTGTTATGATGACGTCTACTGAGATGGTTTATAAGTAGTGTACGGGCTCTTACTTCTTTCTGGTCTCCATGTTTTGGCAAGCAAAGCAGCTGTAGGCCATAGAAAGCCATCTCTGGAACGCTCCTTAGTTTGGTGATGTCTCTGTGCAGAAATGACACAACTATCAGTTTGATTCTGATACATTAAAAAAGACAAAATAAGGAAGAAAACTCACTGTTCAGCAGCAAAAACTGGTTTGCCAGTAGTGGGTTCAAAGTAAAGCAGGTTACTGAAGATCTGGAGAAAGAAAAGGATCAGCTGTGAACAGCTGCAGGTTCCACAGTGTGAAATGAACCAGCTGTGCAGAGACAAGCAGGTGGTACCTGCATACAGTGGATCACGGTCTGAGGACTGGCTTTTAGTGGAAGTGTCTGCAGAAGTCTCAGTAAGCTTTGAACCAGGAGAGCGACAGCATCTCTGATCCTCATCAGGTCCTGTCCAGAAAGATGAACTTCCTCTTCCTCCTCATCCTCCTCCTCCATTTCCATCTGATAATAACACATAAGTCTGATCATAAATGTGTTCCACCAGCTCACCTTCACACAACTTTAGCATCAGAAAGATCAGTACCATTTATTGGTTTGTTTTTCTCTTCAGAAGGTTTTAAGAAAATGAAACGAGGAATAATTAATGAAAAGTCCTTCTTGCTGTTGTATTAGCTCCTAGTTATGAAATCAGTGTATCAAAGTCACTATTCAGCCATCACGTTACAATGATCCTCGGAGCGTACCTCTGGACCGTCTTTCCTCTGTGGTCTGGAGCGTTTTCCCTCCGTCTGAGAACTCTTCAGGTCTTTTTTGCGTTTCTTTTCAGAATCCTGAGGCCAGCAGTGACGGGTCAGGTCCAGACATGTGTCCAACAAAACCTCATGAAAAACCTTGTTGGAAATGCTCCCTGGAAACAACGATAGAGAGAGCCAGCACACTCACACCTCTTACCCAAGCAAACATCTTTTATTGTGCAGTTTTCCTAAGCTCGTGTGAATCGTAGCCTCAGTTTTTTATTCTTAGTCAACAGGAGCGACGTTAACATCGTTATCTCCTGCTGCTTTAGCTCATCAACTTCAAGGTTCAACAGGTTGTGTTCAGAGAACTTCCACTTACTGGATTTTATTTTTTCATTTTTGAACCACTTACAGTTCAGTTTTGAATATTACATAAAAATAAACAACATACAAAGTGTTTTTGAATGGCAGATATGCAGAAATATGTGCATGTAGCACAGAGCCATGGCTCAGTGTCTAAATGAGTCTCACAGGCCTGAGTGTGTCCAGATAGCTTCCTAGAAATATGTCACAGGATAGACAAACAGACACACACTCCTTAAAAATTAAGACATCTATACCAACGTTATAATTTACAGTCAATAAGCAGTGACAATTATCTCCTCAATGTTAGTTCCACCGAGCTCCAAGAACTTGTAGTTACTTCCATTTCAACTTTCCTTACCTGGAATTCTCAGAAGTAACAGGTACACTGAGGCTGCACACAGGCTGGTCACCCTCTGGTGGCCACTGGCCACTTTAGACTTTCCTGCCAGGACAAAGAAGGACAGCACAGCCACCACAGACTTGACTGATATGCCACTCTCCCCCAGAACTGCCCAGACACTCTGCAATGCAAGATAGGAGACAGTCAGCTGAGTGCGACCTTCAGATGGTGAAGCAGACACTACAGACTACAGGAAGACTTTAGACTGAGCAACTGCAAGCATTTCAGAGAGCCACAAAAACTGATTTGCTTACCTGTGAAGCTCCATCACTGCCTGCAGACTGATGTTGATCAGCATGGGCCAGTAAACACTGGTAGAGGGCTGTGAAAGACTTCTCTTGCCTGGCTTTAAGTTCCTCCTCTATAGTTTTATCCAGTGGTTTCCTTTCAGTAAACTCCACTTCCCACACCGCGTCCACCCAGGCTACAAATAGATAGAATAATATTATCTCAAACATGCAAATATAACTGAAATAACAAGAGAAAAAAACTTAAAAACATCAAGTTTTTGTGAAAATCTCTATGTCTACACAATGTTTATGCTTGAAAAGGAGTAGGATGATTTTTTTTATTTTAAATTACATCAGTTACATGTTTAACTATATACAAGTCTACACTCAGCTCATAAACCAAAACAACAACAAACTACATTTTACATAAACTAAGCACCCTGTGTAAACACCCACTAATCTCTGAGCTTAAAAATTATCTCTTATATCACAAAATCACTGACTGACTTTCATTTACTGCTACTTTTAACACGTTTGCCTGTCAAATGTCAGACGAGCCGATGTTTTCTCAGATGCCAAAGCGACACTGCTGTCTGCCATGAACCCACAGATATTAAGTTCATTACAAATAATGACTATAACATTTGACGACAATCTGAATATTCAACTGCTTTATTTAATGGCAGATAATCGACACTAATGTCGCTTCACGGTACATCTCTCGGCTCAAATAACCCAGGAAACAGCCAAGTTTGACAGACAGCCAAACCGCCGGGTGTTCAGTAAACCACATTTCGATAACAGACAAGAGAGTTTTACCTTCTGAGATATCGTTTAACCTAAGAAACTGCAACGCAGATATCAGATCCATCTTATTTTGGTTTGTCTTTTTTTTTTCTCGTTTAATTCGCCCGCCCAAATATAAAAACTCCGGACATGCGCACTAAACGTCTTCGTTTTATTTCTTTTCCCGGTTATCAGCCTCAGTGTTCAATACCGCCACCTGCTGGGCTGGAATGGTTAGTTATTTTATTATTGTTTTTTATTTTGCAAGAAAAGTTAAAACTGGTCGCAAAGTTTCAAACTAGTTTATTGGAACATAAACTAGTTCATAACAGTTTTAATATGACTAATACTAAAGTCATATAGATAGTTTCAACTGATAAATAATAATGTGCAAAGAAGGTATTTATAATACACAATATATTCCCAAAAGTATTCACTTTTCTGTCTTCACAAGCATATAAACTTGAGTTACATCCCATTCTTAATCCATAGGGTTTAATGTGATGTCAGCTAACCCTTCAGCAAAGGCTTTCCACAAGGTTCAGAAGTGTGTTTGTGGGAACGTTTCACCATTGTTTATGGGCTAAAATTGTGGTCATGAAAATTTTGTACTTGTAAATCAAATGTGTATTTGTGAACTGAGTTTTTTAACCTTGTGAACCAAAATATGTGAACATTTTTTGTTTGTGCATCTACTGATGAGAATTTGTGTGTAAAAAATATTTGTGTTTGTAAAAATATTTACACAAGTTACAATTTTTTTGTTAAGTTCTGCTTACAGATACAAAGCAAAAAACTATGTGTAAAACTCTGCGCTCTGTGTGAGTTACAAGTATGAATTTTCACCCAATTTTTCTTCCTTTCAAATGATTGGTCAATGTCATGTCAATCACAAATGTAACAATCCAATCAGAGAACAGATGGCTGTTGGAGGGGTGCTGTTACGCCCCAGTCTAGGGGTACGGGAACGCAACATAAGTTTGAAAAGTTTGCCCCGCCCTGGTCCCAAAACCATACACAGAGGGAAAACCAATTTCTTAGAGAACGGTGGTTTATTTCTCTACACTGCAAAATGAAGCTCCGGGGTGAACAAAGGCCAAAATAACAAACAAAACAAGCTAAGTCAGGAGGAGGTGCTAAAACCCTATGTGAAATCAAAAAACAAACAAAAGACAAGCGCTAGACAGCGATAAACAGGAGAAAACAGTGCAAGGGAAAACAATAAGGCAGATCACCCCTTCTGTTCCAGTGCTATTTACAATGAAAACTAATGTACACACTATATGCAGAACTCAGAAAGTTCGGGTTTGGAGGCCAGGGTCAGGTCTGCTGCTGCTGTCAGTGGCTGCCCCAGGACAACTGCTGGTGAGGGATTTTGAAGGATACCACATGACCAGGGGACCAATCAGCAGCCGTCAGCTCATCCACTCAGGGACCTGCAAAGACTTAAAGACACAGACAAAGAAAACAGCCTGCAGAACAGATTATGGCCAGGGCCATAACAGTGCTTTACGCAGCTGCAAGTCCTGGAAGGATAAATGGTAAATGGTCTGTATTTGTATAGCGCTATCTAGGACCCCAAAGCGCTTTACACATTCAGTCATCCACCCATTCACACACTGGTGATTGTAGCCACAGCCACCCTGGGGCGCACTGACAGAGGCGAGGCTGCCGGATACTGGCGCCACCGGGCCCTCTGACCACCACCAGTAGGCAACGGGTGAAGTGTCTTGCCCAAGGACACAACGACCAAGACTGTCCAAGCCGGGGCTCGAACCAGCAACCTTCCAATTACAAGGCAAACTCCCAACTCTTGAGCCACTTTAGATAAACCTTTATTATCCCACGGATAAGAAATTTCATTGTTACAGAGCTCTTACAGCACGGGAAAATAAAATATAAAAGGAAGACACAAGGTGCTCCTATAAACATAAGCTACCAAAGTTCGTATATACAGGTATATACAGGTAACAATGTACAGAATATGTATAGAACAATTGAAAAAAATCTACAGAGCCATGTATAAAATGTACAGTAAACAAACAAGCTGGTGAGTGCGGGGTCCCGTGTTGAACCAGGGGGTTCATACCGAGGAGGCCGAAGCCCGCATTGCCGGAGTAGAAAGCACACTTGAAAAAACAGAAACGTCACTGAACTCGACCATCAAACGAATCGTTCTTCCTGAAGCCAAAACAGATGACTTGGAAAACCGGGACGATGAAAGAACCTGCGCATCTTCGGCATAAAAGAGCAGAGGGGCAACAATCACTCTTCGACTTTATTAACATCAGGCTACCTAAGTGGCTGGGGCTAGCGCCTGACAAATCATTCACACTGGAGCGAGTGCATCGCACGCTAGCCTCCAGGAAACCAACCAAAGCAGAGCGGTGCTTGTTTGCTTCTTAAAATTCCAAGAGAAGGAACTGGTATATCGGGAAGCAAGAAAACAACAAATTACACATGATGGGGCCAAGATCACATTTGCGCAGGATCGGTCTGCGGAGACGGTTTGGATCTGTCCAAATCGTTCCACAGACGATGCCATCTCTCATCTCCTCCACACATCACTCACTCACTTGGACACTAGAAGGGGGAATTATGTTAAAATGCTCTTCATAGACTACAGCTCTGCATTTAATACCATAATTCCCTCCACACTCACCACCAAGCTGGAGCATCTGGGACTCAGCTCATCTATGTGTCAGTGGATCTCCAACTTCCTAACTGGCAGACCACAGGCAGTAAGGATGGGCGGACATGTCTCAGCCTCCACCACTCTCAGCACTGGAGCCCCCCAGGGGTGTGTTCTGAGCCCCCTGCTGTACTCTTTGTACACATATGACTGTGTGGCCACTACCAGCTCCACCACCATCATCAAGTTTGCTGACGACACCGTCGTGGTGGGCCTGATCTCTGACAACAACGAGACGCCCTACCTGAAGGAGATTAGGAATCTGGAGAACTGGTGCCAGAGGAACAACCTCCTTCTAAACGTCAGTAAGACAAAGGAGTTGATAGTGGACTTCAGCACTAAGGAGAGGAACTACCAGACCCCCGTCATCAACGAGTGCCCAGTGGAGAGAGTGGACAGCTTCAAATACCTCGGAGTTCACATCACGCAGGACCTGTCATGGTCCTGTCACATCAACACCGTGGTGAAAAAGGCCCGTCAGCGTCTCTACCACCTCAGACGCTTGAGAGACTTCCGACTGCCCCCCAAGGTGCTCAGGAACTTTTACTCCTGCACCATAGAGAGCATCCTGACGGGAAACATCTCAACCTGGTTCGGGAACAGCACCATGCAGGACAGACGAGCTCTACAGAGGGTTGTGCGTTCAGCTGAGCGCACCATCCGCTCAGAGCTCCCTGACCTGCACTCAATCTACAGCAGGCGGTGCTGGACCAAGGCCAGGAAGATCGTGAAGGACCTCAGCCATCCCAACAACGGACTGTTCTCTCTGCTGAGGTCAGGAAAGCGATTCTGCTCCCTGAAGACCAACACAGAGAGACTGAGGAGGAGCTTCTTCCCGCAGGCGATACGGTCTCTCAATCACACCACCACACAGTACTGACCCACACATATAGTTCTTACACTCACACTGGACATTCTGGACATTGTTTTCACTTCATCACTTAAACCACTTTAAGCATATTTGCACTGCACAAGACACTAAATAATGTGGATTGCACAACACTGGACATTATATTCCTCATCTCCAGTTAATTCTTGTACAGCTGCTGTTATTGTGTGTATATATATATTTATATTTATACTTCTTCATACATTCTTATATATTTCTATACTGTGTATTTTGTTGTACAGTTATTTTATTTTCAACTTTAATTTATATATTTTATCTTATTCTTTCCCAGTTAAATTTACCCTTCATTCTAATTTGTGTTGTACAGTTATTTCATTTTTAACTTAATTTTTATATTTTATTTTATTCCTTCCTGGTTAAATTTACCCTTTTTAATTTTCATATTTATTTCCTTTCTTATTCATAGCCTTTTCTTTTTTTTCTTTAGGTCACGAGCAGTTGTCTAAGCATTTCACTGCATATCGTACTGTGTATGACTGTGTATGTGACAAATACAATTTGAATTTTGAATTTGATCCGACGGGGATTTCACCTGGTTGTCAAGCTGTTTATTGAAATCAATGCCTTCTGTGGATTCCAGCACAACCCCTGCAGACTCAGGATGTGGATTAACGCCCTCCAAATAATTTGTTGAAGGGAGGGGGGAGACATTTCCAACAAGAAAATACAAATGTTCAATCAGAAATTGTTTATAAGTTGTGTATCTGGCATGTGTGAGTATGAATGTAAGTGCAAACCTGCTTCTTCAATTTTTCCTTTACTTTGTTTATTTAAGTACAGAGTCTGACAATATTTTATGGAGAGGACAACTAAAGAAAACATTTTGAACGTTAACATTACGACCTGGAATGTTAGGGGGATACGGAAGTTAGTTAAACTGAAACAAGTGTTAAACCGACTGAAACATTTAAATTCTACAATTATTTTCCTACAAGAATCTCATCTTACTATCAGAGATACATTTATTAACCAAAAGATGGCAGGGTCAGGTATATCACTCTTCCTATACTAGACATGCCAGAAGAGTCATTACTCATATACATACAGTGGCTTGCAAAAGTATTCAGCCCCCTTGAACTTTCCCACATTTTGTCACATTACAGCCACAAACATGAATCAATTTTATTGGACTTCCACGTGAAAGACCAACACAAAGTGGTGAACACGTGAGAAGTGGAACGAAGATCAGACATGATTCCAAACATTTTTTACAAATAAATAACTGCAAAGTGGGGTGTGTGTAATTATTCAGCCCCCTTTGGTCTGAGTGCAGTCAGTTTCACATAGACGTTGCCTGATGAGTGCTAATGACTAAATAGAGAGCACCTGTGTGTGATCTAATGTCAGTACAAATACAGCTGCTCTGTGACGCCTCAGAGGTTGTCTAAGAGAATATTGGGAGCAACAACACCATGAAGTCCAAAGAACACACCAGACAGGTCAGGGATAAAGTTAGTGATGGGCAGATGAAGCTTCATGAAGCACTGAAGCTTTACATCCAATTGGTTCCCCCCAGCGCAAAGCTTCTCGAAGCTTCGTTTGCTCTAGTAGGACACCTACTGGACGTAAAAATATTAGTTGGCATGAATTTGAAGAGTGTGGCCTTTTGCACACAGCCTGTAAATGTCAACAACAAAAGGAGTGTGTAAAACATCTATATTGTAGTGATGGCAGTATACTGTGTATATTTATACTGGCAGTATGGAAAATGATCATTTGGAAATGCTTAAAATGGAAATGATCATTTACTGTGAGGTGAGGTGTGGTTGAGGTATGGACAGCTACACACTGAGCCTCAGTCCTGCCTGTTCACATTTTATTCAGTAAAAACTAAATTTTCACTGCTTTTATGGCCTTTTTAGTGGGGAGAACATAGCTAGGATTTAATGATTTAACAAATCTTTTAAATCCTTTGTCCTCCACAATGCTAAATGGCTGGGAGTCCTCAATCACCATGCTAACCAGGTCTTCATCTATTTGAGATTGTTCTCCTGAGGAAAGACAATAAAAACAAAGCACAAATATAAATATCACACACGTAACTTATAACAGCTGTATAATATTGTTATATCATTTAGTAACATTACTGCATGCTATATTATCATGACATTTGATGGCTCACCTGGTCTTGCTCCACAATCTGTGTTCCCCTTATTCACATGCAAAGCTCTGTAGTGCCTAAGCATGGATGAGGTGTTGTTGTTATATCCCAGCTCCCTGGCACATAGAAAACACTTCACCTTGTACAAAAGTAAAGCCGCTTAACATTAATTGTATTGCACCATCAGTATTATGAAAATACATCTTCTGTAGAAATTTACATACCTTGTTGGGAGGAATAAGATCACAATGTTCCCACACAGGGGAGGACATCCTCCTCTTCTTAGCTGGCTCCATTCTCTCCTGACTTTCTCTCCTCACTCTCATGAACCTCCTAACTGTCTCCACACTCTCACTAACCGCAACTCTCCATCAAACACCCACATTTTGAATGAAGTCTGAGGGGTTTGTATCGCTGTCATAGCTCGCGGCAAAGTTCGAACCACTTCCTGAACCAGTCACGTGGTACAGCCGGGCAGCGAGGCTTCGGACGTCATCATTTTCAGCTCCTCCCATAAATGAAGCAAGCCTCGATACGCGCATCGCGGAAACGCCCCTTCAATTACTCGACACAAGCTTTGAAGCCTCGATACAGAACATCACATCACTAGGCTTAGGCTACAAAAAGGTTTCCCAAGCCTTGGACATCCCACGGAGCTCTGTTCAAGCCATCATTCAGAAATGGAAGGAGTATGGCACAACTGTAAACCTACCAAGACAAGGCCGTCCACCTAAACTCACAGGCCGAACAAGAAGAGCGCTGATCAGAAATGCAGCCAAGAGGCCCATGGTGACTCTGGACGAGCTGCAGAGATCTACAGCTCAGGTGGGGGAATCTGTCCACAGGACAACTATTAGTCGTGCACTGCACAAAGTTGGCCTTTATGGAAGAGTGGCAAGAAGAAAGCCATTGTTAACAGGAAACCATAAGAAGTCCCGTTTGCAGTTTGCCACAAGCCATGTGCAAGTCTGCCATCTGTTGTTGCCCAACGATGCCATGCAATCGTCGACACACAGTGCATTTGGAAAGAACTTTCCTGATAGCGCTGTTGGCTCTGGGAATCCAGAACCTTTGAAGTAGCTTGGACAGGACATGGTTGCGTCCGTTATGACCCACCTCCTTGTGTATTTCTTGTAGAATGAGCTCAAACACCCTAGAGCTCTTGTCCAGAATGACGGGGTGTTTGAACTCTTCTGGCAAGGCTGAGCGACTGAGCCTTCCCCCAACTCTCAAGATCCCATCCTGAAGAAGCGGATTGAGCTTGTATATGTGGCTGCTCCTTTTAATAGGCTCACCCTTTAGTAGGGCAGTGATTTCTTCTTGAAATTTTTGTCTTTGGCAGTTGGTTATAATCTCAAGTTCAGCTTCTTTTAAGTCATCCACTGTGAGGTTTTCTTTGCGGTGGCTTAACCTGATATTTGTCAGGTTTTGACTTTGCTGTCTCTGTGTTTTACTGATGTCTCATGCAGTGTCAGCAGTCTGTTCTAGTCGTTCTTTGGCTTGAACCAGCAAGATGTTCTTTACCTTAAGGATCCATGCCACAGCTTTCTTAAGGCGTATCCATGACGAGTAGTGTTCTATCAACTGCTGCAGTACATCCGTTCCTTTATTTAATGCGAAGGTGCTAATCGACACATTTTTTTTGATCTCCGGGTCTCCTCGGTTAAGAGCTTCTAGATGATCAAGATTCTTTGGCCAACTGTTGTTTGGTGCCGTGAGAAAGTCTGGTCCAGAAATCCAGACATGGTTCTGTAGGAAAAGGCCTACGTTCTGTCCTCTTGAGATGTGTCGCCATTGAGAAGCCACGGACACTTTTAGGATTTGAGAGACGCGGTTGGCGACAAAGGTGCGGAACCTTGTTGTCTCGTTGTTTATGTACTTTAGCACCGCTGTACTATCAGTCCAAAACACCGACTCTGCAAGCTGTATTTGTAGCTCTTTCCTTAACATCCTGTCCATTCGTCCTGCCATAGTTGCTGCTGTTAATTCCAGACGTGGAATGGTGGTGTGTTTGAGTGGCGCAACTCTTGCCTTCCCCATAACAAAGGAACAATGGACTTGACCATTCCAGCTTTTCTGCACCAGATAGGTTACAGTACCATAAGCCTCCTCACTAGCATCACAGAAATGATGAAGCTGAGCAAATGAAGTGCCTCCAAAATGTGCTGGCTTGAAAGATCGCTCAACTTCAAACGCCCGGAGTAACTCCAAATCGTTAAGCCATTCATTCCACTGCTGAGCAAGATGTTCTGGAATGACGCTATCCCAGCCAATCTTTAGCCTACAGCACTCTTGCAAAATCCTTTTAGCCAGCAGAACCACTGGCGCCAAGATGCCTAGTGGGTCGTAGATGGAACTTGCAGTAGAAAGAATGTTCCTCCTTGTGGGCTTTTTCTCTTGAATGGCAATTTGGAATTTGAAGCTATCAGACTGGACGCACCACTGTACTCCCAGTGCTCTCTCTATGGGCAGTACATCCTGATCCAAGCCCAGATCTTTAACTTCCTTTGCCCTTGCAGTATCAGGAATGGAGGCCAGCACCACGCGGCTGTTGCTTATCCATTTCATTAACCTGAATCCTCCTGTTTGACAGGCCGCTTTCAGATTGTGGAAAAGCAACACAGCTTCATCCTCAGAGCCAACTGACTTCAGGCAGTCGTCCACGTAAAAGTTCTGCAGTATGGTTTCAATAGCTGTACTATCAAACTGGTCCCTGTTGTCCTCAGCACACCGTCTCAGAGCATAGCTGGCACAGCTTGGTGATGACGTTGCGCCAAATAGGTGCACAACCATCCTGCATGCCACCAGAGCTTGGTTAACGTCTCCATTTGGCCACCATAAGAACCTTAAGAGGTCTGTGTCTTCTGGTGGAACCTTTACCTGGTGGAACATGGCTTCCACATCGGCCATGACAGCTACAGGTTCTTGGCGAAATCTAGTGAGAACTCCAATCAGAGTACTGGTAAGGTTCGGCCCTTGAAGAAGTTGCCCATTCGACGTGAACCCCTGATAGGCAGCTCCACAGTCGAATACAACACGCATTTTGTGCTTTTTGGGATGGTACGCTCCATGGTGTGGGATGTACCAAACCTTTCCATCCCTGCGTTTGAGGTCTTTGTCACGGACCTTCGCGGCATAGCCCTTGGAGATCAGATCCTTCCTGAAAGCAATATAGTCCTCACGAAATGTGAGGGGTTTTTCAGAAGCCTCTTCTTCAAATTTAAGGCACGCTGTTCTGCTAGCACTTGGTTGTTGGGCATTTGAATCCTTTTGTTCTTAAGAGGTAGGCCGATGCAGTAATGTCCGTTAACCAGTCTGGCAGAATGTGTTACTGTCCATGAATTGGAGATCTACCCTAGACATTTCAAATTGCTCTTCCTGGTTGCATTCAGGAAAGTCATATTTGAGCTGCTGTTTCCACAGGTCATCCAGTTTGGCCACAGATATTCGATTTGATTTGATAGTTACTGTTTTGCTCCTTGCAGCGCTGCGATTGCCATCCCACAGCGCTCCATTCACTGTCCAGCCAAGGCTTGTTTTTACTGCATAGGGTCTGTCGTCTATGCTGTGAATGACTTCCTCTGGCTACATAGCCCTTGGTACTTTATTTCCGATTAGCAGACCTATTTTTGCATTGATGTAGGGTATTTGCACCCGCTTTAGATAAGGCAATTTGTCCACGTCTGCCTGCAGTGGACTGTTCTTTTTGTCGGCTGGGATTGCCTTCTGAGAAAACACCTCCTGCAGCTCAATGAAGTTGCAATTTTCTAGGCTGCTAACCTCTAGGCCTGTAACAAGATGACTGCTGACCGTTTTCTGTTGCCCCATGGTTGTCAACAGTATGTCCATTTTCTTTCCACTGAGATTGAGCTCATTCATTAGCCTTTCGGTACAAAACGTTGCAGTGCTGCCTGGGTCTAAGAAAGCATATGTGATAGCCTCAGTCTCTTGCATTGTGCCTTGGTATGTTCACTGTGGCAAAACAAACATGGTGTTTTGAATGCGGAGGTAGGATTAGTGAGTCCCTTTTTGCCTCCCTTTGCCTCTGCATCGATGCTGCCCGAGTGGTTCACAGGTGTGGCTGTTGTTGTAAAAATGGTCTTGCCACTCTTCCTCCCTAAAGTGACATTTGGTGGAGACTTGGTTGGTGCCTTATTGCTGTCTTTTATATCTCCAAACACTGGGTGTAATGCTACCTTAGCCTGCGTGTTAATAAACTTGACAAGGTCCATAAACTTAGGCCGCCGAGCTTCTGTCTCCTCTATTTCAAAGGCAACACTCCTCCACCTTCCCCTGAGGTTGTACGGTAGCCTATTCACAATGGCACGCATGTTGGCAACGTTATCCAACTCCTCCATGTACTCCATGTCTGACATTGCATTCCCACAGCAGGTGAATAATAGTGCCAATGCGCTGAGGGCTTCATCATCTTCTGTCTTTATTGGAGGCCAGCCTAGAGCCTTGTTTATGTATGCCACAGAAATCCTGTATTCGTTGCCAAAGTGCTCTTTCAGGAGCCTTTTTGCTTCACAGTAGCCCTTTTCTGGATCAATGTGCAGACAACTGCGTATTAGCTCCCTGGGCTGTCCAGAAGTGTATTGCTCCAAGAAGCAAAGACGATCCTTTCTGCTTTACACTCTACTCCATGCTCAAAGGCTCTGATAAACAGTCTATATTCGAGGGGGCGGTGTGGCAGCAATTTTTCACACCAGCCTATTAATTAATGAAAGACCCAGACAGACTTTTAATTCATTTGAAAGCCTGATGCTTAGCCTTGTCCACCCCAGCTGTGAAACTCAGAAACCAGTCTTACTTGTTATCATCTATCGTCCACCTGGGCCTTTGTAACAGGGTCATAAATCACATTGTTATAATTACACAAAATGTGTTCTAAACCCCCAAACTGTTCCTTTTATACCTGACTTTTAGGACCTCCAAGCCTGTAGTTATGTTCATTATCAGTTAGAGCCCCTCCTCATTCTTTTCTTCTTCTTCTTCTTCTTTGGTGCAACCCTATAAATACAGTGTACTCCTTTTGCCTCTCCCACACATAAACACACATATAATTCATATTTAACCACCCGGATGTTTCTGATTGCGATTTTAGTTCAATTATTGTCATTATTAAGCCTGTTTTTGTTAGATGTTATAAGTGTGTAGTATGTGTGTATCATAAATGTGTTTTAGGCGCCATAAATGCTAGCATGGATATATGCTCCTTGCTAGCTTGGAAGTTGTGGTGGGTTGAGCTAACGCTCTTCCCCACTGTTTGTATTTGGTCGTAGGAGCTGGAGTGGGCAAATTATTTACTTGGAGGCCTTTCTTTCTTTTACCTTTTTATCAGGTATGTCGGATTTCATGTTGTTGTTTTATCTTATGTCAAATATATTACGTGTAAATGCATACTTTATGTTTAATGTAAAAATAAATGCCGCCCCTTTTCTACAATTCCCCTGTGGGAGAGGAGCTGGAGTGGGCAAATTATTTACTTGGAGGTCTTTCTTTCTTTTACCGTTTTTATCAGACACAACGCAGAATCACACCGGTTACACCTTACACAGAGTTTCTGTCTGATTTCTCAGACTTTATATCTAATTTAGTTCTGAGCTCAGATAAAATAATTATTGTGGGTGATTTTAACATCCATGTAGATGCTAAAAATGACAGCCTCAACATGGCATTTAATCTGTTGTTAGACTCAATTGGTTTCTCTCAAAATGTAAAAGAACCCACCCACCACTTTAATCACACTCTAGATCTTGTTTTAACATATGGCATAGAAACTGAACATTTAACAGTGTTTCCTGAAAACCCTCTCCTGTCTGATCATTTCTTGATAACATTTACATTTACAATAATTGATTACACAGCAGTGGAGAGTAGACTTTATCAAAGTAGATGTCTTTCTGAAAGCGCTGTAACTAAGTTTAAGAATATAATCCAGCCACTGTTATCATCGTCAATGCCCTGTACCAACACAGAGCAGAGCAGCTATCTGAACGCTACCCCAACAGAGGTCGATTATCTTGTTAATAATTTCACCTCCTCACTACGTACGACTCTGGATACTGTAGCTCCAGTGAAAACTAAGGTCTCTAATCAGAAGTACCTGACCCCGTGGTATAATTCTCAAACACGTACCCTAAAGCAGATGACTCGTAATCTGGAGAGGAAATGGCGTGTCACAAATTTAGAGGATCATCATTTAGCCTGGAGAAATAGTTTGTTGCTTTATAAGAAAGCCCTCCACAAAGCCAGAACAGCTTACTACTCATCACTGATTGAAGAAAATAAGAACAACCCCAGGTTTCTCTTCAGCACTGTAGCCAGGCTGACAAAAAGTCAGAGCTCTGTTGAGCCAACCATCCCTTTAACGTTAACTAGTGATGACTTCATGAACTTCTTCACAAATAACATTTTTATCATTAGAGAAAAAATTACCAATAATCATCCCACAGATGTAATATTATCTACAGCTACTCTTAGTTCCATTGATGTTAAGTTAGACTCTTTTTCTCCAATTGATCTTTCTGAGTTAACTTCAATAATTACTTCCTCCAAACCATCAACGTGTCTTTTAGACCCCATTCCTACAAAACTGCTCAAAGAAGTCCTGCCATTGATTAATTCTTCGATCTTATATATGATCAACCTATCTCTAATAATCAGCTATGTACCACAGGCCTTCAAGGTGGCTGCAGTTAAACCTTTACTCAAAAAGCATCTCTAGACCCAGCAGTCTTAGCTAATTATAGGCCAATCTCCAACCTTCCTTTCATATCAAAAATCCTTGAAAGAGTAGATGTCAAACAGCTAACAGATCATCTGCAGAGGAATGGTTTATTTGAAGAGTTTCAGTCAGGTTTCAGAGCTCATCACAGCACAGAAACAGCTTTAGTGAAGGTTACAAATGATCTTCTTATGGCCTCTGACAGTGGACTCATCTCTGTGCTTGTCCTTCTTGACCTCAGTGCAGCATTCGATACTGTTGATAATAAGGTGTGGAGCAGTGGGTACAGCAGGGTGTATTGTCAGAAGTGACTGAACTTCATCTCATGTCTGTGGAACCAGATGAAGTTAGCGCTGGATCAGGTGACCCTAAATCCTCCCTTAGTTACTTCTTAGGTAAGAAGTATTCTTTTTCTCTCACTATGTGTTTATACACCACTCTGAATGTAATCATTAGTGTCTACAGGCACTAAAGCTGCATGAAACACATAAAAAGGACAGCAGCGTACTATCGACCCAATATCTCGATGCAATAGGTGTAGGCTGCCGGGGATTCCCATGATGCACTGGGTGTTTCTTCTTCACTCACTATGTGTTAACAGACCTCTCTGAATGTAATCATATCTGTTATTAACCTCTGTCTCTCTTCCACAGCATGTCTTTATCCTGTCTTCCTTCTCTCACCCCCACCAATCACAGCAGATGGCCCCGCCCCTCCCTGAGCCTGGTTCTGCTGGACATTTCTTCCTGTTAAAAGGGAGTTTTTCCTTCCCACTGTCGCCAATAATATTATTTTAGGGTCTTGACCTTACAATATAAAGCCCTTTGAGACAAATATTTTTGTGATTTGGCATTACATCAATTGGAAAGAAGTACATTAGTGTGTGAATGTGTGTGTGAATGGGTGGATGACTGGTTGTGTAAAGCACTTTGGGGTCCTTAGGGACTAGTAAAGAGCTTTACAAATACAGGCCATTTACCATTTTTAGTAAATTTCTATCTCAATCCTTAATGACCCTAAACTGCTGCACTTACATTTTAAAGAATATTAAGAGTTATAATTACCTGAATACTTCTCTAGTACCACCTTGACGTTTGTAATTTGAAGAGCAACGTCGTGGGCCACCAAGAGATTAATTCCTCAGTTCTTTAGTATTTGACAACCTACTGATGATGAGCCTCAGCTTCACTCTTGTTCTAAGTATTCTTCTAATGTCATGTCCCAAACCGATACAATACAGTCATTATCCGGCTGCCAGCCAGTCATATAAGCACATATTTAGTTGTTTCTGCCACTTAAATTTGCCAAACTTACGGTACGTCATTGTTAAACCGGCACTGGCCTAGTTAAGCCTGGTTATAGTTAGGGTGAGTTAGAGCTGTTTTCTTGCGTTGGCCTTGGCTCTCCATGAACTATGCTTCCTTCTGATAACATGTTGGCAATAAACCTTTCTAAAAACTGACCTCAACAGCCTCCTTATGTTCCTTTTTCCAGTGTTATGTTAGTCTCCTCACCACCTAGACCTTCGTGGGGATGTAACATAATTGTTACTCTTGGCTTTGTCATTTTTTCTTCTTTTCTACAAACATTAGAAACCCAATTGTAAGTACAGTCGCACTGAATAAGAATACTGTGTTAGTGTGTTTGACGCTACATTTACAAGTGATTGTAAAATTTGTAGGCAAATCTAGTGCTGCAGTATAGATTACAGGACTGTTAAGTGTGACAAAGTTGGGTTTACTGTAAAGCAGTGATGAGTCATGAGACACCAGATGGTTTAGAGACAAATTACTCTACAAATTTACTGTATTATTGATCAAACGAGTATAGTCCTGTATAAAAAAGACTCAGGGTTTAGAGAACAAGGCACCACATTTAGTAGACAATGGTTTATATCCTTCTGATTGACCCACTGCTGAAATCTATAAATTAACATGTCTGTAAAAAGGGGAAAGCATAAATGAACATTTCTGGCTACAGTGCACAACAATAAGGATCAGCACAAACATACATAAATATTTGGCACCATATTCCTCGGTGTGATTAGGATTTTAAAAATATGACATTAATATCCAGGCCTGGACTTATTTCTAGACTCAACTACAGGATACGCAGGGCTCTGGGATCTGTATTGCACTGGTGATGGAAGTCTGCGTACCAAAGTTTAAGCAGCAAAAGCATATGCACTTTATTGACCAAAGACAAGGAAAAACTATATACATCAGTATATATTCCCAACTTCCCCAACATCTAGAATAACAGTTTTAAAAAAATCCTGGTTTTGTAGGTTTTTTTTGTTTCCCCCCCCCACGCTCCAGGGTAACTGTCCATGAAAAGGTCCACAGCTCCAGGTCATCCAATCACACTCCAGTATATAGCGACAGGAAGTAGATGTACAGTAGGAAAATGGGATATATGAGAAGGGGCTTCTTTGTTTTAAATTCATCTCCGACGAGCAGTGAAGCAGCGCTGTATGCAGCCCAGAAAACTCCAAAAAGCTGCAAGATGAGAAGAGCAAACAGCCACAAGGTGAAAGAACGTCATTGCTTATCTAAAAGCTACAATTATTAACAAGTTTCTGTTATGCTGTGGGTTATGAAAGACTCATGAGAAGACAAGCTGGAGTGCACAATTACAGCAATGCTCTAATTACCTGTTGGCTCTAATGCCATCCTGCTCTGACATGATAGAATTGACGTAAACTTCTCAGGCAAGTTTGTGTGTTTGTGTCCCTGACTTGCATGAATGCGTGCTGAACCAAGCAGCGCATATTTTTCTTTAGAGCAAAGGAGTGAATTTGGAACCAGGAACTATGGAGGACTCAAACCATCAGAAATAACAAGGCTCTCTATTTTATTCATACATTTCTATCCGCTTCTCGTGAGGAGAAATGAGGAAACTGTCACAGGCGCATCAGTGTCTGTCACGTTTATGAAGCTCTGTTCACACCAATATGTTTTTGCACTTGTCTCGTCCACACTGAGACGGCGTTCTTGGTCAGGGAAACGCAGCGTTTTGAAAACGCTCTCCAAAGCGGATACAATTGAAAAGTCCAGTGTGGACGGCGAAATCGGAGGCTCGAAAACTCAAACTCACACTCAGACGCATTTTAGTCATGTGATGCAGTCATGTGACCAATTCAACTAAGATGGCGGACGGCATTACACAGCAGTTGTTTTGACAGCCCTATTGAAGATTAATTCTGATTCTAACATCAGTCTGTACATGCTCCAGAAGACGCCATGTTTACTCAGAGCAGCTTTGTACTCTTGTGTTACTCGTTGTTGTCACTCCATTTGAACAACTCGTGCTTTTCCTCAACATTTTGCCGCGACGCTTCAAAGAGCCGGGAAATAAATGGCAGAAGGAAATGACGCAGGTCGAATTGTCCTATGCTTCACGCATGCAGGAAGGTGTTTTCAGTGTGGACGAACTCTCGGAGACGATTGAAAATGATAGTGTGGACGCAGAGTGTTCTCGAGTTTATCCGCATCAGTGTCGATGTAGCCTTTGACTGCAGCAGTCCGGCCTCCTTTTCGGAGCGGGCCCTCTCACTTACTCTCTACAATGAGTTGAACACCAGCTGTTTGAGCCGTCTCTGCTTCCTACAATCTTTACAAAACACCCGTACATGCACAGCACTACCGATTTGCTGTCATAATCATGTTCTTTATTTCTATCGTTCATTTTGCTGGAGCCTCTGAGCCAGGTTGTAACATTGAGCTTTTTAACAACATGAAAACACAAGACACTTGTTTCTTAAAGTGACTCACTTTGACTAGTGTAGAAACCACCTCGAAGCCTCCAATCACTAAGAGCAGAGGGGCTATGACGATGAGAGGAAGAAGGGAATACCCGATCACTCCGAGGACCTGACCGTACGAAACCTGCTCAGGAGAACAAAAGCATTTCTTATCCTCTGTATGTACAAGTTAGAGTTAACTCCAAGTGCTGCAGGTGTCAGCTGGATTTACCTCCCCACCAAGAACACGAGCCAGCAGGAAGATGGTTAGTGATCCAAAGATCCAGATGGTGATGATCCAAGACACAACCTGTGAATGCAAAGAACAGGTTGGTGTTGGCCCTGAATTATGCCACAGTGAGTTCAAGACATTCTTCTAACCAACTTTGAACATACACACACATATATATAGGATCCAGCTAGTAGATTATATATATGTCTGACGCAGATGCATATAATGTAGAGGATGTACTGTCTAGTGAAGCTGCATTTGTTGGTCTACACATAAGGACGTGGTTGGTTCAAAGGAAAGGTTGTATTTAATCCATTTGTACTCAAGTTTCCACTGGACACATTTTCAACCCGTCGTTTTCAAATGTCACTTGGCACAAACAAAATGTCGTGTTTTTCATCAGATATCTGTCAAGAAGCCAGATGGGACTAAATAAGAACTATAACCAACAGCACATGCAAACTAAAATCAACTCATCTTCAATGCAAACTTTTATCTTTGTAGTAAAATCAACTGCACTAACTTACAAGATCTTCTCTCACTCAAGCAACTCTGTAGTCTGCTGGTGGACAGAGGTGCAAACAATGAAGCTGAGTTGGTGTGCACCTGACATATTTCACCTCACCAAACAAAACCAGGTAATAGACCTAATCGAATTCAGCAAATAGAGAAACAAAGCAGCTGATCATCACAGTCCTCTTCCACTGGGGTAATTCATTCAACCATGAAACGTAACACAGGTCTGCAACCAAAAAACTGCACACGAGTGTTTCTTATAGATTTGTACTCGCTGAAACCGGGAAAAAGATTTTTAAAATTCCTTCTCATCGCGTTTTCCTGCAAAACTCGTGTTTTTAGTTTAACTCAGCATTTTTACACTGAAATCTGAGTTAAAAACCATATCCCATAATGATTTCTTACATTAATGTAATATTTCTAAGAGCGAGACTCCAGAGAAATACAAACAGAAAACGGGAGGAAAGGGAAGCGTGTTGGGAGCATCAAAGAGAAGCTTTCACAGACAAAGAGTAAACGTGTTAAATCGATCATGAACGAATGGTTTTTTGTTTCTTCGTTCAATCATAAGAAAAATGATGCATAGTTAATTGTAACAAAATATTGATTTGTTTCATCGCTGTTGTGCTTTTTTAATGTAAACTTTTTGTGTTTTGCAAAAAAACTGTACGTGATGGAGGGAGATCATGTTTGGATTCAGCGCCCTACAAACGTCAAATTTACCTAAAATATCCCACGCAGCTGAAAAAATATATTAATATTGTTTGCAGACCTGCGTCTTCATTTTCACAGACTCACTGCTCCACTGCTCATCATAGGATTGGGCTTCTGGAGCTACTTTTGTTGTTCAGGAAGTAATCCTAGCTATTACAAGTCTGGGCGGTAGAAACGTTATATGGTAGAAATGATATGAATCTGGCCAACGGCAGAGATTTTGACTTACAGCTCTACCACATGTCATCAAAGATGTCATCAAGCTGCACCTGTTTTGATTGAAAGCATCGCAGTGGGATTGCATTTATATAGCTAAATGCTCAAAGCACTTTACAATGCCACTATTCATTCACTGTCACATTCACACACTGGTGGAGGCAGCTACAGTTGTAGCTACAGCTGCCCTGGGGCAGCCCCTCTGGCCATCGGTAGGCGGTAGGGTAAAGTGTCTTGCCCAAGGACACAATGACCAAGACAGACAGAGCTGGGGATCGAACCGGCAACCTTCCGGTTACAAGATGAGCTTCCCAACCCCCTGAACCACGGTCGACCGGTGCTCATAAAGAAGACCAGTGCGATGCATTTGGACCTGGTTTGGGTTTAAGCGGTCAGATGTTGAGCAGAAAAATAGAAAATGCCGGGCGACATTGATGGAATACCAAGTCTGCAAACCAAAAGTTTAAAAGGAAAGCCAGAAACTGTGCCCTCCACAAACGCCCAGTCAGTCAAGTGGCCCTAACAAAGGTGGCCCTATTTAGAATTTTGTGTATTGGTATTTGGAAAAATATCTTAAAAGTTATTTGAAAAGTTTTGCAATTTAAACATTTAAAAAGAAGTTTTGCACAATAAATATGCTTAAAATGGCCTTCTATACTGTTCAGACATATATACAGAAGAAAAGAATATATTGTGATATATATCGTTACAGCAACGTGGATTTTGGGCCACATCGCAGAGCCCTAATTACAAGTAAAGGTTTTGAGTTCCTGGAGGCACAATATTCGTTTTGTCTGGCTCCAGTCAGCCGATCCACACAGATCTCAAAGTGCTGTGCAGCCCAGAGCACTGGAGCTGTTTGATACGGCCAACACTATTTTGGGCTTTAGTTCTTTTCTGGATTCAGTATGAAGCTACATGAAAGAAAAGCAGTAACAGAATGAGCACTACTTCAACTCCTGTTTAACCCACAAACATTGGTTTCAAATGCCATCCAGGCAGGACAGATGATGACGGTCTTGCTGTAGTTTGAACACGTTTGAATGAAACGACACAGCTGTGTTTCTTGTGTCCTCCTCACCCTGAACTGTCCATAGATGGAGATCATGGAGAAGAGCAGCACCACAGCCAGAGGGCCCCAGAAGTCTGGGTTGTCTCTAACCACCTGCCGGTTGTAGCCCAGTGATGGCATTGGCATCAGCACACATCGAATCTTGTAATAGATGTCCTTTATATCAATGTCCAGCTCCTCCCTGTTCAAACAAAAGCACAACAAGATGACACGAGCATCACTGGTGTTAAAGTCAAGTCTAACCCAGCCAGTTTCAATGGTAAAGATCACAAAAACAGGATCTACAGATGTGTTTTGAGCAAGCAGCACAAAGTGAACCGAACTGTTCAGCAGCAGTGGAATAATACAACTGTCCAGCCCTTCACCTTAAAGGGGATCTATTGTTTTATTCCTCTGATATACATCTTGTTCCAATAGTGCATCCTTGTATTACGTATTATCAACATGATCCTGGTCTTGTGTACTCCGATGTCTGTGTTACTCCATAGAGAAGGAACATCTCTGTCACACTGCTCTGGGTTCGGGTCTACACAGTGCAGACTTGGATGACTTTTTTTTTTTTTTGGGGTGGGGGGAAGATAACCCACTATATAAGTTCATTGTAAAGATTAGCCAAGTTGATGTGAGTCATAATACAACACACTTAAAGCACTGTGGCTGTCCCTACAAAATAAAACCACCATGCACTTACAGAAGAGGTTTGCTCTCTTCATTGTCCTCTTCCTCCACCTCCAGCAGCCAGCCGTAGCCTCGTTGTCTCAGGAAGGTGGTGGCATACGGGTCCTTCCCACTGTCACTGCCTATATTCAGTTTAACATCTGGAGTGCTGATGGTGCCGCTGAGTTCTGAGGATGACATATTTGTTTACATTGTGTAATGTGTGCTTTTAGACTGGCATGGCTCCAGAAACACACACTGCAAGATGTATGACAAAACAGCTTTAAGTCCACCACTATAACCAGTTCTTACTCTCAATGCAGCCTTACCAAGCTGACCAATAACCGTCCCAATTAAAATTAGGATGTCAAAGTAAACATTAGTGGCAGCTCCACTCTAAACATGAAGAGTGAGACCGACGCAGGCAAAGGTTAAATCTTTTTTTTTTTTTTAATAAGGAAGGTATTCCAGCGCACTCGCCTGGCATGTTTAACAAGCCCCTGTCCAATCAAAAACCGGTTCCCAGGAGTTCAGTTCCTTGGAAATGTTAGTCTGTTTATCTATTGATCTTGCTTACTTGATTGGAATTTGCATGTCAGAGGAGGAAAATACCAGCACAGTGTACAGCACTGGACTTTTATTTTACTTTTATTGCACAAAAGGGTGAGAGCGTGATGGTAAAACGGAAGATGCATCCAGGACAGAAACAGCTGCATTATGCTAATCAGACAGCAAGCTAACTCTAAGCTAGTCAAGAACCTGAGTGAACTCTGACCCCAGCCAAGCAGCCAGACCCTGAACTTCAACAGGCAACAAACAGCCTCCATTGTTACCTTCTGTAACGTTTCTGTACAGCAGGATCACTGTGGGGATCGCTGTGAAGCGTCTTTGTACTGGTTTTCATTTTGGTTTGCTGTTTTCAGCTCTGTGTTCAAACCTAAATACTGTAGCCTCAGGTTTATATTGTTCAATGGCTCCACCCCTTTTTATAGAGTTACATAAAATAACATTATTTTCTCCTTTGAGTAATAAAGTAACGCACTGCGTTACTTTTTATCCAAAAAGGTATTTTGATAATGCGGCCTAAATCACTGATCCAAAATCACGTATGTGTGTTCAACCCGGATGACATATAGTGACTATGAAAGCCATAACATGTGACCCATTCACAGTAACCACTGTGGGCGGATGGATTTGGATGAGAGTGAAATGTTTCATCCCAGATAAAAGTGACCACTTATAGCAAGTCTGTATTGACAAGCAGTGACTTTTCCCTTGACGTGGAAACAAAACCCTCCGCATCATAACAGCAGCAACCAGGCCCTCACCCAGGAGAGACTCGGAGTCACTTACTCCATCACAATTTAAGTAGTAACATTTAATTTCTGGTTTAGCCAGTAAACTTGGTACTCGACAGCTACGTTGTCCACCAGCCACGTATCAGTGCTGAAGTTATTTAGCAAAGCTAAATGACAGACTGTCTACCTGTGAATTACTGTGCACTAATTACTCAGAAATGCAGAGTCAGCCCACAGCAAAGGGCTATTTCTTAGTGTGGATTGATCTACACCTGGGTATCTAATCTAACTCGTGACAACGAAAATAAACGACGTGAGCAGGTACGAGGCTAGCTCTTTTCAGGCCTGCTAGCTGCGTAGCTCTGCTAGCGATAGCCTACCTTCAGCCTCGGTCGAAGACACGAACGTGAAATCTCCGTTGGTGGGAGAGAACTGCATGTTTCAGTTTCTATTACTGCCACACGCCTTGGCTCCACAGAAATTGCATTTAGTGACACGTTAATAAAGCTGTCATTGGTCACAACTCTTCAGTGAAGCTCAACTACCGCATCTTGTTTTCTTTCCGACGTTGTACGCTTGGACGTAAGCAGGAAGTGCAGATGATGCTAAAGAGTACACGTCTTGTGATGCATTCATGTCTAATCATGATGGTCGGAAACTATCAGAAAATCTTTGTTAAGTTCAGTGTGCGGAATATATGCAGGGGTGGAGGGAAGGGGATCCACAAAAATAATTCAAAAATAGTCTTTTATACTCTAAAGCCTGGTGGAGTATTTATGTCAATTTAACAAATTATAGATTAATTATAATTTCAGCTAAACGTCAGAACTTGACAACAGCCTTTAATAAAATGTTGTTTTTTGTTTCTGAGTATTTTTATTTTTATGTATTTTTAATGTACGCCAT
Organism: Neolamprologus multifasciatus; assembly: GCF_963576455.1. NCBI lineage: Eukaryota > Metazoa > Chordata > Actinopteri > Cichliformes > Cichlidae > Neolamprologus > Neolamprologus multifasciatus. Next base: position 1,295,167 of record NC_140451.1, on the reverse strand, counting down.
ATTCTCAGTCTAACGTTTTCCTCTGCAGACACATGTGATGGGTACAAACTGTTAAATATCCCCCTTAATACCCCTTAAATCCTGCTCGTACTATACTGTGTCGTTAAGTGCTTAACGATATTAGGGCTACGAAAATCCATCAGAACAAAATGTTGTTAATTTGAAAAAAATGAACAGTGCCCCAAGTACTGCAAAGCCTGAGTGTATTTTGTGCAAAGTAGAGTTCAGTGTGTTTTGATCACAGGGTATCTACAGCCAGGTCATAGATCGTAGGCTCTCATCTACATCCAGCTGAGTGTGATCTGCTCACACTTGCCTGCAGTGCACATTTTTACGTGATTCTTTTTCAGCTTGGTATGGGAGATATTTTGCCTACAGATATATTATTATTATTATTATTATTATTATTATTATTATTATTATTATTATTATTATTATTATTTAACCAGGAGACTGCATTCTTAAGATAGCAAATGAATTTACACATAAATTTTGGTTTAAGAAAGAAAGCAAAATTCACAGATGCACTTGAACATGACTTCTTCGCTTTTGCCAATGACTATTTTCTACAGTTGGACTTTTGGATCCAGCCTCTAGTGGCCCTTTGGAGGAACTGCAGTATTATAGGAGGTTAGCACTATGTACCGGCGTACTTCGTTTCGCAAAGAGGCGGGTAAACAGTGTAACGGGACAGAAACATGGAGCCAATGGCATGTCGTCGAATCTCTGGTGGTGTTCCCACAGCCGCGACTAATGTGGAAGATTTGAGTTGCACCCACATCAACAAGATACGGGTCGTTACAGCAGCCCTATGGACACGTCGTAGCGTCACGCCGGTGATGTTTTGAAGCACACTCCCTTTTCCCTGCCTCTTAGTGAATCTAGCCAATAGCAACATCTCATACTGAAATACTTCTTTTGCCGCTAAAACCAAACTCCCTCTAGTTTTCTGTCGTCGAGGGCTCTGTTGGTGTCGCTAATTTCGAGAAAAAGGTAAGTTTAACTTTTAACCTTTAGTCGAAATACGTTAAACTGCTTTTGCGTGTTCTCGTCTGAGGAGAAATGTACACTGACATCAGTTGTAGGGCCAAGAAACTGTCCAGTTTTGTCCTTTTCCCGACCAGCTACCTTTTAAACGACATACGATAACAAGGCGTTTCTAGTGTGATTTTCACCACTGTTAATCTGTTGAGCGCATTCAAACAGAAACGTCTGCGCTGACTTATTGTTGTCATTGTTACGGAGCGGAGCAGCTCACGTGCAAATGATCAGACAAACATGAAGTAATTCACACGTGCTCATGAATGAACTGATAGGTAAATATAGGAATGTGATAACGCCGCTGAACGCTGTTTACCACTGCATACGTTTATATTTACACGAAGTGTGACAACTTTATAGCTAAAGCTAGTTTAAAAATAATAAAACAACGTGTGGCATTTAACTGTGCATGTGGCTTAATTATTAGCAAAGGGGAAAGTAAATCTGAAGCCTTCAAACAATTCTTAAGTAAAATAGCAGGTAGCAAAATATTAGTCACTGTAGGTTTGGAGGATATTTTTGGATGCACTGATATATCTGCTGAGTGTGGGTAGAAATAATGGGCCTGTTGACTGACACTGACAGATGGCTGATTTTGTTTTATTTATTTTTTTAATCTGTGGTGTCCCGTCAGTCTTACACTGTCAAAATGTCATGGAAAAATGAAGAGCTGTAAAGAAAGCAAACAGAATTATCAACAAGCAAATCCGTATAATTGATGCATCAGAAGAAACCTCCATTTGTGACATAGTGCTGTTAAACCTTTTAGTCCACAAAGTCCATTTTAGTTTAAGGTGTCCAAGCTAGATGCACCCTCTCTGGTGTTCTTTATCCCTTACTGATGAGGATTTCTCATGCTCAGAATCGGCGTGGCACCGATCACTGGCTGAAAATGGGAATCTCTGGACTGCTGCAGTTCATCAAAGAAGCAGCAGAGCCCATCAACGTGAAAAAATACAAAGGCCAGACGGTAGCTGTGGACACCTACTGTTGGCTGCATAAAGGAGCTTTCTCGTGTGCTGAGAAACTTGCTAAAGGAGAACCGACTGACCAGTAAGCAGTTGTGTTATTTTCAATCAATTAAAACGACCCTGTTGTTGTAGGGTCTGTATCTGTTGTTATGATTTGGCACAATGCAAATAAAACCGAAGTGAACTAAAGGTGTTCTGAATGAGGCTGTTTTCTGATTAGGAATGACCGAAAGTCTAGAACTGACAGTGGTGTTGCATTTGCCCCGTCCAGGTATGTTTGGTACTGCATGAAATTAGTGGACATGCTCTTGACCTTCAGTGTGAAGCCCATACTGGTGTTTGATGGACGCAATCTGCCTTCAAAACAGGAGGTGGAAAAGGCTCGCAGAGAGTGAGTATTTTTATTTGCTTCTCGCTGTAAACGTACATTTGAACAAGTTTAACTTAAAGTGAGAACAATCACAACTCTGGGATCCTGATAGTTTCTACAGTAGAATCGATTTGCGATGCATCCAGATAGAAAGAAACCAGTACAGTACACTTCATTACAAAGGCTGGACTTTTAAAGAAGCAGTCTTACTGAGAGCAACACAAAATCATGTTTTCACGTTTAAGCCACTCGAAAGAGTCAGTTTTGTGACTGCATGAGATATTTCTGCGTCTGATCTTAAGTCATATGTAGGAGTTCCTCCTACAGAAGGATGTGTTCAAAATATATCATGCAAACCTGATTTCTGGGTTGTAGTGTGGTATTTATAGCAGATTGCACTAAGAAAGCATGCCTGATGCGTTTGTGATAATTGCTTCTAGGAATGATTCTTTAGACTGGAGTACTGTGTGATTGACAGTGAGTGGCTCAAAGCTGTGGGCACAACACCAACACCGTGGTTCTTTCCTAAAACTCAACCTTTAGTCGTCATGTCGGCTGTTTAGAGCCCTTCTGATGCCCTCAGACGTTGGTGTGTTGGTGGTTCTTGTCGTCTGGGCCTGGGCGCTCATGTATGTACCGGCTCACTCCTGGTGGCCGATTGGTGGGGCCTGGCGCCTGTGGCCCAGCTGGGCTCCTTCCGGGGGGTGGGGTGCCCTCTGGGCCTGAGGCTCGGTCCTCTCTGGCACAGCTGGCAGCCAACAGAGCCCGCGGACACGTTACTGCAGCCCCCTCTGGCCTCTGCTCCGTGGCTGCTGGGTGACCCCTCGGCTGGGGGTCTCCTCAGCTCTTCCCAGGAGGGTGGCATGGTTCCCCCCTTGGTGGTCCTCCTCGGGTTCTTGCACTCTGGGGCCTCTGGATGTCTGGGGCCTGGATCTCCTCTGTACCTGCTTCATGCCCTGGGGGGCGGGGCTATGGCTCCCCACACCCCCTAGCAGGTCGGTACATGGAGAAACCTTTTGAATACAAGCGTGCTGATCCACACAGGTGTTCACACAGGTGTCCACACAGGTGTTCACAGACACAGACTACACCTTTCTTGGCTGCTGCCTCAAAGCACATTGTGCGCTGTTGATCTTGCTGCACAATAACATGTAATATTTAGTATCTACTGTTATTTACTGTTAGCTAGTTTATTGTGATGGTGCTGTATTTATTGTGTTGCTCTTTTTTTGTTTGCTTTCTCTTCTGTTTTTTTTTTCTCTTGACAGCTGATCCAGGTGATTTCTTTTTTCTTCCCCCCTTTCTCACCGTCTCTTCTCTCCTTTTCTTTCTTTCATTCTTTCTCCCTGTCCTATCCTCCCTCATGTCTGTCCCGTCTGTAACAACCAAAAATAAAATGAAATAAATACATAATAATAATAATAATAATAATAATAAAGGTCAATCAAGTGGACCAATATTACTTGGTGAAGTAAATCCACTTGGCATCTTTCTTGGTCTTCAGACAACAATTCTGACGGCTAGAGATCCAAACGGGGGACACACACAAAAAAAAAGTAATCCTAGGATTTTCTGAAAAATCAAAAACAAAAAACTCAGAAATTGACTGTTTTTGTTGTTGTTTCTCTCTCAGCTGTGTGCATACAGTGAGTGACTCCTCTCTATTGAATCTGTAAAGAACTAAAGTAAAAACAACCATTAGTGAAACGGTGTCAGTGTAATAATGCCTGAATGTGTGACTGAAGTAACACAAAGACAGATTTGAGTGTGTATAATGTGGCACAGGGCTCTGGACTAACTTTTTGCCATGGTTGCACTGGTGTGCCTGTTTTGTTTCTTTCTCTTGGGTGCATACAAACACCGCAGTTTTACTTGTGCTGGAAGTGCTTCACTGAGTTGAAATGTAAACTTAAAACAACTCAAGATATATGAAATAAAAAGAAAATCTAAATTGAAGGACCTCAAAGTGTCTCACAGTTTTCAAACATGTCAGTATCTGAGCAGCTCGATATCTATGGACTGTCCTCCATTGCTTTCTCGTGCCCCTCAGATGGCCAACTTTTCTTCTTCTTCTTTCTTTTTGCCAGTGTGTCAGCGATGACACCATAAACATGGCGCACGCGACATCATTACTGTACGTGGGGTTTACGTTCCAGCCATTTTCGTAGTGAACAGAACATCTTCTTTGGAAACATTGTAGGTAACGTTAACCGTAACCATCATGTCGGCTCCTCTGACGGCCTGTTTGCTGCTGAAAGTCCGCGGGGAGCGGGCAGCAGCGACAGCGGGCAGCGGCGACAGCGGGCAGTGCGTTTATCGCAGCATATGTGTTTTCTGGATACACTGTTGCTTCTTCAGCGTTTCAACTGGAAACTTATTAGCTCCAGTCACAAATGCAGTGTTGTCAGCCACGGTCTCTCCACACTCACCACAGGAAAGGCAGTGCATCATGTTGTCAGCTTTACTGTATCTTAGCCGGGGAACGTGGACAAGCCGCTCTCTTCCAGATGTATACACGACCCCCTTTTACTCTCAGTGGGCTCAGTCCATCATATGTGGCTCGTTATCTGATGCCGATCAGTGTTGGACATGAGCTGAGGGGTCGATGGTGTCATGAATTTCAGACGGATCAGGCCTTAATGAAAAGGTGATCAAGTGTTCTTTTCATCTTTTCTTCTTCCCCACAGCTACATCCTGGTAACGAACTAATCATGTGATTCAGGTGTGTTGACCCAGGGTGAGATCTAAAAGCTGCAGGACACCGGCCCTCGTGGACTGGGATTGGGGACGCCTGGTTTAGATCATGATATGGGAATAATGTGTTTGTTGACCACACGGAGACTTTCAGAGTTTCTGTGAAGGTTCCCGAGCAATGAGCACACACCCCCATCACAAACAAATACTTAAAGATGTCCAAAACCACGTCCTTGACAAGGGAGCTGAGCTGCACCTGTGACTGTCCTAATGTTTTCTTTACTGCTAACAGTGACACCACAGCATCGTATCGTGTGGTATCAAATCACGACTGTCACTTCTTTCCACCTCACGTCCTCAGTTTGATTTCACTTCTGTACTTTTCAGACGCAGAGAAACCAACCTGCACAAAGGGAGACAGCTGCTGCGTGAGGGCAAACTGTCCGAGGCCAGAGAGTGTTTCAACCGCTGCGTTAACATCAGCCCAGCTATGGCTCATAACCTGATTAAGGTGGGGCTCTCCTCCTTATTCCATCTACCTATGAGCGCTCACACGCATGAAGTGCTTCTGGTAATCACTGTCACCTGTTGTGTTAGCTTATTCCAGACGTTCCCAAAGTGTGGGGCCCGCCCCCTAGGGGGGGCGCAGAGCCATTGCAGGGGGGGCGCGGCATGAAAAGGGAAAAAAAACAAAACAACGCTTGGACACTGCTAGCACGGGGCCAAAGAAAATATGATGAAGCAAATCTTCCCTTTGGCTTCACCTGCACAGGTGCAGAGGTAGGTCTCCCTGCAGGATTAGTTTTCCCTTCGTCGGGAGCAGCGCTGGGCTGTTTAAATCACGGACAAACAGGATCCCACATTCTTGATTTGTATTTCACAAACACTTGTTGTAATGACTAACTACTCCTGACATGTTGGAGATGTTAGCTCTTTATACAGTAAAGTTACAGCGGGATACAAATAACATCAGGCTGATCCTGCAGCGATTTGTTCCCCGGTTCAAATCACAGACAAACAGCATCCAACAGTTGTTTATGTTTTTAAACCCATTTTGCACAGAGATTTTTCGTCTCAGTATTTCGTCTCTGTCTGCCATTCTGCAGTTCATCTCATGTAAACAATAACGTGGCCACAGCGTGACGTGAAAAAAGGCACATACCTTTGACGTTGCATGACGAACTCTGTATTCCTCGTCCAGTAAATGCAAAAAAGGAGTTTTAAAAAATCTCCGTTCTCGGTGATTCGAAACGCCGTTTACGTGGACGAAACAGCTGCGTGTTCAAAAATCCCCGTGTAGGTGTGGACGCAGCGTAAAAGAGTTAGCAGTTTATTTTCTTACTACCTGTAATTTATTGCAGATTTCTTGTATTTGCTTAATTGTTTACTAAATGTTTGAGGTGTGAAATAAACCGCAATGGAGCAAAATATGGGTGTGTGTGGTTGGAGGATGTTTGTGTGCGCGCGCGAACATTTTTCTTGTAAAACAAGGGGGGCCCAGCAAAAAAAGTTTGGGAACCACTGGCTTATTCTGTGACAGCGGGAGGTGTTTGAAGCAGGCTTTCAATCTTAAACACACACTCACACAAATGCATTTTCACTTGACGCGTCTTTGTCTGGATGAGCATTTGATCCCATGCTCTCTGCATTTAAACTACTCTCCTCTTTCTTTCTTGTGCCTCTTATTTATTTCTGGTGTTTCTACTTACTAGGGCTGTGCGATATGACCAAGATTTTAAATCCTGATATTTATCGTCCTGACAACAATATCATTATAATATATATCACAACAAATTCACATTTTCTGTGAATCTTGGCTTGTGTGAAGTGTTTTCAGCTGGGCTCTTTTTGCTTATCTGTGAACTCTCGCCATCCTCTGTCACGTGATTCTTGCGTAGGTGGTAGAAGGTTGTTGTGTTTGAGTCTGAGGTGGGGACCAGTTTGTGCCTTAATCTGCAAAGTGCAGTTTTCATAACCAAACCACGTCCATGAGGCAGCCCCTCGTTTAGGAATAAGGTCCTCCATGTGTTTTGACTGGTCCTTCTGTTTGTCATCATTTCAGTTTATTTTGAAAAACCTCAACAGGATCTTCAGCTTTATTGTGAAAGGTTTATGTGGGGAAAAAAATGGCTGGGGTTACCGTCGTTGTTGCTAACGACAAAGCTAAAAACAGCAGTGTGGTTATTTTAACTAGAGAAAGACAGAACTTTAAGAAATGACTATAACCATCAAAACATGACCGTAAACACCATGAAACAAACGATGTTTTCATGTCATCATCTGATATATATCGTTATATCAAACAACCCTACTACTTATTTTTTACCTGATATAGTTACTAGGGGTGGAGAAAAATGGATACTGTGTAGCATGGTGATATTTTGTTTGTAATAATGTATGGATACAGGGACAGCAGAAATCGATACTTTGTTACAAAAAGGTTTTTGTGCTCTGACTTCAGAGCATGTTGATCCTTTTTCTGAGCAAGAATCCTGACATTCCTTCACTGTCCAAATGTGTTTAATAAACATGACAGTTTACTTATTTTAATTTAAGACATGTTTTATTTTAATTAAGTTTAAAACTTTTGTATTTAATGTAAAATTATATTTTGTTTTAATTGACTTTCAAATTCTTCAGTTGCTGAAGGGGCTGCATAGTTTTCATAAACTGCATAGTTCAGAATAGCTATAATTGTACCAGATGGTTGATTCAGTTAAGTTGGACTAGACTGTAATACAAACCGTTCAGTTTGTCAACAATCAAACTGAAATGAGAGAAAGACTGAGTGTGAGACTTTGATATTAGAGAAAATGATGATTGATAAAGTTTACCTTTATGTACAGAATCTGAATATCGCAAAATATTTTTAAAAATTGCAATAATATCGTATCGTGGGATGTGTGGTGATTCCCACCTCTAATAGTTACATTGTTACTTTGCGTTATTTTGATATTATATTTGCACTATCCTACTGTATCCTACAATGTCTTTATTCCTGTGTTTGTCTTGCTGCACTGAGCATGTGTATGACAAAAGAATTTCCCTCGGGATAAATAAAGTTCTGATCTTATGTGCTGCACGTGCTTCTGTAAATGGGAAACAAATGGTTTGTTGCTTAATTAGCAATAAAATCTCTACTTTCTGTGGAGAGAGTTAGCTCTCTCACCCAATCACCAAGTGAACGTGTATACGAGTCATCCTCTCACAAAAAGTCTCCATCTTTTCTTGTTTATGCATAAACACTCCAGAAAAACTTGAGTGGTCTAAAACTGTTTGCATGTGCAGAAAATACTAAAATGCATTTGCAAAAATTGTGACGTAAAGGTGAAGAAAGGCTTGTTTTTGTGTTCTTGGACCAGGCTGCAAGGGCGAGAGGCGTGGACTGTGTCGTGGCTCCGTATGAAGCTGATGCTCAGCTGGCTTACCTCAGTAGATCTGGTTTGGCCCAGGCGGTCATCACAGAGGACTCTGACTTGCTGGCATTTGGGTGCAAAAAGGTATCTAAACTCAGGAGGTGCATTTCCAGCTGCATGCTGCCTCCACTCTGTATGCAACCCCATATATCAGTGAAGAATGAATTTATTTTAAACATACTGTAATCTCTCTAATTAGCAGGAGCAAACAGGACTGTGTTTAATATGAATCTGTCTCTTTTTCTTTTCATTCACAGGTTCTTCTAAAGATGGACAAGCAGGGCAATGGCCTGGAGATAGACCAAAGCAACCTCGGCCGCTGCCGATCCTTGGGGAATGTTTTCACTGAGGAAAAGTTCCGCTACATGTGCATCCTCTCCGGCTGTGACTATCTGTCCTCTCTGCATGGCATCGGTCTGGGCAAAGCCTGCAAGCTGCTGCAGCTTGCCAAAGACCCTGATATACTGAGGGTAGGACAGGCCGCAACCTTGAAGTCATCAATTTAGATATTTTATTGATCATGGTGTCTGCTTGGTCATTTACAGTAATACAATAATCCTACTTATAAGAAAATCATGTGTTAAATGTCGGCTGTCTTTCCTTGTCCCTCACAGCCAAGTAGCTGTGGCACATGCAGAGCTTTCTTCCTGTTAGAAGGAAGTCTTTGCTTCCTGCTAAGTGCTTGCCTCTTTAATAGGGATGGGTATCGTTTAGGTTTTATCCGATACCGGTGCCAAACCGGTACTTTTGAAACGGTGCCGGTGCTTAAACGGTGCTCAAACCGGTGCCTAAAGAATGGAGAACACAAACTTTGTCCAAAAACCTCTCATGTTTAACTGTTTTCCACTTTTTCTTTGGTCATTTTAGCCTTTTTGTCCAGGGTGAAGGGAGTATCTGCCATCAAACAAGAAGACAGCTGCATGTAGCTATGATGGTGTTTGCTAGTTCACCTTACATGCATTAATGTAATAACGTGGTTAGCCTACTCAACGTAAATTACACACGAACAACATTAAGCTACTCACGCAGAGAAGAACGGCTGCTGCTGCATCATCATCATTTCTGCTACACTGGCAGGGCTAGGGGCCAGGACTCTCCTCTTCGGGTTTTTGGGGGATGTTGCTAATTCCGGGTCGATAACAGGCACCACACCCGCAGTAGATGTGCTCGGTGTGAGGTCTCGCAGCAAGCTATCAAATACGGCGCATTTCTCGGCTTTTAAAAAAACGCTATGCGTCGCCAGGTGTTTCATCAGATTTGAGGTGTTACCTCCTTTGACAGCATCACAGTATCAGCTTAAAGCACTTGTTGCAGCTGCTGAGTTTGCATCTTTTGCTGTGAAGTACAGCCAGACTTTGACCGCTTCGCCTTGGGCGTTTTTAATCTGTAGCTCTACTCTAAAGGAATGTACGTACCTGGACCCGCCTACTATCCTCGGAAACGTAAAATGATTGGCTAGAATCTAAAGTGTATCACAGCTCAGGAAAAAAAAGCACTGAAATGTGCGCTGCTTTTCTGTCTGGTTACTACCGTTTATGATGGATACCGGTACCCATCCCTACTCTTTACGGAGATTGTGTGATTGTCGGCGTTTCATTTTTCGTCTTTAGCTTATAAAGTGCCTCGAGGCAATTGTTCTGACTCTTGTGAATTAGAAATAAAACGTATAAACAAAATTGAATTGAAAATGAAATGAACCCCGTCCACCCCTGAGATGCTGTAGTTGTTATTCTACACGCTCTTAATTAGTGACAATGACAGTTGTTTTTGATCACGTGTGATAGACTGCTCATCTTCCTGTCAGGTGATCAGAAAGATGGGCCAGTACCTGAAGATGAGCCTCGTGGTTCCCGAGCAGTACATCGAGGGCTTTGTCAGAGCCAATAACACTTTTCTCTATCAGCTGGTTTTTGATCCCGTCAGGAGGAAGGTGGTGCCCCTCAACCCATACCCAGAGCACATTGACCCAACCACGCTGAGCTATGCTGGACTGTATCCTCTTGTCCTGTAGCACATCTGATCTGCTCTTATCTCAACTCGTTTGATTTAGCAAGCTGACTTGTGTTGCCTGTCTTGGCCTGTCCAGTATTTTGTCCTTGATGTTAAATTCAGTCATTTAGGAGATGATAAGGGCTTGCAAATGGCCTTGGGGAACCTTGACATCAACAGCATGGAGAGGATAGATGACTTCAGCCCAGACAAACCTATTCCACAGGTACTGATCATGGTCAGTCAGAGGTGTTAAAAGAAAGTGTTATTTTTAATATAGAACAACTTTCCAAACCTAATTTCAGCAAAGCAAAGGCCGCAGTCACAGCTGGAACTACTCACCAGCCTCCACAGGGCCCAGTATATGGAGCAGAGGCTTTACTCCAGCACCTGCGGCACCCGCCCAGCCCCCAACCTCTCCAGACAGGCTTCCCTCCACCAGGGGGAAGAAGAGAGTCATCACCCTGGACGGCCTAAGGATGCCCTGCAGAGAGCTGCAGGTGAAGAGGCCTGGAGAGGGTGAGATCGTCCTGCTGTGCTTATGTTGTGTAGTGAATGTAACAAAGTACAAATCTGTATGTGTTTATGTACCGTGTGTCAGTATGTGAAGCTGAAACAATTAGCACGAAGATATTTTCATGTAGAAATACTAAACATTACACTGTTGGTGCAGCTTTGCTGATATCCATGTTAATGTTGTACATTTATTTGTTCGGACAGTTTTGTTGACACAAAGCCTGAAGTTGGTTGAGTTTGGCAGATTTCAACATCCACTAGGAAATGAGTACAAAGACCTTGATAAAATATCATCCGCCCTTTCTAGATGGTAGAATTAACAATGGCTTTCAGAGAGGTGGGAAGCTAGATGCGTGGCTTAACAAGAAAAATCAGGAAAATTAGCAGCCGGTGCAGGTTGAAGTCAGAGTAGTTGTGACTTCTTGAAATTTAGATTCAGAGAAGGACAAAAAAATACAAAAGAGGAAATTAAACAATGGGTCAAACAATGGTTGTAGCTTCACAGGATTTTATTTATTTATTTTATTTTGTTATCTGCTCTCTCTTGTAGACTCAAGTATATCGGACCAGGATGTGCTGCAGGAGTACTCTTCATCCAGCCCGAAGCGCTCCAGGTCAGACCAGCCAGCAGACAAGCCCACACTGACAAGCCTGCCCCGGTCACGCAACATATTTGCCACTGTGCTGCAGAGGAGGAACCAGGAAGCTGAGGAGGATGGTCAGGTCACACGCAGCAGGTAACACGACCCTGATTCTAACACTGTGTAACTGAAAGGACTCGATGCACAGACTGAACAATGTTTATTTGCAGTGTTGTCCGACATTCTGAATACACGTAGTTTTCCAGCTGCTTCCTGCTGCCCAGCACACACCACACAGCTCTCTGGTCAGGTCGTGGAGGCATTAAGACACTGCCTGATGCTTGGTCCTGGCAGGGGCCTCCTGAAGTCCAGCTAGAAATGCTACACACACACACACACACACACACACACACACACACACACACACACACGTGTATTGATTGCAATGTATATTCTGTTGTATTAAGAGTTGGTCTTGACTCTTTGACACAACACCAGGGCAGCACTGCTGATAACACTTGTGCCTCTGCAGATCTTCATCCTAACAGGTTATGAAGTCATAACCAAATGTGATAATGCTTTGTCAGCAGTGTGTTTCTCATCAGTTACAAAATAGGATATTATTAGACTTTTGCACAAGTGAGATGTAGGCTGTGAGTTTAATCACACAGGCCAGTGGAGGGACTCGGCTGACATGGATTTTAGTTGCAGATAAATGAAGGTAGAAGCACAACGTTGGACCCTTATTGAACACAGATGTGTGGCAAATAATTGCTCTCTTTGTCAGTGACAGAATCAATAAGGTAAAGACTTGGTTCATATCAGGGTAGGCTGAAAGTTCTGTGAGATACTAAAATTCATCAATGAAGGATAGGGCTGCCACGATTACGTCGACTATCAAAATCGTCAACGACTGATTTAATAGTCGACGCATCGTTTGAAGCTTTGTAAGATCACAAAAGACGCAGGAATAAGTAGTAGGATTTAAGAGTGTAATAACGGACTGAAACAGAAGATGGCAGCACTGCATGTACAAGGATGCCAGCTGCCGTTAAACCCCGAAGAAGAAGAAGCTGTGTCCCAGAGTTCATAGCGCAGCCCAGCTCAGTTTCCAACAATGGCGGCAGCTAGTTAGTTTTAATATTACTCTTATTATTCTTTCTGGGTCACAAAATAAACGTTTAACATATTTTCAGGCGAGAATGTAGCTGTGTAAACCTCAAATATCTGCTCAGTTTATCAAGACACCACATATTTTCAAAAGCGCTCCGACGTTTTCAGAGACGTCTGTTAGCCACTAGCTCGATAGCTAGCCGGGGGCTAGGCTAACTAGAGCTGTGAGAACACCGGACTCCCGGCTAATCGTTTTCAAACCCACCGCCGTCTTTCACTACTCAGGTTAAACATGATATATAAGTCACTTAGATAACTTAAAATGTTATTGTTTGGCTTTTTTAGTATTTTATTTGTTCCTGAGTAAATCGGTTTGGCTGAGATTAAAGTTACAGTTTTTACACAGCTGAATAAACGTCAAGCAGACAGCTGATTATCAGAAGTGTGAGATGCTGAGAATTTACTCCGGTGTCCTGTTATATTTTAGATAGCAAGGAGTTTATTAAACTTCACCGAAACAATCTGCAGATTTCATTAAAATTTAATAAACTATCATCTTGTCTTTATTTTTAGTTAGCACAGACCTTAAACACTTAAAGCTGTAAGCTAATGATAGTTATATAAGAGCAGATGCTGCTGGTGCAATAAGCTGTACGTTTTACGTCCAATGGATGATGATCTGATTAGTCGACTATCAAAGTAATCGTTTGTGGCAGCCCTAATGAAGGACGTGTTATTATTCAAGACAACAAAAAGGAAGTAGGATATTAATATGATGCTGTAGCTCTTGCTTCTGATTAATGCCTCAAATTAGTGGAAAGAAAACCTATTCTGAAGCTCAGAAATAAACTATAAACTGAATAAAATATGTGCTTGACACACATTCAGTGTGATGAAGGTGATACTGAATTATGTTTGAGTCATTTTGGTCCTTTTGAAATTTGAGACAAATGAAATTGGCATCCTGTATGTCCTAAAGCTTTTACATATTTCTTTAAACCAAGCACTGTAACTCAACCAAAAAAGTGCTCCAATAATATTTGTTTACCATCCCCCTCACTTTTAATGTGCAGTTATTTAAACCTGACCATCTTCCCACGTGTAGATTCTTCAGCAGTTCCAGTTCAGCACCGAGTCGGAGCATTCAGGATTCCTCCCCGGAGGACGCCACAGCCGTCAGTCCCACTCAGAAGTCCTCACCCACCATTCAGAACTGTGACACCGAGAGTTCAGATGGCCCGTCTCTGGAAACCACCAAGCCATCTCCATCACCCAGTACCACCAGTTCAGCCAGTCGTGGCCTCAGCCTATTTCGCTGGTCAGACGGCCCGTCAACTGAACAATCTACCACGCCATTGTCCACCTCAAGCCTGTCTGCGCTGCAGCAGTTCCAGTATAAAAAGGAAAGCTGTTCATCTCCACCAAAGGTCACCAGACCCTCTGGAGATTCGGTTCTACCAGAGCCCTTCTCCCAGGACAGAACATCAGAGAAGGATGAGCTCTCAGACTCCCCTCCCTCCCAGGACAGCGCGTATTTCTCCCAGTCACAGCCCTACCTCACTTCCTACCATAACGAGGAAGCCCCCACCTACAGCTTCTCCTCCTCCTACCAGGAGGATGCTGCTTCTGTAAGTTGGTGTAAATCTCCCCGTTTTACAAATGCTGTTTGTCCTTTGTGGTTGGGTCAGCGTCATCACAGTTTCATTTCTGTTGAGTAGTTGCATAGAAAGGTTTCCTGGTTTCACAACTTTGTTTTTTTTGTGTCTGACTTTGTCTGCTTCCTTAGGAAATTAATTCAAGCAAAGATTCAGAGATAGAGCACAGTCCCACACACTCAGCAGACGCAGAGGGGAAACCTGGCATGCCGAGAACTAAGGTGAGTTTAATCACAGCTGAATGTTCTCAGTTTGTTCAACACCGGCCAACACAGGGTTTTTCTTATGTGTCGATTGGTTTGTTATAAACTGGGCGATAAAATGTTTAAATTGTTGTTTGTTGGTGATAAAGTGAGCAGTACATTAGGAGTGTGTGTGTGAGATACAAGAGAAGGTGAAAACAAACGTCTTACGAAATAAGAACACTGTTAAACACACGTCTGAAGGATTTGTGGAGATTTTGGCTATTTAAAGTCAAACACAGAGGCGAGTACTACACTGAACTGCCTCATGTTTCCACAGAGGAAGTTACCACCACAAATCTGTATAATCTGAAACTGTGCAATTCTTGCACAGTTGATGGTTCATCTGCACAATGCAATGTGCGTGCTTTGCATTGTCCCATACAGCTTGTCCCATAGCAACAAGACACAGTGATACCAAAGATGCAACAGCCCAAAGGTCACAGACAAAACCATTTTTTCTGAAAATCTCGTGAATGCAACAACTCGATGAGAACCTAATGTCGGACTTTCATACCAAAGGTGCATCTGCGGAAAATCTTGATCGTGTTTGAATCCCACCGACCGTGACCTCAGGTCAAAATCAGAGGTTTTCTGAAAACGTGACTGCATTGAGACCGAGGTGACGAAGGATTCGTACCATACTTACATCTACTAGGAGGGTGAGGGGCAGCACTGTTTCATTTTTTTGTTCATCTGTTTGTGGGATTGCTCCCCGAGAATTCAAATGAATCCATACAAGAGCAGGGCGATATGACCAAAAATATTTATCACGATATACATTTGAAAATTTGCGATAACGATATAACTGAGGATAATTGATACGAGACAAAATAGTTTACAACTCCACAACTTTGATGGTTTTTTTGCACTAATAATGTATTTTCACTTCAACAAGCAGCTGTTTTTTATCTGCATTAAAGTTATATAAAAATGTAACAGTGCAAATGCAAATTCCTCGTTGACAGTTTAACCAAAAGGCATTTCCAGTGGAAACTGGCCGACATATCCTCAGCATAACCATGTATAATATCCACAAAACTTAAAAAGAGATTAAACACACACAATACGGTAATATTATGTTGAAGCACAGTACGTATCACTCCGCGAGGCTCCGCCTACGATGCCGTAATGCTCCAACAATCCATCGAGCGGTGCGGCTTCATAGCTTAGCAAAGTCGTACTGAAACATCTGACAGATTTTCGAGCGCCGTGCACGTAAAATCGTTTCGAGGTCAGTAAACACAACCAGAGTTCATACATAAGGCACACGGGATTATAAGGGGCTCTGTCGACTTTCAGAAACATCAAAGGATTGATTTTAAGTGCGCCGTGTTTTCCAAACAACACGGTAATAACGACGGCCCGCTAGCATGCGCTACCAAAAATAGTGCTTTGTTGTGTATCTGACGGACGAAAGCTAAACCAGTTCCACACCAGTGAAGCTGCAGCATTTTTACAAACCAGTTCTGGTTCATCCGTTTCATTCAACGATTTGCTTTCGCTCTTCTCGTTCTCCGCTGTGCTTTTTCTGCCATGTGCGCATGAAAACAAAGGTGGTATTACCATAAAAGGTGTGATTATGGCCCAGCCCTACATGCAACAGCAAAAAAGTGATAAGGTATCGGGTTTTATTTTGTATTAATACCTACATTATTTATTTGGACCGAGGAATTGGTCTTCCATTTGGTTTGCATTCTCCTGTAACACCTGGAGCTTTTGACTGGTCAGTTACAGAAGAGGAAATAAGTTACATATCAGTGAGTGAAATAAGCGTTTGATTACAACCCAGCAGGAAGTCTGGCTCACACACATGATCTCAGCTTGTGGCATGTTTATACAGCACAACTGTCCACACAAACAATCTCACCATTAGTGGCCTCAGCGTGGAAGTCCATGCAAGGTCTCTCCTCACAGGCTGAGGATGATCATGAGAACGGTGATGGGCCAATCAAAACCTAGACTACAATGTTATTAAGGAGCTTGTTAACCTGAAGGGAGCTGGGACACAAAAGTTGTTGGCACACAGTGAATATCTAAACGATTCAGAGAAGGCTTGAAGGAAACTGCTGCAGTCAGATGAAACCGTAATAGAGATCGACAGACCATGTGACTTTCATGCCGCATGCCGGGTATGAGTGGCAACAACATCAAGACACTGCATCAAACACGAGCATTTCCAGCACCGGTTATCATTAATTCTGCGATTTTAATCCCTACTTGCATTTTATTTACCCCCAAAACAGTTCTGAACAAAACGACAGATGACTCGGCAGGTCCGTACGAAGACAGACGTGACGTCAACAAAAGGACGAGGAAGAAATCAAAGGAGTGAAAGGGTCAGACCATAGACGTTAGCGTGCTGCCCAACTGTCATCACATATTTATTATTATATGATCCTAAGTGTGAGTGCACACGAGCCCAGCTCCAGTTTACTTTGGTGATTTGGACGATTCCCTCTCACAGCTGTTTTTCCCTTTATCTCCTGTACAGGCAAAAGCATCTGTTTGCTGTTTCAGGTTGTAGTGTTACACAACATTTTCAGATCTAATAGGAAAAAAAGTGTTTTGTAATTCATTAATTTTTTTTTTATTTCTAACTGGCATCATTGTTTCATTCTGTTATGACCTCCAAACATGTGGCCTTCAGATTGGCTCAAGGACCCACTCATGGAGTGGGTGAGAGCGCCCCAAAGGACTGATCATCAATCAGTGTCAATGTGTCTAAAGTGGTCGATACAGTAATGTACAATAAATGTTTCTGGACTGACAGCTGCATCCATGTCCACACGCAGAGTTTATAGATTTTATTCTACTCTTTACTGTTTCTAAATTGTATTGATCCAAGACATCACCACGGTCTTTGCTCTCACATGATGAATGACTGTAAAAATGCTCAAGACTCTAACTGGGATTTCAGTGTGCATGAAAACCTAAACTTAAACCGCTCTGAGCTTGACATCGACTGATTCATTGTGTCAGTCACCAGGTGTTGTCACCTGAAACGGCTCTGAACTACGTTGCAGTCCAATGACTGGTTTGCTCCAACGCTATTCTTGTTGTCATCAGTCTTTCATATTGTCTGTGAAAACATGGACGGCATGAATCTCACAGATGGGGAAACAAAGGCAGTGTTGCCATGAAATGTATAACTGCAGTTTCCTTACATATTAGGACGCCATGTTTTAAACCAAAAAGAAGCCCCGACCTCTTCACCTTTGTTGTCTGTGTCTCTTCATGCACATGCTCCGTCTCTTTCCAGGTTTCAGGTCTGCCAAAACCAAAGTCCAGCAGCCAAACGGCGAGAGTGCAAACGCTGGGTCCAGCGCGGGTCAGCGGACTGAGGAAAAGGTCTTTGAACCTGGGCAAGAAATTCCCCTCAGTGAATAACGAAAACAACCCTGGTGTCCAGGCCACCATCAGCAGCCTGTGGAGGAGCTTCAGCTTTAAAAAGTAATTAGGAGAAGTCACAACAATCGTAGTCCATCACCACGGCCATCAATGCTTCTGAGTTTAAGCATGTAATACACGAGCTGGTAGTACTGACTGAAAATCCACGTTAGCTTTAAAGATTCAGTATATAAAACTGTTATTTTATCTTTTGTACTGAGCGGTGTTTATTAACTCAGAGAAGCCTGAAATCAGCACAGGAGCCGTGATGTGAGATACACTTTAATTAGTCCCACACGTGGGACAGCAGGAAGTGAACGGTGACAAGTTACAGCAGCAAAAATGAGGAAACACAATGCAATAAGAGCAACATACCACAAACGATATAATAAAATCAATAAATCAAATAAAAAATGTAAGTCAGGTAAAAGTGTGAGCTGGAGTTGAACTGCTGCAGTGAGCCAGAAACAGCCAACCAGTGTGGTTAGTGTTACAAATGAAACCAAACAGACGCTTCTTTTGTAAGTAAAATTTATTTATATAGCGCTTTTCACAGATAAAAATCACAAAGTGCTTTACAACACAGGAAATGGGAATATAAAAACAATATAACAGTAAATAAAACTATAAAAACAGCATAAGAAGAAATTAAATGCTTTTCTAAATAAAAATGGTCTTCAGTTGTTTCTTAAAAGAATCAATGGAGTCCGTGCAGCGAAGAGACAGTGGGAGAGAGCTCCACAACTGCGGTGCCACCGTCTAAAAGGCCCGATCACCATGAGTTTTAAAACAAGTGCGCGGTACCACCAGCAGTCTGTCTTTGTAGACCTTTCCTGGCCTCACTGACTACTCAAAGAAATGTAAACTGTAGGCTCCTTTTAAGCAAACACTGCTTTCAGTACACTTTGAGCGTGTTATCTACCTCCATTGTTACCAGGTTTATCTTCTGTCAAATCAAAAGTTAATGTCAGTTTGTCAGAAAGGATTCAATCAAAGCCATCCGAGGTTTTTAAGGTGTCGAGCAGCACCAGTAACTATTCCAGCTTGTCCTCCTGTTACTCAGAAACATGTTGCTGAGATCACATTGTTCACATTGTTAAAAGATGCTGTCAAAAGGAAAAGGTATGCCTGTGATGAGTAAAGTATTATTTAATTGAAGAGCCGTAAACTCTTCTTCTCTTGTTTTCAGAGAAGCCCAGAAGATGACTGGCTGTCAGAAAAAAGAGCCCATGTCTCCAGTTAAAGACAATGTGCTGACCAGCTGAACGTCAGCACACGCCTGCATGTTTCACTCGGTGCTGAGTGCTCGGTGGAGCGAGGCTTTTAAACATACCGTGTATGTACCTGTATTTCCTGTAGTTTTAAATAAAGAAACCGTCTCCCTCTGTGTAGTCCTGAGTTTTCTAACATGCCTCCCCTTCTTTACTCTTATCTGCCTTCAGCTCTACAAGCACGTCACATATTAAGGTGACATGCTTTTAAAAATTGTGGCAAGCGTAGTTGTGTATGTGCTGAAATGCACAACACGCAAGCTGAGGAATGTGGCATTCAAACTGCTGGCTTCTCAGGTACACTCACTGCACAGGTTAGCAGTGTGACATTAGCTGTGAATGGTCAAACTTTGTCTTTTTGTATAGAGGAACCCTTGAACCATGTCTCTAGCTCAGGGGTGTCCAACTCCAGGCTTCGAGGGCCGCTGTCCTGCAGGTTTTAGACGTGTCCAGCTGATTTAAACGGCTAAATCACCTCAACATGTCCTGAAGTTCTCCAGAGGCCTGCTAATGAACTATCATGTGATTCAGGTGTGCTGACCCAGGTGAGATCTAAAACCTGCAGGGCACGGGCCCTCAAGGCCTGGAGTTGTACGCCCCTGCTTTAGCCCATTGTTGGTGACTTTGCCGGCGGTTTTCATTTGTCTGTGTGAAAGCAGTTTATGTATGATTTACTTTTTTCCCCTTCCAGTACAATAAAAACATATATGCCACTTTGCACCAACTCTCGGGACTAAAAAATTAGCTTAGCACTCCACTCACAATGACTTTGTTGTGTTTGTCCATCTTTTCACATTTCAGTTTAAATCCGTATACATGTAAGATGTACTCATGTCATCACACAGCACTTTGAAATGTTTCGTTTTATTGTAGAGATCCTTGGATTATGCTGTTGACAGTGTTTTGGCGTGCGCTTCCATTAACAGACTGCACAGCTTGTAGCACTGACTGTTGCGCGTGCATGATGTCTTTACTGCAGTAAAGCAACACTCCAGTACATGTGGCTTTTAAAACAGCCAGAAATGCATTTAGGTGATTCTTAATGTGCCTACTGAGGTTATCTCTTCATTACATATGTTATTAGTAACTAGGATTTTTATTATTATTATTATATGCAAACCCTTTAAGGCGGAAAACACAGTACCATGTGTTAAAAAAACAAGTGTTGCGCTGACACAAGGACAAAGCTGCAGAGCAGGTCGACATTCTTCCTCATGAATTTTATCTCTAATCACAGCAATGTTTACCACACTGTACATGTTTGTCAAAGAAGATCGATGGGCACATCGTGAATTTTATTACATTAGTCATTCCAACGGTGTTGCTGCAGGGCAGAATGCCTGAGCAGATCCAGATACCACACATGCTTCAGTGGCCTCTTAAGCAGCCTGACTCATTATTGCAAAAGGCCCATTGTCCTCATTGTGGAGATTAAAGTTACAGCTTAATTAAGTTTCCTTTATTGTTTGCTTTGCACCTGCAGTTGATTGCTACAATTATAAAAGGTGTGGACATTTTTTCTTGGTATATTAGTTCACGACATTATTGCACAGGTGTCCAACTCCAGGCCTCGAGGGCTGGAGTCCTGCAGGTTTTAGATGTGTCCTTGATCCAACACAGCTGATTTGAATGGCTAAACAACCTCGTCAACATGTCATGAAGTTCTCCAGAGCCCTGCTAATGAACTAATCATTTGAATCAGGTGTGTTTAAACAGTGATATCTAAAACTTGCAGGACACCGGCCTCAAGGCCTGGAGTTCGACACCCCTGATGTATGCCAACCAGAAAACGGAGCTTTTGCTGTTGAAACAGGTTTATGTTCATTCGGTTAGAAAAATGTAATTATCTGTTACAGAAAATGAAGTTAAACTATAGTTAAAAGGACTTCTTCTCTTCCAACCAAATCAGAGAACACTGCTCTGTGAGACTTGAGTCTGACATGCCTGTGACAGCCCCGAGGCTGCAGTGCAGGGATGGGCAACTCCAGGCCTCGAGGGCCGGTGACCTGCAGGTTTTAGATCTCACCCAGAGCTGGGTGAAATGGCCTAAAATCCATATCGTGGTATAATTTGAAGCATGTGCGGTAGTGATATATAGCGCAATATATTCTTTTCTTCTGTATAACATATTTTCGCACTATAAGGCGCATTTAAAATCCTTTAGTTTTCTCAAAAATCGACAGTGTGCCTCATGTATGAATTCTGGTTGTGCTTACTGACCTTGAACCGATTTTATGTGCTACACGGCGCTCAAAAATCTGTCCAAAAAATGTTTTAGTACCACTTTGCTAAGCTACGAAGCCGCACCGCTTCATGGACTGTCGGAGCATTACAGCTACTGTAGTCAGGAGCCTCGCGGAGGAATCTGGGTCCTAAACTCTGTCGCTTCAGGTGCCAAAGTCAAACAAACACTCGGCATCACTGAGAGTTAAAAACTGTCTAAATTCTTTCATCTTTAATAAAACGATCAGCGTTGCTGCTTTACCAGGTGTAACAATTAAGTTTAACATCCATGAAAACAGAAGTTATTTAAAAAAAACATTTCCGCCTGTCTCGTTTGGTTCTTTTGCCATGAGAATTATTGTCTAAAGGCAAAGACTGTTGTCAAAGGCAAATAGACCAATACGGCCGCATTGGTCTATTTGATTCTCCTTTGCTTTTATTGTTTATTTTATTTTCACTTGCTACACAGACATGACTGGGGGAAAGTAAAGGGAGAAAGAAAGGGAAGAAAAGGAACGGTGATAAAAGGCAAAAGACAAAAACAAACAGACAAAAAATACAATCACCTGGATCACCTGTTGAGAAAAAAGAAAGAGAAAACAAGCAAAAAGAAGAGAGTAATATAATAAACATCATCATCGTGACTATAACAGTAAATACTAAATATTAAACATTATTGTGCAGCACGTAAGATCGACAGCACAGTGTGCTTTGAGGTAGGAGCCAAAAAGGGTGTAGTTGTGTGTGTGATCACCCGTGTGTACACCTGTGAGCATGGACGCGCTTGTTTTTAAAAGGTTCCTTCATGTAATGATCTGCTAGAGGGTGTGGGGGGGCCACAGCCCCGTCCTCCAGGGCATGAAGCAGGTATGGAGGAGATCAAGACTCCAGACATCCAGAGGCCCCCAGAACACAAGAGACCAAGGAAGACCAACAGAGGGGCAGCTGAGCCACTGTCCCAGAAAGAGCTGAGGAGAGTCCCAGATGAGGGGTCACTCAGCAGCCGGAGCAGAAGCCAGGGGGGGTTGCAGTGACGTGCCCGTGAGCTCCGCCGGCAGCCGGCTGTGCCAGAGTGACCGAGCCCCAGGCCGAGAGGCCGAGGGCACCCCACCCCCGAAGGAGCCCGAGCGAGCCCCAGGCTCCAGGCCCCAATAAGCAGCCGCCAAGGAGTGAGCCGGTGGGTACCTGGACGCCCACCCCCGGACACAAAGAACCACCAACGCACCGATGTCTGAGGGCGTCTGCCACTGGCAGGTGAAGTGGTGGGGGGAGATAGACCTCCAAACCTTGGAGGGCCTGAGCTGTCCTCAGAGAGGTGGCGTCTGATACCCAACCTGACATATAGACACAGACATACAGGCACACACAGATACAAACATCCATTCCCACCCTCATGCTCTCATATGCACTTACTCCACACTCACCCAACGTGGAGACAGACATAAAGAGACGCTGTACACACAATCACACTCCCCAAGCGTACTCTAAGAACCGGGTCTAGGTACCCTTGCCCCTGGAGGGGGGAACTGCACCCAGACCCAGGTGGTGTTACCCTTTTCCCTGCGGTGGGGAGAAACAGACCGCCCCGACAGTAGGCACCCCCATACTCTTCAACCCACCAGGGAAAGGGGGCCCATCCGGACCGGGGCCCAGTTCAGCAGTGCTGCCCGGCCCCACAGAGCCCGGGGCAACCCACCCGACCCCACCACAGAGAAAACTGCACCCACCCCGTCATCCACTCATCTCCCAGACTACACAAGGCAATAGACGCCCAGGCTGAGATCTTCCTCCACCTCTCCTGTATCTCCCCCTCCTGCAGAGAGAGCTCCTGAAGAGAGGAGAGCTCCTGCAAGATGTAACAACCCCCCCACCAGTTGAAGAGCCCCACATGTGGCTCGATGCACTGGCGGCACCTGCGCCAGGGCCGGGCCCCCATACACCCACCCGCCCACAACCCCGGCGACATACCAACCAGGACCCAAGCCCCAAAGGCCCAGCCAGGGCCCCTGCCCGGAGACAGAGCGCCCCCCCACCCCCACTAGGTGATGGAGCTGATCAAAGGAGCCCAGAGCGATTGATGTGATGTGGTGGCAGGGGCTTTATCAAGACTAATGTAATCTAATAGATGATTTCTATATTGGTTAGAATTAAGATTGTTTTTGTTTCCAGTTCATGAGGACTGTTTTCTTGGCTATGCATAGGGCAGTGAAAACCATATGGGCTATATTCTTATCTGTAGTGACATTATCTAAGCTGCCCAACAAACACACTAAAGGGGAAGTTGGAATGTTACATTTCAGACACTTTGATAAGTCTTCACATATCTCGCACCAAAACTTCTGAACTGGTGGACAGAACCAAAGAGCGTGGATGTAATTGTCCGATGAGTTGGTTTGGCAGTGTGAGCAGTTGTTGGTAGATGCAAAGCCCATCTTGAACATCCGATGACCTGTATAGTGCACTCTATGTAGTATTTTGTATTGAATTAATTGAAGACTGGGATTTCTGATTAGATGAAAGGTTTTTAAGCAAATCTGAGACCAGAAGTTTTGGCCTAAGTTAACTGATAAATTTGCTTCCCATTTTGCAACAGGAAGTGATATTGATTCATCTGTTTTAGAAAGCATTCTGTATATTTTGGATAGTAATTTGGGGGTTTTAAGAGTAAGAAATTGAACCACACTTGGTGGTGTTTGTAGTTCAACTTGACCCAGTTTAAATTTCTTTTTTATTATGGATTTAATTTGTTGATATTCTAAAAATCTTTTCTTGTTGATCCCATATTGTGTAACTAGTCTGTCAAATGAAATAAATTCTGTTCCTTCTAGTATATGTTCTACATATTTGATTCCTTTACCATTCCAATCTGAAAAATTTATCATATTGTTGTTTTGTAATATGTCAGGGTTGTTCCAGATAGGTGTACGTTTGCATGGGATTAATGAAGATCCGTCAATTTTAGAAACTCCCACCATGCTGTCAGAGAAAAGCTGATGTTGATGCTTTTTAACCAGTTAATGAAAGACCAAAAAAACCAAATCTGTGTAAAGTTGCAAATAGAAATTTCCAGTTAACTCTGTCAAACGCTTTTTCTGCATCTAGAGAAAATATTGTAGTTTCGATGTTTTTACTGTATGAGTAGTCTATCAAATTAAGTAATCTACGTGTATTTGTTGATGAGTGCCTACCTTTTATGAAACCAGTTTGGTCAGGATGAATTAAGAGGGGGGTTATTTTCTCTAGTCTCTTTGAGAGAACCTCGCAGATTATTTTGAGGTCTACATTAATAAGGGATATTGGACGATAGCTTGAGGGATATACAGGGTCTTTGCCTGGTTTTAGCAGGAGATTAATGTTTGCAGAATTCATATTTGATGGAAGTCTGCCCTTTTCTTTGATTTCTAACAACGTTCTGTAAAAAACTGGTGCTAGAATCGTCCAGAATTCTTTGTAGAATTCTGCAGGAAAGCCGTCTGGACCTGGAGCCTTATTATTGGACATACTTATCAGGGCTTCCTGGAGTTCACCTGATGTCAGTGGTGAATCCAGTGCCATTGCTTGACTGTCTAGTAATTTTGGAAGAGTTATGTTGTCCAAAAACTGATCAATTTCCTTTTTAGACGGGTTTATTTGTGGTGACTATAAAGTTTTATAGAAGTCCCTGAAAATATTGTTTATTTGTTTTGGGTCATATATTGTGTTCCCAGATGAATCTTGAACAGCACATATAGTTGCTTTTTCTTTATTTATTTTTAGCTGGTTTGCTAGAAATTGACCGGATTTATTACCATGTTCATAATTTTGTAAGCGTAGTCTTTGTACTAAGAATTCTGTTTTTTTTAAATTATCTCATTTAATTCTAGTTTTGTTTTGCGTATTTTGTTCAATGTTTCCTGATCTTGGTGGGACGCGTAGGCTTCTTCTAGTGAATTGATGGTTTTTTCTAATTCCTGAATATTTTTGTTTTCTTTTTTCTTTTTATGTGATGGTAAATGGTAAATGGACTGATTCTTATAGAGCGCTTTTCTACTCTCACGGAGTACTCAAAGCGCTCTATACAACATGCCTCATTCACACAATCAGCTTGTTATGGGATGAGAAAGAAATTATTTTACCTCTCATCACAGCTTTCCCTGCTTCCCATAGAACAGAAGCTCATGTTCTGGGTGTGCCATTGAAGTCTAAATATAGAGTCCATTCTTTTTAAAAATATTCTTCATCTTTAAGCAGTGATGTATTAAATCTCCAGTTTTTACTTTGCGTAATGTTCTTCTTATGTATCAGTGTTAAAGATACGGGAGCATGATCGCTGACAGCTATAGGGTGAATCTCAGTGTCTGAGATGTCACTCAGCAGTGAGCTGCTGACCAAAAAATAATCCAGACGAGAGTAGGAGTGATGAACATGTGAGAGAAAAGTATATTCCTTACTGTTGGGGTGAAGGGAGCGCCATGCATCGCAAAGACCAAAGTTGCTCATATGCTATTATCAGTGTTGCCAACTCCTCAGTAAGGAAAATCGCTATTGGTTGTCCTAAAAGTCGCTAGAAGTCGCTAAATGACGTTATCACCTAATTTGCATAATTGGTCATGCTAACGTAATTGTAACCTATGCTGCTGGAGAGAGAAATAACATCGTGGACGAGACATAAAGTGAGCAAAAACGTCCTAAATGCATTTAGAATTTATTTAGAACTACTAATTAAATTTCTTTTAGCAATTATTGTTTTTTTTAATGTCACAATTCCAACCCTGCTCCTTAATCCAGGCTTGGACCGGCAAGTGACCCGAAATAGGCACTCTGGTGGAGTTACTTTGTGTGTGTTTATAAGTAGTTTTAAACCTGATCCACAAAACAGCATAAGAGTAAAAGAAGAACTGACTGCGTTACAGCACCCGCTGCTTGTTGAGAGTAAAAGCGATACGCGCTTTCACGTCTTTTTTTAGCGACTTTTCTTGGAAAAAAAGTCGCTAGGGGGTCTGAAAACTCGCTAAATATAGCGACAAAGTCGCTAAGTTGGCAACACTGGCTATTATTACATTTAACAGAGTTAGAAGTTAGCAGGAAGTTAGCAGGAAGTTAGCTCACTAGCTTCCACCTAAACATGATATAGCATGTTCTGACTGAGAGATTTCTGAAACAAATCCAAACGTACAGCTCTGTTATCACTTCCAACATAAATGAAGACAGAAAACTAAACAGCAGTGACGTTTGTAGGGTTACTGAAGTTGGGCTAGCAGCTATATAATGATGTGCTATGTGATCGCTAGCGACACAGCTATGTTAGCATAAACACAGTGAAGCTGGAGGATGAACGCTAACTTTTTTCCACTCGATAAAAGTTAACGTGAGGGTTCCTGATGGTTAGAGACAAATGTAATCGCATGGCAGGATGCTGTAAACGGACCAAACTTCAGTCAGGAGAACAACTGAGATAATCCATCCACAATACGAGGTTAGTCATTAATATACTGCAAGAACATGGGAACAGAGCAGCTGTGAGAGGATTCAACATTAATGAATCAATGTTACGGAAGTGGAGGAAGCGCAGTTTTTGGCTTTCTCCATATCCCACCGCACACCGTTTATACCGCCCACCCCTAATCTCACCCTGGGTCAACACATCTGAATCACATGATGAGTTCATTACCAGGCCTTTGGAGAACTTCACAATATATTGAGGAGGTCATGTAACCATTTGAATCAGCTGTGTTGGATCAAGGACACGTCTAAAACCTGCTGGACACCGGCCCTCGAGGCCTGGAGTTGCCCACCCCTGCTGCACTGTCATTGAAATGCAACATTATTTGACCTCTGATCCTAGAAAACGTGCTAACATGAATGTGCAAAGCTGTGAAGCTTACTGCCAACATCAAAAGTTTTGATGGTGAAACCCGAGGAAACATTTACAGCCCAGAGATCTTTCTGGATTAATGTCCATATTGAAACATTTGGAAACCTCTAACATGACCTTTTCTGGGTATGCTGTTGCATTCAAGACATTAGCTAGTTGTGTTGTGACAGTAAAGCCTGCTGAGTAAAGGATATGGAATGTTTTTGTCCTTTTTAACATTCATTATAACTGATGTAACTGGCTCTTGCATTGCATAAAAGTATCCACTGTATCTTTTTTTGTGTATCCTGTGTGTCACACGTGTAAATCTGAAACAGTAAGAACTAAAATGTGTCCGCTCTGAACAAAAATATGCTGAGAATGCAGTGCCACCACATTCCCCTTCAAACACATGACATGTGCAGAAACTATCAGCACTACAAAGTCGATTCCTGATCAATCACAGAAGAATAAATGCACCATTATATTATCTTTACTGTTTACATGCTATATACACGTGTCCTGGGCATGTTTGAAGTTTCAGCTGATGGCAAACACAGGCAAAAAGCACAGAGCAGATCAAATGTGGACTCATTACCAACAGTCACAAAAAGCTAGAACTGATTTACAAGAGAAGACAGTTACATTGACCACATTTATCCTCTATATTATTAGTATACAGCATTCATATCATACCATATGAGCCTAATGGAACATTTCACAGCTCCTCTCTGCACACCTACACTTTGATCACTATCATGCAAATCTGTGAATCCCACACTGGTAATGGCACACACTAACAATGATACAGGCTACTACATAGCCCACTTTAATGCTTCTTTTAGGTGCCTTCCAGTCACACGTTCCATTTATTGGCGATGCTGCATATTTTCCAATACACGACTTCTACTGTATATCATGGATGTGCTCGCATATCCAGTAATAACCACATAAAGCTCTTGGAATGTTAGACATTCCTAGCATATTTTGGTGATGCCATACTGGAGTCTTGGTCCTGGAGCAGATGTAGCCTTGGTGGCTTTATTGCCATTGTTACACCTGACTGGGAAATTCTGAAAATCGTGCTTCTAATGTAAGAGTTAAAGACGCAACACTGTTTCCAACTTGTAGTGACACTTAGTCTGGAAGGAAGTCTTCTCACCACGAGTCACCACATCCTCACAGCCGGGGGAGGGGGGGGTCCTATATCAGTCACTTTAATTTCACCTGGTGTTATATTTCCACTGTGTGCATTCAAATCGGACGTATGATAAATTCGAAATGCACAGGGGTCGTGTCATTTCCAAAAACCACTCCTCACCTTTTCTTTCTGCTCCTGTGTTTGTTTGAGCGTATAGCTGTGAATGATGTACTTCAGTTTTCCTCCTGCGTGTGTGTAGTTTTGCCAAAGGTCCTCGTGTTGTGAGGCGTTCATTTAGCTACAGTTTTGTCGTGTCTATAGTGGAATTCTGATGCATAGCTTTTTGGGGGGGGGGTTTCCACACATCTTTACTAATAACTGCCCAAGTTTTTCAGAGGTGTTTCCCTGTGGTTGTCAGTTTAGTCTGACTCCTGTAGCAGTTATTTCAGCGTACCGTATTCTAATTCTGATTTAACTTGAGGTCTTTTGGATAATACCAAACCCAGACTAGTACTTTGACTCCCAGTTAAGTAGACAACCTGAACAATCCTCTAGATTTGTTCTATATTCAAGTACAACAGCATAGTTTACGTAGGCTCCGATGAGGTTGGGCTTAACATGAAATATGTAACCCTTGACACACTTTTGTAATTTGAATGAATGAGGTTTGTGTTTCTTTCAGTACTAGCTAATGTCTAATGCTCAGTTTCTTCCACATACTCCACATGCCTTCCTCACTTTGGCTACAGCTTAGCAGATAACATAGTTTGGCAGTAACCAGAATTACAATGTCTATGCACCTATCCACATGCACAAAGCAATCCTGTGCTGCAAAACCTACAATACATCACCCGACGTAATACCAGTACTGCTATAACAGTGCAGGAGGTGTGTGTGTGTGTGTGTGTACGCGCGCACATGCTCAACAACGCTCCACAGGTATTCATTAAACGCTACAAGTTCCAACCTGAAGTAAAGGCAGTGAATGTAACATGAATGGAAGACCAGTGTGTGTTCTTCCTCCATTTCCCAGATTCTAGAAAAATCATCCCCCAGCTAACAGACATGTATAAACAACACCCCCCTCATCTGCGCACCTGCACCCTCAACACCTGCATACTTGCTATATACTGTCACCTTCTGCTCGTTTGACTGGAAACCCAAACAAATATGTTCTTGTTTTTTGGGAAATCCATTACTGACTATGTATTTCTTTCATTTCTAAAAACCACAAAACCGCTGCTCCTTCAGAAGCCTCCATCATGTGTATGGACAGATATTAATGCCAGTGGCAGATATGGGACTGCTACATCAGTGCTTCATATGGAGCTCAACTGATCATTGTGACACATTGTGTAAAAGATTTTAGAGATTGAAGTAAAGATGATTTAATGACATTTTAATTCCTTTATATTCTTCTCTGAACCTTATCTTTAAACTTCCTTTGTGATTAAATTAAACTTGAATGGAAAAGATGAAACACGAAGGACACCAGCCCTCACATCAATGAAAATCATGACTCAAAATCCAAAGGAGTATTTCCTTCTACATTTGTAAATATTTTGTAGCCAGCAGCTTTAGCCTGCTCTGGTTTCCTGGTCCTCTGAGGAGGACAGGATCTTCTAGTCACCAGAGCCAGTATTTCTGCCACGATACCTCTGCAGCAGCTCAATGCTGGGATGGTCCCACTCCACCTCTCTCACCACTCTCATTTGTGGCTCTCATGTTGACGATAATAGTAATAATTGTTATTATTATTGTTGGTAGAAGTGGTGGTATTAACTTATGTAAGAAAACAATGTCTCCCATATGTGCGGTTAGACATGCTTAACGAGCTTATTAGAACCTAGAAATCCAGTTTTACTCGTCTGCTGGTAATAATGAGGATGGAACAAAGTTAGCTGTTGTGCCATGTTATTACTGTAAGCATCTATTTTAACCCCAATAACTGACCTTTGTTAAACTGTGACTCCTTAAACACAGTTTTCTATCAGTAGATTGGAGTCAATAAAATGTGATGGCCTTGTCTACATGTGCTCCACCAATTATATGCTGCCTTTATAATTTAAGCAACATACAACATAATACACATAAGTCGTGTCCAAATTCATGGGCCGCATCCTCCTGAGGACCCGGCCTTCGCGGTCTATGTGGGCCGGGTCCTCAGAAGGTCGGTCGAGCCTTCTGATCAGCGTCACCGCTGTCTCGGTGGAGTTTAATAAACTCGTCTGTCTTGTTATCTAAAATATAACAGGACACTGGAGTAAATTCTCGACCGTCTCACACTTCTGTTTAATCAGTTTTAATCAATCAGATTTATTAATCAGATTAATAAAGTTTTATTTATTCTAATAATCTAATAACTTTAATCTCAGCCAAACCGATTTACTCACAAACAACTAAAACACTGAAAAAAAGCCCAACAATAAAACTTTTAAGTTGTCTAAGTGACTTATATATTACGTTTAAACTGAGTAGCGAAAGACTGCGGGGGTTTGAAAATGATGTGCCGGGAGTTGTGCCGTTCTGGGCGGATCCAGTGACCCTCGAGCTCCCGGCGAGCTATCGAGCTGGTGGGTAACAGACGTCTCCGAAAACGTCGGCGCGCTTTTGAAAATATGCGATATCTTGATAAACCGAGCAGATATTTGAGGTTTGCACAGCTACTTTCTCGCCTGAAAATATGTTAAAAGTTTATTTTGTGACCCAGAAAGAATAATAAGAGTAATATTAAAAACTTAGTAGCAGCCGCCATTGTTGAAAACTGGAATTGGCTGAGCCGCGCTATGAATTCTGGGATATGGTGGGCCACGAAGGACACACCCGACCCATCCTTCAAATTCGGGGAAAAGGAGGACGCATTTGTCGGCTGCGAGTCTACACATTTGGACAGCCTTCGTTGCGTCGCTGTGACGTAATCGGTCTACAAATGCGGCCTCAGGAGGATGCAGCCCATGAATTTGGACACCCCCGTAGTTTTTGCTCTACGCTGAGCTTTGCACAACATATATGTAACCAGTTTGTGCTTCACCCGCTGCAACAGTTTGGCCCAAACAGACTCAGACAAACAACGCCTCTGTGTTGTGTTTTTTAAGAAGGCAACGAGTCTCTGATTGATCGTTGCCACTTTATTTCCTGAATGGAAACAACGGTGTTGTATCAGTGCAGGGTTTGCCACACACCACTCTGCACAGCACACTACGGCAGACTGGCAGCGATTACTGCAGCCAGCCACACCGAGAGATAGAGGTTTAATGCAAAAAAAGAAAAGAAAAAACAATTCTGATTAAAGTGCAAATTTATGAAATAAACATACAAAAGACATAAAATGATCTGTAAATAATGTGCTATTTGCAAGAAGGGGCCAGGTTATAGCAGGTTGGCCTTATTATGAAGAAAAGCCATAAGTAAGAGGTCAACTGAATCCGCTTATTGCTAACTCCAGCTACAGGAAGTAGCAATAACATTATCTTGGCACAGGGCTGACTTGTGATAAGGTGAATGTAGTACATTCATGAATCAGACATTATCCAGATAACATGTGTAGAAATAGCTGCAGAACAAATAAAAAGGGAGAATTTTCTCACAGCTGTCTCTTGAAATGTGTGTGAATGTTACTGATTTGTTACAATTGAGTGATCTAATATTTAAAAACGGCTATTTGAAGTTTTGAATTTTGTCTTTTATACATCCCTCAGTTCCTGTTCTGGTAAATGTTTTACTCTTTATTCTTTCTTTTTTTTTAACCCTTTTTTGTGTACTTCCTGTTTTATTTTGACATTTTGATTCCCGGTGTTGTTTCCTTTGTTTTTACTCCCCATGCCCATTAGTCTGACTGAATTCAGCTGTTCCAAATCATTGTTTGATGGTGTTGGAGTTTCCTGTTGTGCTGCACAGTGTACGTCGCAAGTGTAAGTCAAAATAGGTTTTTCTCTGTTTATCAAACTGGTGTTGATTTAGCCGTCAGTAATTTTCTCCTTTAATTATATATTCAAAGCCAAAACAAATGAAAATACAAGTTTGGACACATATGGCTTACAGCCTGGTGCCTTATTCTGAACTCCTCTTAAAAAACAAACCAAACAAACATATTTTGAGTCAGTAGTCAGTGGCCACCTTTCTTTTGAAATACATAGGATGCTAAGATTGTCTTTTATAAGTGATACTTTGATGTAACAGACAGGTTTTGTTAGTCCAAATGACCGTCCTTTCCTTAAGTAGGTCGGATGAGCTGATCTGAGTATTTTACGAACTCGGATCAACTCAAAACAGCCATCTCCAGGTTTTTCAGGGAATTGTCAAAAAACCATATATAGTCTATAGCGAGCAATCATATGTTGTTGATGTCTGGGAGAATGTGCAGACTGCTTTGAGCTACAGTAACTCAATAACCCCTCGTTACAACAAAGGTATGCAGACGAGCAGCTCTGAATGTCCAAAACATTGAAACTTGAAGTAGATGGACTGTTGCAGCAGTTAACGACAGAAGGTGATCACAGCTGTCGGTGGCGCTGTCACTTGGTGTTCGCTCGCTCGCTCTGTGGTAGAGTATCGCTTCCTGTTCCTGCTCAAACACAGTGGTGTTTCTGAGAAGCTTATTTGCTTAGCAGTTTAATTAACAACTTTTAAATACATTCTTTTTTCACAGTATAATCTTCACGTGCTTCATCCGAAGCACACTTTCTGTGTACTCACTACCTAATTTATAGTATTCACTCACTGTCTCTGTACTGTTTCGCTAGCTTAGCTCGTAGCCGACCCGTTAGCACCATGGCTACTTCACCTGTCCCTTCTGCACTTTCTTGCTCATTGTGTCAGATGTTTAGTTACTCCTCGGCCTCCTTTAGCAGTAATGATATCTGTAACAAATGTAGCATATTTGCAGCTCTGGAGGCCAGGATTACTGAATTGGAGACTCGGCTTTGCACCCTGCTCTCACCCTTAGCTAGCCAGGCCCCTGTAGCTGGTGCAGCCGAAGATAGCGTAGGCCCCGCTAGCTGTTCCCCGGCAGACCCCAAGCAGCTGGGGAAAGGCTGGGTAACGGTGAGGAGGAAGCGTAGTCCTAAACAGAAGCCCCAGGTACACCACCAACCCGTTCATGTGTCTAACCGTTTTTCCCCACTCGGTGACACACCCGCTGGGGGTCAAACTCTGGTAATTGGTGATTCTGTTCTCAGACATGTGAAGCTAGAGACACCGGCAACCATAGTCAATTGTCTTCCAGGGGCCAGAGCAGGCGACATTGAAGGAAATTTAAAACTGCTGGCTAAGGGTAAACGTAAATTCAATAAAATCATAATTCACGTCGGCAGTAATGACACCCGGTTACGCCAATCGGAGGTCACTAAAATCAATATTGAATCGGTGTGTAACTTTGCCAAAACAATGTCGGACTCTGTAGTTTTCTCTGGTCCCCTCCCCAATCAGACCAGGAGTGACATGTTTAGCCACATGTTCTCCTTAAATTGCTGGCTGTCTGAGTGGTGTCCCAGAAATGATGTGGGCTTCATAGATAATTGGCAAACCTTCTGGAGGAAACCTGGTCTTGTTAGGAGAGATGGCATCCATCCCACTTTGGATGGAGCAGCTCTCATTTCTAGAAATATCGACAAATTTATTAAACCCCTCAAAACATGACTATCCAGAGTTGGGACCAGGAAGCAGAGTTGCAGTCTTACACGCCTCTCTGCAGCTTCTCTCCTCCTGCTACCCCCCCAAAAACCCATCTCCATAGAGACTGTGTCTGCTTCCAAAAAGACAAAAAACAAACTAAAAACCAGCAACAAACAACTTAAACATTTACAAAGAAAGAACAATACAGTATCCACATCTGAACCAAAGAGTAAAACAGTGAAATGTGGATTATTAAATATTAGGTCTCTCTCCTCCAAGTCTCTGTTAGTACATGACTTAATAATTGATCAACAAATTGATTTACTCTGCCTTACAGAAACCTGGTTGCAGCAGGATGATTATGTTAGTTTAAATGAATCAACACCCCCGAGTCATTCTAACTACCAGAAATCTCGAAGCACAGGTCGAGGGGGAGGTGTGGCAGCAATTTTTCACACCAGTCTATTAATTAATGAAAGACCAAGACAGACTTTTAATTCATTTGAAAGCCTGATGCTCAGCCTCGTCCACCCCAGCTGTGAAACTCAGAAACCAGTCTTACTTGTTATCATCTATCGTCCAACTGGGCCTTACACAGAGTTTCTGTCTGATTTTTCAGACTTTATATCTAATTTAGTTCTGAGCTCAGATAAAATAATTATTGTGGGTGATTTTAACATCCATGTAGATGCTAAAAATGACAGCCTCAACATGGCATTTAATCTGTTGTTAGACTCAATTGGTTTCTCTCAAAATGTAAAAGAACCCACCCACCACTTTAATCACACTCTAGATCTTGTTTTAACATATGGCATAGAAACTGAACATTTAACAGTGTTTCCTGAAAACCCTCTCCTGTCTGATCATTTCTTGATAACATTTACATTTACAATAATTGATTACGCAGCAGTGGAGAGTGGACTTTATCAAAGTAGATGTCTTTCTGAAAGCGCTGTAACTAAGTTTAAGAATATAATCCAGCCACTGTTATCATCGTCAATGCCCTGTACCAACACAGAGCAGAGCAGCTATCTGAACGCTACCCCAACAGAGGTCGATTATCTTGTTAATAATTTCACCTCCTCACTACGTACGATTCTGGATACTGTAGCTCCAGTGAAAACTAAGGTCTCTAATCAGAAGTACCTGACCCCGTGGTATAATTCTCAAACACGTACCCTAAAGCAGATGACTCGTAATCTGGAGAGGAAATGGCGTGTCACAAATTTAGAGGATCATCATTTAGCCTGGAGAAATAGTTTGTTGCTTTATAAGAAAGCCCTCCGCAAAGCCAGAACAGCTTACTATTCATCACTGATTGAAGAAAATAAGAACAACCCCAGGTTTCTCTTCAGCTCTGTAGCCAGGCTGACAAAAAGTCAGAGCTCTGTTGAGCCAACCATCCCTTTAACGTTAACTAGTGATGACTTCATGAACTTCTTCACAAATAAAATTTTTATCATTAGAGAAAAAATTACCAATAATCATCCCACAGATCTAATATTATCTACAGCTACTCTTAGTTCCATTGATGTTAAGTTAGACTCTTTTTTTCCAATCGATCTTTCTGAGTTAACTTCAATAATTACTTCCTCCAAACCATCAACGTGTCTTTTAGACCCCATTCCTACAAAACTGCTCAAAGAAGTCCTGCCATTGATTAATTCTTCGATCTTATATATGATCAACCTATCTCTAATAATCGGCTATGTACCACAGGCCTTCAAGGTGGCTGCAGTTAAACCTTTACTCAAAAAGCATCTCTAGACCCAGCAGTCTTAGCTAATTATAGGCCAATCTCCAACCTTCCTTTCATATCAAAAATCCTTGAAAGAGTAGTTGTCAAACAGCTAACAGATCATCTGCAGAGGAATGGTTTATTTGAAGAGTTTCAGTCAGGTTTCAGAGTTCATCACAGCACAGAAACAGCTTTAGTGAAGGTTACAAATGATCTTCTTATGGCCTCTGACAGTGGACTCATCTCTGTGCTTGTCCTTCTTGACCTTAGTGCAGCATTCGATACTGTTGACCATAATATTCTATTAGAGCGATTAGAACATGCTGTAGGTATTACAGGTATTGCACTGCAGTGGTTTGTATCATATCTATCTAATAGACTCCAATTTGTGCATGTAAATGGAGAGTCCTCTTCACACACTGAGGTTAATTATGGAGTTCCACAGGGTTCGGTGCTAGGACCAATTCTGTTTACATTATACATGCTTCCCCTAGGCAGCATCATTAGAAGACATAGCATACATTTTCACTGCTATGCAGATGACACCCAGCTCTATCTGTCCATGAAGCCAGATAACACACACCAATTAGTTAAACTGCAGGAATGTCTTAAAGACATAAAGACTTGGATGGCCACTAACTTTCTGCTTCTTAACTCAGATAAAACTGAGGTCATTGTACTCGGCGCTGAAAAGCTTAGAAATATGGTATCTAACCAGATTCTTACTCTGGATGGCATTACCTTGGCCTCCAGTAACACTGTGAGGAACCTTGGAGTCATTTTTGACCAGGATATGTCCTTCAACGCACATATTAAACAAATATGTAAGACTGCGTTCTTCCATTTGCGCAACATCTCTAAAATTAGAAATATCCTGTCTCAGAGTGACGCTGAAAAACTAGTTCATGCATTTATTACTTCCAGGCTAGACTACTGCAATTCATTATTATCAGGATGTCCAAAAAACTCACTGAAAAGCCTTCAGTTAATCCAAAATGCTGCAGCAAGAGTACTGACAGGGACTAGAAGGAGAGAGCATATTTCTCCTGTTTTGGCTTCCCTTCATTGGCTTCCTGTTAAATCCAGAATTGAATTCAAAATCCTGCTCCTCACATACAAGGTCTTAAATAATCAGGCCCCATCTTATCTTAATGACCTTGTAGTACCATATCACCCTATTAGAGCACTTCGCTCTCGCTCTGCAGGCCTACTTGTTGTTCCTAGAGTATTTAAAAGTAGAATGGGAGGGAGAGCCTTCAGTTTTCAGGCCCCTCTTCTGTGGAACCAGCTTCCAGTTTGGATTCAGGAGACAGACACTATCTCTACTTTTAAGATTAGGCTTAAAACTTTCCTTTTTGCTAAAGCATATAGTTAGGGCTGGACCAGGTGACCCTGAATCCTCCCTTAGTTATGCTGCAATAGACGTAGGCTGCCGGGGGATTCCCATGATGCATTGAGTTTTTCCTTTCCAGTCACCTTTCTCACTCACTATGTATTAACAGACCTCTCTGTATTGAATCGTATCTGTTATTAATCTCTGTCTCTCTTCCACAGCATGTCTTTATCCTGTCTTCCTTCTCTCACCCCAACCGGTCGCAGCAGATGGCCGCCCCTCCCTGAGCCTGGTTCTGCCGGAGGTTTCTTCCTGTTAAAAGGGAGTTTTTCCTTCCCACTGTCGCCAAAGTGCTTGCTCATAGGGGGTCATATGATTGTTGGGCTTTTCTCTGTATCTATGAAGCGCCTTGAGGCGACATTTGTTGTGATTTGGCGCTATATAAATAAAATTGAATTGAATTGAATTAAACCGAGGCTCCAGTTGGCGCTGGCTCACCAACATTGGACAGTATATAGGAAAACGTTGCCTGGTCTGATGAGTTTTGATTTTTGGATGAGAAAACAACATGAAAAGATCCGTCCTGTCTTGTATGAGTGGTTCAGACTGGTGCTGTCACAATGTAGGGGATATTTGCTTGGCACATTTTGGCCTCTGAATACCAACTGAACACTGCTTAGATGTCACAGCCTGCATGGTTATTGGTAGGGGCAATCGTGGCCAAAGGTTTTCTTGATTTCCTCCAGAAAGTCGCAGCTTAGGGCAATCGTGGCTCAAGAGTTGGGAGTTCGTCTTGTAATCGGAAGGTTGCCGGTTCGAGCCCCGGCTCGGACAGTCTCGGTCGTTGTGTCCTTGGGCAAGACACTTACCTGTTGCCTACTGGTGGTGGCCAGAAGGGCCGATGGCGCGATATGGCAGCCTCGCTTCTGTCAGTCTGCCCCAGGGCAGCTGTGGCTACAACTGTAGCTGCCTCCACCAGTGTGTGAATGGGTGGATGACTGGGTGTGTAAAGCACTTTGGGGTCCCTAGGGGGGACTAGTAAAAGCGCTATACAAATACAGGCCATTTACCATTATTGTTGCTGACCACATTTATCCCTGTGAGACTCGAATCATCTCAAATTGGCTTCCTGAACTTGACGGTGAACGTGCAGCTGCAACTGTGCTGCTATGGTGGCAGTACGAACCAAAATCTCCAAGGAATATTTCTAGTACTTTGTCAGATCTATGCCATGAGACGGGCAAGCAAAGAGTGTAGAGATTTCTAAAGGAAAAAGGGGTTCGAACCCAGTATTACCAAGGTCTACATGAGTGTGTAATTAAAAGGTAGATCATTACAATGACTGATGGATGTAAAAATAATATGTACCAGGGCTCGCAAAATCGCTAGCCCGACGTCCCGGAGCTAGCGATGTCTCCGGTCGGGCGACCAAAATCAATCTCAGCCCCGCCCGTCGGGCTATATGATAAGCCGTCGGGCTATATGATAAGCCGTCGGGCTATATGATAAGCCGTCGGGCTATATGATAAGCCGTCGGGCTATATGATAAGCCGTCGGGCGGGGCTGAGATAGATTTTGGTCGCCCGACCGGAGATATCGCTAGCTCCGGGACGTCGGGCTAGCGATTTTGCGAGCCCTGTGTACATTATGAGGTGCATACCCAAACCTTTTGGTGACAGTCCTGGCTATGTATCCTTTCTCGTGCATATGGCAAACATTTAAAGTTATTCCATTAAAAAAGACTCGTCATGCTCTGTAACAGGATATTTTAGATATCAACAGCCACAAATGGAAAGTCGTAAAACATATCTTAAGTCCTGGAAACTAGCCAGAGATTTTTGATTAGTGACTGTATATCAGGGATGTCCAACTCCAGGTCTCCAGCGCCGCTGTCCTGCAGGTTTTAGAGCTCACCTGGGTCAGCACACCTGAATCACATGATTAGCTCATTAGCAAGCCTCTGGAGAACTAAAGGTCATTTAGCCATTTAAATCAGCGGTTCAGGACACGGCA
This sequence comes from Neolamprologus multifasciatus, assembly GCF_963576455.1. Classification (NCBI taxonomy): domain Eukaryota; kingdom Metazoa; phylum Chordata; class Actinopteri; order Cichliformes; family Cichlidae; genus Neolamprologus; species Neolamprologus multifasciatus. The sequence continues at coordinate 1,256,024 of NC_140451.1, read as the reverse complement.
CTCGAGGCCTTGAGTTGCCTACCCCTGTTGTATACAGTGTGGATTTAGTTCCTCAAAACGTAAATACAGAGAAGTGATGAAGTGATTCACCTGAGAGTCAAGAGCCTCAAGGGCTGTGATGACGGAAACTGAACCTACACATTGGTTTCCATTTAAGGTTGGTGTGGTCATACAAATGAAAATAGGACTCACACAGATGTAAGTGGACGATGATTTTTGAGTAATGTGTTCAGCGAAGGTGCCACAGACACATTTACCAACTGCTGTTTTGAAGTTTGCCCCTTGTGCGAGTGCCTCAGTTTGACATACTGTTTCGCAGTAATCGACATGCTGTTTGTCCACTGAGCCCTATAGTAATTATTATAAACCAGGAGAAAGGACAGATCTTCTGAATGTCTGCACTGAATCAACTGTAATATTAATGGGTATCATTAGAATGTGTCAGCAGGAGGCTGAAGTTAGTCACCAGATGCTTCTTGCTTCCTGTTTTGTAGTAAAAGTTTTGCTGATCAGTTATGTCTGAATGACTCTAAACTGTCTTTGTGGACAGCAAGAGAAACATATTGATGACTGCACATGAAACAGCAAGTTTTGGTATACATAGACTCTTTATTTACCCTGAAGGAAATTAACATCCATTATCCAGATATCCACGAGCTACAGTGGCAGCCACTAGAGATTTTAATGCTCCAATAATGCTCTGTGGCATGTTGTCACACTGCTGAAGTCTAAGTTGGGGGTAATCCTCATTTTTATACTCAGGAATTGTCCCTCACGTCTGGTTGATCTTTATTTCACTGTTAGAAACGTAAGGTTGGTTTATCAGGTGTTTCTCTCAGATGGAGCTGAAGAGCTGAAGATGAAGCTCTGCTTGGCCCTTGTGTGATCAATGATATCTCACTTAAAGAAATAGACACAGTAACACTGTAATACATGAAGTGACTCCTCCCGTTTCTTGGGAATTCAAGTTTCTGTTGATCTGTGTTTTGTTATCATTTTACATTGACAACACCCTTCTGAGTGTCTCTTCTACACAGTCATCACATTGTATTAATTGGTCACATGGGTTGGGTAGTGACTTGTTGCACAGTCGGCTTTTCAGGTGACATTCTCTGCAGAATAGCTAAAATGCTTTACGGGAAAATGCCACTCCGGTTCGTCATCATTTTAAGTCGTTCTCCGAAAATGTCTGACAGAATTATTTTAACACCTAAACAAAGTGGCACCTTATTAGTATGGCAGGCCCATGACACACAAGGCAGACTCACAGTCGGTCACCCGACAAGTTATTGAGGCAGTAAAGTCAGCAGTGGAAGTGTGGGGGTGTTGCGATTAAAGGAGCAGTGTCATACTGGTCCCAGGGCTTGTTGAAGACTTTTGTTAAATTTGATTGCAAATAATTTATATCATGTTTGTCCATTGTGTTATGTTGTAATGCAAAAATGACATTCTCATAAAGTAGTGAATGGTCAAGACTAAACATTATTTCAATGTTGTATTTGTTGGAGGTTTATGATGTCTACATGCTCTCAGAATATGTTTAAATTATGAAAAGTCCTGCGTTGAACCTAATTTCATGTTTAAGAAACTGTGTCCGACATAATTCTTTGGATGCTGCAAACTGAGTGTGCAGCTTTTAGCCTCACAGACCACTCAAAGTGCTTTACAAACTATTTAGCAAGCTAGCTATCAGTTAGCTTAGCACAAACACTGGAAATATTTGGACTCATGGTTTGCTTAGTTTTTACTGTTGAGTTCACTGACACTGAAGCGTGTGCACTCTTGCTGTTAGAAGTTTACTTGTAGCCCATTTGACAATCATTAGCTGTAAAGCAAAATGCCAATTGTGTGACTTTTAAGCCTGTGAAACCATTAACGAGTGTTTCTTTGTGGAGCTGGCATGCTTTCCTGTGCCTGTGGAGGTTTCCTCTGGGTGCTGGGCCTTCTTGCTGCACACCAAACACACACATGCTGGGTTTTTGATTCTAAATTGACCGTGGATGTGGAGTAGAAAAAGTGCTTGGAAGTATACAAAATACAGCTCTTTATGAAGGAATGGTCAAATGTGGTCGAAGACTAAAGCACTTTGAGAGGTTGGTGCAACTGGGGGAAAATGGATGTTTTTAAACACAAGAACATTTATATCTGTTACAGTTTTTACCCAGCACCTCATCAGGTCATTGTGCTGTGAAAATTGGATTACAAGCTTGAAACATAATCACGTTTACTTATTATTCTTGTTAAATTTCAGTGCACTAAATATGTACAAATATGCCAAAATGAGTGCAGCATTAAATATGGCAGTTTCTAAGGGATGTAGATAATCAGGAGTCTTTAACTACCAAACAACAACTGTTAAAAGAAAACAGACACTGAGGCAAAATGAAGTGTGAGCAAGTGTTGCTGCTTGTTTGTACCTTTGTGGACCTGGTTAGTCCTGTTGATAAGGAGTGGTGTCTCTCACTCATACATCTTTCTCTTGTGCTTTCTAGTCAGGTTTCGGCTGCCTAAAGGCCTGGTGTGAAGTTAAGGTGTGTGGGCGTGTGTGTCTGTGCGTGGATTTGTTGCAAGGGGGCTCCAAAAGAGGCGGTCCTGATGCTGCCTAACCTGTTTGCCTGCATTATAGGTATTCAACTGGCAGCTTCATCTCGTCCTGCCCACAGAGCAGCAGTGACACACTGAAGAGGAGACATCTGGCCCCAGGCTTTCCTAAGGAGACGCTGTCTTTGGCACGGTGAGTCCATCAAATCTCAGTTTGGTTGTTATGGCACAATCTATGATTGGAATAAATTGGAGCAGATTTGATAAAAAAAAAACCTTAATGTTTATTCATTTCATAATCTAAAAATTGCATTTCAGTAAAATGTACATTGTAGTTGGTATAGGTTCATCTCTGTACTTAACATCAGTTACATTTATGTTCTGGAGAGTGAAAAGTTTTCATTCGAGTACACAGACTGACCCCAGTCCTCTCACAGGTGGAAAGTCTGAATGAATACTGAAGCCATTTAAGGATGAGGCCTTTGCTTATGTTTTGCCTCTGGTGTCATTGATCTTTTTTAAACGTATTAAATTGTTGTACTTGTATGTCAGCACCAAACTGCAGAGTTTGTCTGGCGTAAAGATTTTAAAACAGGTTGACCACGACTGTGGGCACGCCACACTCTGCTGTCACTGGACTCACGCCCTGTTTGATTGAAGTTGTTTCTCAAAACGTTGCCACCCTGGATACACCTTAAAAAACAAGTTGCATTGCCGTTAATAGAAGTGTCTTGTGACTTCACTGCCTGTCCTGTTTGTTGCTCATCTCTGGTTTGGGGAACCATCAGGTAGAGCCTAAAACCACTGCCCAGTTTCCTTGCAAGTCAAGAATGCCTGAAACAGCATCATTGAGCATATGACTACAGTTTTCTGAGCTCTCACTGAAGAATTAGATTTATCTACTGCCGTCTGGTTATTAACTGCTTAGTAGTTGTTTTTCTATATTTAAAGAAAGAGAACTCCTGGGATGGACTGTGTTATCACCAGTGGGTGTTGGCCAATAATAATCAATTAGCAGTTAGTTTTGTAAGTATTGTTTTGTTTTTTCAGAAGTCCTGCTTGTATTTCAGTTTGAGTGACTGTTTTTACACCATCTGATTTCTTTTTTGAGTTGAATTTAAAAGCAGGGTGTTGATGATCGTCTGACTCTTAGCTCTGCTGGACAGCATAAACCTGATGAAGCAGACGCTCTTCAGTTTAGGTTTTTTATCACAGCATGTCTAAAACCTGCTCCCTCATTTTCTATTCGACGGTGCTGCAAGTGAATTACGTTAGTGTTTATATGCATATGTGTTGAGGTGTGGTCCAGTGTGTGTCAGCCAGAATGCATCCAAACCAACTGGTTTAGATGCACATTCACCGTAACAAACCTGGCAAAGGCTTCAGATTCCTGAAGTGTGAGACAATGTGGGCGTCAGAGTTTCTCTGTCAGTTCAGAGTCAGGAAAAAATGAATAAAAGTACCAGCTCTTCTTTAAAGAAACAAAACGCGTTTCACTTGTGTCCATGTGGATCGTATTACAAAAAGTTTGTTGCACAGGTAGAAACAGTGACACACCATTTTTAGCTGCACCTAAATCAGTGTTTTTATTAATAAGCTGAAAGCTGCATGTTGCTGCATTGTTTGTGATGAGAGATCAGAAAGAGTACAGCTTACCTACAAAAACGACATTCAGCATTGCTTCCCTGCATCTTACTTAGTCGGTGTCAGCTTCAAGTAAAAGCTCCCTCTGCTTTCTTTTGTTTCACAGATAATATTGCTGCAGTTCCCACATTCACCTGAATTGTCATATGAATTCTGTGATGTGCATGTAATAGAAATAATGGTAAGTATAACAATGTTACACATACAGTGGCTACATACACATACAGTGTAAACAGTGCCTGATGTAAAAATCTCATACTGTGTATTCCAACCACTGTCAAAGGACCAGGACAGCAAGAGTGCAAGCTTCTCAGAAAGCCTCGTGCTGGATCACGCTGAGGAAGGAGTTGTTGTTGCAGGAATCAAAGACAACACAATCTCTCCAAAAAGTGGTAAGATAAACATTTCAGATTCATTTTTGTTAGTTGACATTTTTGAGCACTAATAGAAAAAAAGGTTGTGACATTATTTCTACTTGTTTCAGGAGAAAAGTTTGTTGCAGCAACAATACAACTTGATAAACTTGAGAAAAACGATGTGCTGAAAATCCTGAAGGTGCTGGAGCCATACGAAAGCAACATAAATCTTCTGACAAAGAAGGACTTGAGCCCCGGTGTTGACCTTGGCTCTTTGGGAGTAGGTCTCAAAGATTCAGCAGAGGTAAGCATCAAGCTGTGGGGAACATTTGGTTTATGTTATTATAGGAAAGGCCATAAAATATGTTTTTATTTATACATTTTTAAACCTTTTTGTGTATGAGAACTGTTGAAAAATTGACTTTCAGTATTTTAATAACCTGTCAAATCACAATATATCTGAAAAGATATCCAGTTAGACATTAAATCCTTTTTCTAAAAACTGCATATGTGAAGCCTAAAATCCCGTAAAAATCTTTTTCTCGAATCTGTTACCAAAATTAAGCAATAGTAAGCATATCAGTGCTTTCTAAGAAGACAGGTCAGTTTTATTATTTATTATTATAAATAAATATATAAATATAAATATATTATTATTTATTTCAACATACAATATGCAAACTTGTAGCTCAGAGAATAATTTTACTGATGCAAGTGACCTAATGTATGGGGACGTTTTGTGAGGTGGTGGTGATTTACTTAAAATCTAGTCCATCCTATTCGTCCATGACATCTTCTATTTCCCATTTCTACCCCCACCTTGCTGCAGTGCAGATGAACTGGACATGATTTGTGCTGCTCAGAATACAATTTTGGTTAATAGTAGTGTCATAAAGTTAGTGCTTTAATTTGTTTTTTTAATTACCAACAGATATTACAGAAGGATCTGTCGCTGGATGCATCAGCTCAGGGACCAACCGTTTCCCTTGATGGCCTGAATGGAAAGCTTAATGATGCACAAGGGTTGGGGGTAAAAATAAGTGAACCGACTCTTAATGGAGACCTTCCCAGTCTTAGCCTAAATAAGCCATCAACTGATGCTGGTGCCACATTTAAAATGCCCTCAGCAGGGCTTACGATGCCAGACATAAAATCAGATTCAAGTGGAACCCTAAAAGTACCTGATATCAATGTCTCAGCTCCCAATCTTAACGCTCCCATTGCAACACTAGACATCAACAAACCAGAAGTCGAAGGCAAAATGAAACGCGAGGCCCCGAAATTCACAATGCCACGCTTCAGTCTACCTCATCTTGATGCACCAAAAGCAGACATTGATGTCTCTGGTGATCCAGGTCTTCCTTCAGTCAGTGGAAGTATGGAGAGACCAGACCTCAACCTGTCAGCTCCAAAGTTAGATTTGAATAGTCCTGATGTAAATGTAAAGGCCCCAGATGCTAATATTGAGGCACCCTCAGGGAAAATCAAGTGGCCCCATCTAAAATGGAAAGGTCAAAAACTCAAAGGACCAGATGCCAACTTAAATGCTGACCTGTCCACACCTAATGCCAGCATTTCCACACCAAAGATTGATGGTGATCTAAGTACCCCAGATGTGAATGTTGGCTCAGCTCAAGCTGATATTAAAGGCCCTGATCTAGATGTTCAAACCCCAGATCTTAACGTTGATGCCCCTTCTGGTAAAATTAACTGGCCTCATCTAAAGTGGAAAAAATCCAAACTTAATGGGCCAAAAGCTGATATGGACCTCAATGCAGATTTAAGCCCACCAGATGCTTCAGTTCCAAAAATTGATGGGGAGATTAGTACACCTGACGTGAGCCTCAATTTACCCAAAGCTGACGTTGATATCAAAGCACCAGATGCTGATATAAACCCACCTTCTAGCAAAATCAAGTTCCCAACACTGAGAAAACCTAAATTCTTGGTTTCTGGGCCAAAGGTGAAAACCCCAGATGTTGATGTTGATGCTGATGTGAAAGCACCTGACCTCAGTCTGTCTGCTGAAGCACCTGATGCTGATCTGAACTTACCAAAAGCTGACCTTGATATCAAAGCACCAGATGCTGACATAAACCCACCTTCTGGCAAAATCAAGTTCCCAACACTGAAAAAACCTAAATTCTTGGTTTCTGGGCCAAAGGTGAAAACCCCAGATGTTGATGCTGATGTGAAAGCACCTGACCTCAGTCTGTCTGCCGAAGCACCTGACCTCAGTCTGTCTGCCAAAGCACCTGACCTCAGTCTGTCTGCTGAAGCACCTGATGCTGATCTGAATTTACCAAAAGCCGATGTTGAAGCACCAAATGTAGACATTGAATCTCCATCTGGAAAGATCAAGTTGCCCACTATGAAAAAGCCAAAATGGTCAATCTCGGGTCCTAAGGTTAATGGTCCAGATGTTGATTTAGATGCTGATGTGAAGGCACCTGACCTCAGTCTGTCTGCTGAAGCACCTGATGCTGATCTGAACTTACCAAATGCTGACGTTGATATCAAAGCACCAGATGCTGACATAAACCCACCTTCTGGCAAAATCAAGTTCCCAACACTGAAAAAACCTAAATTCTTGGTTTCTGGGCCAAAGGTGAAAACCCCAGATGTTGATGTTGATGCTGATGTGAAAGCACCTGACCTCAGTCTGTCTGCCGAAGCACCTGACCTCAGTCTGTCTGCTGAAGCACCTGATGCTGATCTGAACTTACCAAAAGCTGACGTTGATATCAAAGCACCAGATGCTGACATAAACCCACCTTCTGGCAAAATCAAGTTCCCAACACTGAAAAAACCTAAATTCTTGGTTTCTGGGCCAAAGGTGAAAACCCCAGATGTTGATGCTGATGTGAAAGCACCTGACCTCAGTCTGTCTGCTGAAGCACCTGATGCTGATCTGAATTTACCAAAAGCCGATGTTGAAGCACCAAATGTAGACATTGAATCTCCATCTGGAAAGATCAAGTTGCCCACTATGAAAAAGCCAAAATGGTCAATCTCGGGTCCTAAGGTTAATGGTCCAGATGTTGATGCTGATGTGAAGGCACCTGACCTCAGTCTGTCTGCTGAAGCACCTGATGCTGATCTGAACTTACCAAAACCTGACCTTGATATCAAAGCACCAGATGCTGACATAAACCCACCTTCTGGCAAAATCAAGCTTCCAACACTGAAAAAACCTAAATTCTTGGTTTCTGGGCCAAAGGTGAAAACCCCAGATGTTGATGCTGATGTGAAAGCACCTGACCTCAGTCTGTCTGCCGAAGCACCTGACCTCAGTCTGTCTGCTGAAACACCTGATGCTGATCTGAATTTACCAAAAGCCGATGTTGAAGCACCAAATGTAGACATTGGATCTCCAAAGATCAAGTTGCCCACTATGAAAAAGCCAAAATGGTCAATCTCGGGTCCTAAGGTTAATGGTCCAGATGTTGATTTAGATGCTGGTGTTTCAACCCCTGACTTGAATCTCTCAGCTCCAAATATGGATGGTGAGATAAATACACCAGATGTGGATCTAAAGTTACCAAAAGCTGAACTGGAAGCCCCCAAAATTGATGTAGAATCTCCAGATGTTGACATTGAAGCCCCATCTGGAAAATTCAAATGGTTCCAATTCAAGAAACCCAAATTTGGCACACTGAAAGGTCCAAAGGCTGATATTGACTCTAATGTGACGATACCAGAGGTGGACCTCAAAAAGCCTGATGCAGAAATAAGTGCACCAGATGTTAATCTTTCTGCATCAAATATTGACGCCAATATCAGTGGCCCAGACCTTAATCTTGGTGGTCCAGATCTTGATGCACCTGATGCAAAGGTGAAGTTTCCCAAATTAAAATTTCCCAAATTCAAAGGATCACAAGTCCAGGGTCCCAGTGTGGATGCTGATTTAAAAACACCTAATATTGATGCAAGTCTTGATACACCAAAAGCTGAAGTGAATGCACCTAATGCAAACCTCAGAGCGGAACCTCTCTCCTTGTCTGCACCAAAAGTTAATGGTGGTCTTGATGCACCAGATCTTGATGTAAATTTACCGAAAGCTGATCTAAAAGGCCCCAGTGTAGCTCCAGAGGTTGATGCCCATGCAGGAAAAATCAAGCTTCCCCATATAAAATGGCCAAAGTTTGGCACATCGGCGCCAAAAGTGAAAGGACCAAATCTTGATGTTGATGCTGATCTACAACGTCCAGATCTAGGTTTGTCTGTTCCTGATGTAAATGCAAAGTTACCCAATGCAGACTTGACAGCACCCAATGTTGAACTAAAGGCATCAGACTTGAGTCTCTCAGCCCCCAAAATTGAGGGAGACATTGGTACTCCAGGCATTGATGCTGGTCTTAATCTTTCTGCACCAAAAATTAATAGTGGTCTTGATGCACCGGATCTTGATGTAAATTTACCGAAAGCTGATCTAAAAGGCCCCAGTGTAGACATTCAAGCTCCAGAGGTTGATGCCCATGCAGGAAAAATCAAGCTTCCCCATATAAAATGGCCAAAGTTTGGCACATCAGCGCCAAAAGTGAAAGGACCAAATCTTGATGCTGATCTACAACGTCCAGATCTAGGTCTGTCTGTTCCTGATGTAAATGCAAAGTTACCCAATGCAGACTTGACACCACCCAATGTTGAACTAAAAGCATCAGACTTGAGTCTCTCAGCTCCCAAAATTGAGGGAAATATTGGTACTCCAGGCATTGATGCTGGTCTCAAAACTGGCATTGATCTTTCTGCACCAAAAACTAACATTAACATACCAGACCAAGGCCTTTCTACCCCAAAGATTGAAGGTCCCAACGTGAATGTTGGTTTGCCTGAAACTGATATCAAGGCACCCAGTCTACATCTGCCAAAAGCTGACCTCCAGTCATCTGATCTCAGCTTGAAAACACCAAATGTCAACCTTTATCCACCAAAAATTGGTGGTAGTCTCTCAGCACCAAACATAGACACGAGTATGCCAAAAATTGAACTGGAAGCACCCGATGCCAATGTGAAATCTCCAGATTTGGATGTCAACCTGCCAAAAGCAGATCTCAAAGATTCCAATATCCAGTTGAAAACTCCAGATCTGGATGTGAATACCCACCTTGGTGACTTTAAAATGCCACATTACAATCATCCAAAACTTGATCTTTCAAGTCCTGAAGTAGAAGCTCCCAGTATTAATCCCACAGTTGAGGCTGGAATTAAGGTACCTGGAGTCAGCACAGATATGCCTACAACAGATGCACACATCTCTGTTCCTGCAGTAGATTTGAATGCACCAAATGTAGGTGATATTAAAGGACCCGATGTAGATGTGAAAGCTCCAGATGTAGATGCAAGTCTTGAAAAGCCCAAGATGCCACATTTCAAGATCCCAAAGTTTAGTCTCTTTGGATCTAAACCAAAATCTCCTGAGACTAATGCCCGTGCAGATCTTGAGGGGAGTGGCTCTGACTCTGATGTGGTGGAGGTTCCTGTATTCAAGTTCCACAGACTGCCCCAAACCAACATTGATGGCGTTGAAGGAATTACTGATGCACTGAGATCAATCAAATCTGACTTGGAGGAGAAGGATTATGTTTTCAGTAAAGGAATCCGCTTGCCAGTAGTGAATGCAACAGCAAACGGAGGAGAAAAGATTGACATTTTGGAGAGATTGAAAATTGCAAAAGAAAAGACGTCCTCAGTGAATGTGTCACCAACAGAAGAGAAAACTGATATTGACCTACAACACACTGGCGCAGGTCTTGATGCTAATACAGGTGCAGGAGATTCGTCTTTGGTCAGAGGAGGCACTTTCAAAGTAGACAAACCAGAGTCTATGCTGGGGCTGACCGTACCTGATATTTCTACATCAGATGAAAGTGACAAATATTCACTGAGCCTTTCTAATATGCTTGGCCTTAATGTCAAGGATTCTGATGCCAACTGATCGTTCAAAGGTTGGCCTGATAAATGAAGCTCCAGTCCATAAATGTATGAAAACATGCAGCTTAACTGATGTTCATGTTTTAGTTTGTGACATAAAAAGAGAGACTAGCTGTAACTAATCCATGCTAAATTGTCCATCTTGTTGTAATTTTAATAATAATTTAGCGTAATAGAGTTCAGTTGTTGATACAATCTATGTATATTTTCCTGTTATTTATAAGCTTTTTCTAAATGTTAATTTGAAATTACTTTACTTTCAGTATTGCTTGTGATCACCATAAACTTTGTCTAGCAAGTGCTTTACTAAATATTTTAAAGGATAAATGAATTGTGTGAATGTGTTACTCTTTGTTCAATAAATCAGTACAATGTCCAAAATAAGAATGTCCAGTAATTAAAGCCAGAGATGGTCTCTAATTGTTGAAACATCCATACAAGTGATTTAACCCACGGTCCTGCCAAACCACCTGATATGAATATAAAATTCTAACAACCTCATTACTTATAGGTAAATACAATGATTACTAAATTATGTGATACTCAATGAATATCATTTGAGGCTCTTGTATCATTTATACACCTTTGAGATTGTTCTGATATTACAATTCAATATTTTAAAACGACAAAAACATTGACAAGTTTTTTTTACATGTTTATTTCATACTGATAAAACAAAAGCTCTTAAAATACTTTGAATGCATGCTTTTTAGTTTACAGGTTATTTTCTTTGGGTAATTTTACAAAAGGTGTTTGACTCCAATAAACTGTTTATAACATGGCTCTACTTTCAGCTTTATTTATGCTAATGATTAGTATTCAAAAGGTTATGAAGGGGATCCTGTTAACATGGGCTCATGTCCCCCCCAAAACCCCCAAACAGGGGGTGGGGGGTATTCTTTGCACCTAGAGCCATGCTAGTGTTTCTGAAATCAGGATTTCCCTTTTTCATATTTAGCTGAACAGAAAAACGGAGACAGTGAAGGTTGACAGCAATGAGTACTTTTGTATTGGGGGAAACATTTCCCTTGAGAACTCAGGAAACCATCAGATGTATGGATACACTGTCTCAGAACAAGCGTGAAATTAACCTCTGTTACCGCAGCGGTCCCCAATCCCCGGTCCACGGCCCGGTACCGGTCTGACTCATGTGGTACCGGGCCGTGAGAGTTGAGGCTCGGTGTGACATTTGTGTTTTTCAGGGTTATCGTGAACTCTGTTTCCCCGGGTCTTTCCCGTGTTGTAGTCCTGCGTCTTCTTTTGAAAGAAATATTTACGCGTGTCCATAGCAACCAGAGGGGATTAAGAGAGGAGGATGTTACTGTCAATGTTGTTGGTGCATTTCAGGAGGACGCTGCTAATAAAGTTACACAGTTAATTCACGTTTATTATTATATTTACAAAACACCAGCGTTTGTGTCTCGGTCGGATCATTCTAGTTTGTATTTATCCGCCACACCTCAAAGGCCGGTCATAAAAACATTGTCTGACACTAAACCGTCCGTGGAGCAAAAAAGGTTGGGGACCGCTGTGTTAATGAACAAGTCAGTGGAATCACTATGTAAACTGTCCCATTACGCTGAAGCTATTTCAGTGTCCAACTCCAGTGTTTCGTCCTTTAACGTCTGAGCTTGTTGTTGAGTTGCACTGCCTATGTTTCTGCCTCTGCCCAGGTATTATGAAAATCTCTAAACAGCCTTTGAAAAACAGAAAGTAAGAAAACGAGATTTTGCAGCATTGACATCAACATCATTGCTTGAATTTGAATAATCCAACTCCATCTGATTTAGTTCATGTCGATCTTTAACACGAAGACTCAGAGTCTGCGGCAGGTGTGCCAACGTCAGGTCACAAGGAAGAAATATACCGGTGATCTGCACGCACCGATCAGATCTGTGACTTTGCTTTCACTATATCCAGAACAGTGTGAGGTCAGTACTGTGCAATATTCTCTACAGACAGGTTCGACAGCTTTGTTTTATCCATTCACAAGCTCACTAAAGATAAAACTGGTAGCATGTATCAAAGCTTATGAAAATTAGGACATCAAGTACAACCCTGAAAGATTAAGAGTCAAATTGATTAATGTGTGTGTTGCCAGCGCGACGGCCAATCCTTCTCTATCCAGCTCTGCAGCAGTCGCAGCACATCAATGCGCTGATAGATGCGGCAAAGTTCAGTGAGCTCAGTGACCGTCTTCTGGTTGTAGCGTGACAGGAACTCCTGGGTGGGGCTGTGGGACAAGGAGCCCTGGGTCCGATGCTCCAGCAGGGTCAGTTCGTCATAGCTCATCCCCCAACGGCTCGCAAAGTTTTTCCAGTTTTTGATGGTGCAGTGGTTTGGATCCAATTTTAGCCGCAGCAAGTCCAGCAGATCTTTGTCGTTCATGAGGTCGCTGATTTTGGGAGGGGGCGCCGGGCAGAAGCACTTCTCGCAGGGGTTCGTTAAAAACTGTAGTTCTTTGGGATAGTCTGAACTCAGAGATGGACAAGGAAGACTGAGTTAGCTCAAGCACATTACCAAATAACATTTGCTATCTGCTAACAACTATTTAGCTTGTCAGTATTTTCTGTTACGATGAAAAACAAACACACATTTAACATGGAAAAGGTTTCAAAACATCCAAGAAATCCCTTTGAGGCAAAAAGCTTATCAAACTGCTTTAGTCTGGGTGGCTGCAGCTCAGGAGGTGGAGCAGGTCACCTTCTCATTGGAAGGTTGGTCTGCTCCAGTCTGCACGCCAGATATCCAAGATACTAACCCCACTGTTAGAAAGCTTTTAAGCATGGAACAAACTTGTATGAATGGGTGAATGAAGCATGTTACGTAGAGTAAAAAAACCAAACCTATGTTCAACAGTTTAGTCAACAGCCCCACCGACAAGCCTTTGTTGTTTACAGCCAATCAGAATAAAAGTGTCACAAAAGGAGAGCGAAGGGTGTCGCAAAGGGGCTCTGGACTATCCCAGTTTTCATTGGTGAAAGGCAGGAGTGCAACCTGACTAGAGACAACCATTCACACTTAAATGTCTTTGGACTGTAGGAGGAAGCTAGAGTAACCAGAGAGCGCCCACTGGTGTACGCGAGTCCACAATGAAAGGACTCAAATCCAGAACCTTCCTGCTGTGAGTGGACGGGGCTAAACCCTGCACCACTGTGTCATCCCAAGCTTTCTGAACTCAACGATGCAAAGCTCGAGCATGAAGCTGAAACAGCAGAATATTCTTCTAGTTGTGTTGAGTACAACACATCGTGAAGAGTGTGGTGTGTTCAAACTCCCACAGTGTAACCATCATATGATTAGTCTGTGAAGGTTCTCAGTCATCCAGGTCATTACAGTCAAAGGAGCTTGCAAAGAAAAGCGTCTGGACTTCTTTAAGTTGCTTGAAGACGTTTCACCTTCATCTGAGAAGCTTCTTCAGTTCTAAGGTCAAATGGTGGAGAGTCCCAGATATAACCCTAGTGGGAGTTTCCCCCCACAGAGGGACAAAAGGACCCCCTGATGATCCTCTAATCGCCTGAGCCAAGGTGTGAAACTGGGTGTGGGTCACAATCAGCCAGTATGTTGTGCCACAGCGCATGGCACAACACAGAAGAGCCACCTCCACAGGACAAGACTCAGCTGTCCATCTGCATCTAAAGGTCAAAGGTCACTCTTTCGAGGATGCCAATGTTCACATTTTGGACAGAGAGGACAGATGGTTTGAAAGAGGAGTGAAAGAAGCATCTATGTCCACTGTGAGCGACCATCTTTGAACAGAGGCGGTGGTTTACGACACCAACTGTCTGCCATCTATAATCCAGTTTTGAGATCCCTCCCAGACGCCTTAACGCCCACTCACATCCTGGGCCATCTGACCTCATGAAATCACATGATAAGGTGGGGCCAGGTTTCACAATGAACTCACCCGAAACTCTGGCTGATTGGGACCCACACCCAGTTTCACACCTTGGCTCAGGCGATTAGAGGATCATCAGGGGGTCCTTTTGTCCCTCTGTGGGGGGAAACTCCCACTAGGTTTATATCTGGGACTCTCCACCATTTGACCTTAGAACTGAAGAAGCTTCTCGGATGAAGGTGAAACGTCTTCAAGTAACTTAAAGAAGTCCAGACGCTTTTCTTTCCAAGCTCCTTTGACCATCATATGATTATTACTGTCAAATTTAAATCAAAGAGTAAAGTTGCTGTTAGTCTGATGAGCGGTATTTCAGCTCCTTCTGATATTTTCATTTGAAGAGTTCAGCACGAGTAACTGACCTACCTGGTGAAGAAGAAGTGGGGCAAGTGCATTCTTCCACATCTTCCACTGGCTGCACACAGAAACAAAGAATGAATGGTGGGCTCATGCTACTGTGGACAGAACTACAAACATTGCTGAGGGTGTGTGAAAATGAGTGCTGCAAAGAACAACTTTACATTCACTACTCTGCTAAAGCCAAATGTGTGTCTGTGCATGATGGGATTTGCTGGGTGTCTCAGCCCGTACACCCAGTACTCCCAGTACTCCCATTCTGTGTCATTTTGCAGGTGCTGGTGTGTAATATTTGCTAAAGGAATGTGCACCTTTATAGCAAATACTACCATTAACTCAAGGTGGAGACGTTGTTTGGAGCGGTCGGTCGCAACCAAATATCATCAATGACCTTTTCATGAGTCGTGGAAAACATTCGCAGCCAAGTAGTGAGGATATATTTTACAGAGGACAGTTATTAAAGCAACGCTTTATACTTAAAAATGATAAAGCTTATTCAAGCTGCTGCACTTTGCTGCAGAGCCACTGCAGTAAAAGAAAACATCTGCTTCACACGGGCATGAGTGAGTGTCAGTATCCAGAGTTCGTGTTGGCCTGAGTGCTGCTGCATCCTGAACAGTAGTTCCTGAAATGTGCTGTCAAAGCCGTGAACATGAGAAAGCAGTTCATGCCCGTACTTGCAAACTCTAATTACTGCATTAGTGGAGTGAGTAAGAAAGACAGAATTACAGCTTAAATGATTTCATTTGATCTTCTTGGTGTTAAAAATACTGCAGTGCATGTACCAAACAAGTTCTGATGGTCGTGATGTGCAGTCATATCTTTGGTAAAGTGTGGAGCGACGTTGTAGATGTATTGCAGCACTATAGCTAGTAACTCCAACTCTATGTACATATTCAGCAGGTATATTCCTCAACTGGACTGTGGATACCAGCATGCTGTGGATGAAGACCATATGGACCATTAATCCTCACTGTGATCCATGTCCCGGTGTCATAAGAGAAAGGATCATGCCCATTCCTGGGACTGAGGCAAACATGGAAACAATTGCTGAGAAACGTTTACATCCCTACAATCGTTATGGTTGTAACGCTTCACAGCGCTTGTACACTGCGAAAAAACTAATGAGCCGTTTGTTTTGATTCTGTGGTAAATTTCCTGCCGTCAGTCGCTGCAGCTCGGTTAGAGGTTTAGGTTTCACTCGGCAGCAAATGTAGATCAGAGGTTTAGGTGTGATGCTTTTTCCTGGCTGGTGCTAATAAAACATGTCTCAACATAAGCCAAGTTGCACAGAACATCAAGGTCGAGCAGAGAGTTGAGACGCTGTGCTGGAGGGATGTGGATATTTCACCAGTGGAGAGACGGGAGTGGGTCAAATCTTCTGTCCTGTAAGCTCGCTGTGTTTCAGAGCGCGCCCTGAGATGGAGTCGTGTGAGCGCTCGTCTCTGTTATTAGCAGCGTTCACAGCTGCACCTTCAGACCAAACCACATCCTGTATAATCACAGCTTAAAATAAAAGCTTCTCACAGACTCTGCTCTGTGTCACATCTTTAGATCTGGTGAATAATGTTTGGTTGTTGGTGGTCGTATTTTCACAGGATCCCCGCCCATTGGTGCTAACCAGCGCATTGCCACTGTGTTCTCTTTATGCACAACAGGGAACAAAGGGAGAGATCCATGTTTGTAGGCTGGAAGGACGCCACAGCACCGGGCCGTGCTGACGGCGTCCTCACTATTATAACATGTGGCCACAGGAAACGTTTGTTATTAACTGCACGGGTCACACAGTCGAGCCAAAGCGGTATAACAAACCACTTTCTGTAAGGCAGGGGTGTCAAACTCAAATACACAGTGGGCCAAAATTCAAGACTGGAACAAAGTCGCGGGCTAACAACAATTAGCAACAATAACAATTTGGTATGGCTTCGCGGGCCAAATGTAATTAGGCTGCGGGCCAAATGTGGCCCGCGGGCCAGAGTTTGACACCTATGCTGTAAGGGATGAAGAAGCAAAGCATCAGTTTTTAATAAAGAGTGTCTAACAGTGCACGTCATGCTTTACTCTCAGGTCCTATGGACTTGTTACCTGTGAAAGGCATGTAGGGAATAAAACAGCTGTGGTTTTCATAGTTAGCGAGCGCTGCACTAGAAACATGAGCAATTCAATTATTACTACTACTAATAATAAATATATTATTATTATTATTATTATTATTATTATTATTATATAATAATAATAATAATAATAATAATAATAATAATTACTGCTCACAAAATATCACAATGTAGATGAGGCAAACTCATTTTATATTACAGGCCATAATCAGCTTGATTTGATCGAGTGTGGGCCAGTGAAACACAACGGCTCACACACATTTATATAAGACAAAGAAGCACCGTTTCAACTAGGGATGCACCGATACCAATACTGGTATCCGGTATCATACCGATACTGGTATTATACCGATACTGGTATCGGGTATCGGGGCCGATACTGTAAAATGTGTGTACTCATACTCGTAAAAGTTAACCGATACCATGAACCGATAACAACTTATTTCATTAATCAGAGGGTGGCTTGTCATTTCTGTTGTAGTTTTTTAGATTGGCCACTAGGGGGGCAATTATTATTTTATTTATTATTTATTTAATAATAATTATTTTGTTTGTTTGTTTACAATATGGACACGCTGCAATAATTTAAAAGTTTATTTTATTCCAAACAGAAGTGTTTATTATTCTGAAAGCTCGAGACAGTGCCAATAGTTCAGTGATATTTTGTTAAATTACAATGTGGAGACTCTGCAATAATTTAACAGAAGTGCTTATTTTTCACTTGAAATTTTTTTGTGGTCATTTTTATTAAGATTTTATTTTTTTATCGGCAGAGAATAAAATAAAACCTGTCTTCCAATTAATTGCATTTGTGTGTGTGTGTGTGTGTGTGTGTGTGTGTGTGTGGTAGAAGTATCGGTTTTCTTACTCAGTATCGGCAAGTACTCAGATCCAAGTGTCGGTATCGTATCGGTTTGTAAAAATTGGTATCGTTGCATCCCTGGTTTCAACAGTACATCAGTTTTTCAACATGATGAAGAAATGCTGCTGCAGTAAATACAATAAATATTAAACTGTAAGAAATAATCTAGAATTTAAAGACATTCGTGCACTGCGAGTGGCTGTTGGGAGGTTTTTATTATATACAGTTTAAACGTCCAGTGGGCCAGATTGGCGTCTTTGCAGGAACAGTTCTGGCCCCCGAGCCTTATGTTTGACACCCCTGATGTAGTATAGTATCCTAATGTAAACTCACAGCCCAGGTGGGTTGATAACACCATGGGTCACCCTGTTATCAGGTGAAACAGACACGCTGAATCATTTTGTGTTCAGTGTTGTCGTGCCACGTGAAATGTGTCAGATGCATGTGGACCATAATGACTGGTTACCGTTGTCGTCGTTAGCCTCCGCACCACATCTGCTGAACCCTGGGATTAAAAGTGTGTCACGTGCATCAGAGCTAGTAATGCTGACCTGTCTTATTCTGTCTTCTGAGGAGGGACTCCGGTATCTCGAGGGCATCGAGCTGAGGTGCAGCGTCACAGCGTCTGCTGGAAACACATCACTACATGAGTGCGTTACAGTCAAACTGAATACATACATGTGTACAAATGCAGTTTTCAGTGAACAACACGATCAAACATCTTTCACAGTAACCGGAGAAAAGGTGCAAAAGCTCCGACTGTGGCCAGAGAGAAAGGCCAGCACGCCTTCATTTACTCAGCATCACAGCTGCATCCAAAATGCTGTCAGTGCATCATCTCAGATCTGTGGTGCTTTGAAAGTTTAGCTCTAGCAGACTTTTGCTGCAGCTGCCTTCAGCTTTGCTTGTTTGTCTTCTGACTCGAGTGTAAACAAACAGCAGGTTGACATCAGTCGAATGACTTTGACACTGAACAATATCCTGTTTCTTAAGCCGCTTTTGCAGTTCGGTCACTTTCCACTGGTACACATCAGAGCTCATCCTGCAACTCCTACTGGTCTGGTTCCACTGGCACCAGCACGTCGACTGATACTTCCCATCATTCTGATACCGGCCGTTTGACTGTAAGCTTATCTTCGTAGCTTGTATAAACTGAATGTTTGAGACGTCCAACCAGACTGACGTCAGAATTGTTGGTAAAAATCTAACATCGTAAATCAATGGAGCTCCCTCGTTTTGAAGCGAGGTGTGAGCTTCTGTCTGCAGGTGACCCAAACTTTGACTTTGTTAACAAGCAGACGGTGATGCTTAAAGCAGGTGGACAGACAGGGCTGTGCACCGGACACCGAAGTCGTTCAGAGTAGGTGAAATACTTTCACCTACTGGAGTAGGTGAAAGTATTTCTTACAAACCCAACAGCATTAATTGATGTATTAGATGGCCAAAGCCTGACTAATACCCAAGTTTCTCCTTTATCACGTATTTTATTATGTCAAACATCAGATCCAAGTTCTCGAAAAAACCAAAACATCTCAAATAAAAAGACTGAAATCTTCACATTTTCCTGAAAAATTAAAATGCAATTTAAGATAAATTAGTTAAATTTTCCATTTCTTAAAACTGACTTTTACATAAAATCCAATCCAGTTTGTAACTATTTTGACGAATAAATATCCATAAATCCTCACTCACCGTGGGGATCTGTTACCTGCACGGGATAATTGGCCTCCAAGGACTGTGGGACAAACACAGACAATATGAAAGCAAACAGAACTGAAGAGAGAAACCTGAGCAGAAAAAGGTCGTCTGCTTTGGAAGCTTCCTATTCTCTTTCTTCATGAGATAAAGACTGTAACTGAGGAGGAAAATGACTCTGGTGTGCAGAGACAGCCTGCTGCGACTTGTTCTCTGATGAGCCCTCGGGCGCTCGCAATCACAGCACACTGTGTTCAGTTATGGTTCATTTCTTAGCAGATTACTGTAAGACTCTGAGGAAGAACAATGAGGAATCAGCACAAAACAAACTACATGAGACAAGTCAAGACAATGAGTTAAACACACGGCTGGAGAAGAGAATAATGAGGTTGCTCACAAATTCTGCCACAAAGCTGGTGGTGTCCGTGTCCTCCACGGGCTCAGAGCTGCTTCTGTCTGTGTCCGAGAAAAGGAAGAGGCTTTAACAGAGTGAATGTGGTCACGTTACTCATTTGATCTACTTCCTGCACCACAGAGACGGCCACAGTCACAGAGATTAGAAACGGTGACGTAGACAGCCGGGCCGCGCCGGGCCGTGCTGGGCTGTACTGGGTCAAAGGTCATTTGAAAGAGTCAGAAAACGTGTCCTGAACAGTCTGTAACTACATTATAAGTAAAAAAAAGTCTGAGTTTACAGGTAGGTTTCCTAAACATACAAGACAAAAGGTGAAGTCACCTGATAACAGTGCAAAACTCGTCTGAAACAATCTGGAGTTTGTTGGAGGACGACGCTGAACAACAGCTCAGAGCTCAGAGAGCAGCACAAAGACGGCTTTCAGCTCCGCGCTGCACTCAGGCCAAACCAAGTCTGCGCTGGTCTTTCTTGGGTTACAGCAGAAACTACACATGCAGAGCTACACAGTGTTTCGGCTTAAAGTCCTCAGACATCCGTGGAGCTCTCAGGACAAATATGAAATATGTACGTTACACATTTCCTGTCAAACACCAGCGGATCAGGACGGAGGCTTGTTTAAATATCAGGAGTCATCTTGGCAGTTTAAACCGTTTTTTAAAGAACTGTATTTAGTAATAACGATAATCATCATCATCGTCATATTTTAGAACAACTTCAAACAAACATTTTTCCAGTAAATGCTCTGATGGTGGTTTTTTCTCGATGTCAGGTTGTGGTCGAGAAACATTTCCAAAATAAAAGCTCGGTTGACCAAAACAAATAAAACAACGATGTCAAAGGGAAAAGATGCACAAAATGACTCAAACTCACGACGTCCCACTCTGTCCTTTCCTCTTCCTGCTCAGCTCTGATTAGACACTGAAGCATCGCGGCTGACATCAGGGCAGACGGTTACAATGCTTTGACTAAATGAAAAATGACTGGAACTGTTTACTAACCAGATAAGTTGTCAAATCAGTAAAACAAAGTCCAACAAATATTTATTGAATTCTTTGATTGTGATAGGATGCAGGCGTGTAAATGAACGTTTCCCACAGTGATGAAGCTCTTTGATGAAGGTTTATGAAGGAAACAAAGCATCACATGGATGTGTTACAGTTCGACACAGAGACCAACACAGTGTACACCCAGAACAACAACCTGAATCCTTCACTTAAATATAGATTTCACAGTGTTAATAACATTTAGTTAATAAGATCCATCCTGATGTTAAAGCACAGATTTCTACACGTGTTCCACAGCCACGACCTGTGTGTGTGTTTATGTGTGTGCGCATGTGTTATCATGCACATGTAATGTGCCGTGTTGCCCAGCCTGGTGTTATGACATTAGCTGGAAATAATAATAATCATTTTAAAAGCGGTTTCCCCGACTGATCCGCTCCCTCTGCTGTAGTGAAACTCTCTCTTTCAGGTTGAGCTTCAGTTTTGTATCTTTGCAGGTGTGGAAACCAAAACGATGGCACAAACCAGAGAAACGCTGCCTTTGCTTTACGCTTGCTGAAAAGTCCTCTTTATTATTATCTGTCTTCATCAAAAAGAACTTGTTTCTGACACCGAGAGCTCCACCATCAGTTGGTCAGTCAGTAAATCATCTGCAGTGTTTCAGACACTTGACCTAATAGTCATTATCTTATTAAAGTTGAGAGCTCAGCTCACAGCTTAGGCTTAACTCCAAGTGGTATTTCTCAGTGTGTGACGCTGCACTTCCTGGATGTCGCTCTCTTTAATGTCACATGATTATATATACTTATACGTGTACACCTCAGGTCTTGCAGTGATTTCTTGTTGGAAAAGTTGTGGCTGTGAAAAATCAAACAGGGCAATGTTTGCTTAATGTCAGAAACTCTGATGTCACCTGATGACTGTAAAGTTTCTGTCTGTTGATGTGCTAACATGCATAACATGCATCCATAGCTAAATGAAAACGCTTCAGTCATAGGACTTGCCGATGACTCCCTGAACTATGAATATAGCTGCAGAAAAACACTCCTAATACTGCAGCTTCCTCCTGCTAACTTGAGTTCATGTCACATCCACGGCCGTTGCTTCGCTGGTTTTATCATTTTGGAGTCTTTTCATTGTTTTTCCAGATTTCTTTAAGGTTTAGAGACTGCAGCTACTTGTTGGACCGATCATAGTCTGGGTCACGTTTCACCCTTTCATGATCAAGAGTGAAGAAGGTCATTTAGGCTATGTCCACACGTACCCGGGTATTTTTGAAAACGCAGATTTTTCTATGCGTTTGCACCTTTCGTCCACACGTAAACGGCGTTGTTGGTCACTGAAAACTGAGATTTTTAAAAACTCCGGCCAGGGTGGATATTTTTGAAAACTCAGTTTTTGCATTTACATGTGGACGAGAAAAACGGAGAAAACGCAGCGTCAAAGGTGTGCGCCACGTTATTGTTTCGGTGAAATGAATTTCTACAATACTGTTACTGTTAATTGTACTCTCTGCAGTGTTTAAATGCTTACATATACACCCACAGTTACTGTCCCTCCACACATACGACTCGGTTCTGCTTCTATGCTCCAGCTTTGTTTACTTTTTCCCGCCGAGGCTTCTAGACTTCTGATTGGCCAACATTTCTACACGGTTAGGAATATAGCGCCACCTGCTGCTTTGGCATGTTCCTAGCAGTTTCCTTCATTTCTGCCTTTACGTGTGGACGGGATTATTTTTTAAAACGAAAACGGAAAATCTCCGTTTTCAAAAACACCCGTGTACGTGTGGACGTAGACTAAATGTCAATCAGAACTGAACTGCAGTGACCGTCTGAACCTCCTACATACATGAACAACAATAAAGAGTACACACAAAGGACTCGCTGGCTCTCGCCTTAAACATCACATTCAGTGTTTGTAAATCATTCCTCCAACTTCAAATGTTTCCTTAAACTGAACTCATGTAGAGGCTGAGCGTGCGCTTGAACCCACTCAGGTGTTCGTTGGCGAGGGCGACGTGATGTCACTGGGATGAATGAACTTATCCAAAAACTCGAGCCGTCACCATTTATCATAACAGCGCAGCGCTCAAACTGTTTGCTTCCTCCTGAACAACAACACCTGGCGTTAATTACACACGTCTAACGTAAATACCTTCACGTAAACACACCATACCGAAAAACTCAAAATGTGACCTCGAGCGGCATACGTGAGGTACCAACCCAAAAATGGCTCCTACAGCTCACGTTTCACTCTGTTACCAGTGTTGGGAAGGTTACTTTTAAAATGTATTCCATTACAGATTACAGATTACATGCCCCAAAATGTATTCTGTAACGTATTCTGTTACTCAATGAGAGTAACGTATTCTGAATACTTTGGATTACTTAATATATTATCATGCTGTTTACAACTACATGAATGTACTATTGCTGTGATTTATTACTGTTACTGAAGGTCCGCGGCTCCGAACCGTAGTAAAGGGACCTCTGGCTAATACGGTGGGTTCTGTGTCGGCTCGTAGCTGAAAACTAGCTTTACTTTGTTGTCTGGGTCAACTTTGCTAGCAGAGACAGAGAGAGGCGTTGAAAGGCTGCTCCAACAGAACTTATTGTTTCAGAGGAAAACACGAACACGGTGTACAGTCGAGTCTTAATAGCTTACTTACAACTGGGCTCGTCAGGCTCTCTTCTTGGCTGCAGTGGTTATTATTATATTTACATGCTTCCAGCTCCCGTTTCTGCTCGATGACAGCTCGTACTTTTCCTTTTTCTCCCTCCCTCGCTCACAGACACATAACGTGTATGGCAGTCCATTCTCCCTGCAGCACGGACTACACTGCCCATGATGCTACATTCTTTAGAGCTATACCTGTAGCATTCTGCCTGTTAGCTTAGCACAACAACAACAAAAAGGCCTCTCTCACCCAGGAAACACGCAGAGAGAGAGCGTCGCCCTGTAACCATGGCAACCGTAACGCTGCCTGGAACAACAGAACGTAGCTGTCAAACAAAACCCAAACAGTCCTGACCCGCCACAATATGAAACAGGGAAGTACCGCCGTGTAATCCATTTATTTCAACAAAGTAACTGTATTCTAAATACCACCTTTTTAAACGGTAACTGTAACGGAATACAGTTACTCGTATTCTGTATTTTAAATACGTAACGGCGGTACATGTACTCCGTTACTCCCCAACACTGTCTGTTACATATTCCTAATCGCTTCCTGTGGATGTGCTGCTTCTAGAAAGGCTTTGCTCATTAGCACTATCGTTCAATGCTGCTGGTGCAAAACAACACAAATGGCCTGAAATAAGAAGATGACCTGCAGAGGAGCAAAACCAAACAACCTTTATTTGTCACACAGTTCTTGTGTCCGAGCTGCAGACAGGGCCGCACCGTTCCAGGGCTTGGTTTTAGCATGGCGGTCTGGCCAGGACCCTTACTGGATACCGGTTGGGAATCGAACTTGTGACTCCTGCGCCGAAGGTGTGTAATATTACCACTACACTATCCAGCTGATCAAACGAGGGGCCAGTGGAGAGGAAGAGAGAAGCTGTTCCTGGCTTCTATAATCAGCAGTGTTGTGGTTGCTGAATGATGCAGTAGCACTCGTCATGAATTTGATGGATCTGCTGTATATGTAGCAGTTACAAGAAAGGGTGTCCCAGTGCGACAGGAGTGATGCTAATGCAGCACAGGCTTCAGATGTGATCAAAGGGTTCCTGATCAAATGACAGAGTGTGACAAGTTTGGAGAGAACACGTGTTGCTAAGGGAAACACTTCTCATTGGTCCACACAAATCTTTTTGACCCTCCAATCATAATGGCCTTCAGAGAAGTTACTACGTGAGATCGGATTTTTGGAAAGGTCCAAAGCAACGTGCCAGATTTACCACACGAGACAAAAATAACGTGGAACAATAACAAAAACCTCCTCGATTATCTTATTTGAGTATTTGTTGGATACCAAAGTTTTACTTCCATAAACAGAAGCACACGAATATGAATATACAGTCATGGCTGCCTGGAAGCACACAGTCTGTAAATGATCAAATCAAAATGTATTTATAGAGCACATATTAAAACAACAGTGTTGACCATAGTGCTTCACAGTCAGTAAAACATGAGACAATTAAAACAAACAATAAAACAGGACAACAAACAACAGGTAACAACACAACAAGCTGGAACAGCAACTAGTTAGAATCAAAGCCAAAGTAAAAAGATGAGTTTTAAGACGTGATTTAAACGACTGGATCAACTCGGCAGTACGAACATGAACAGGGACGTTATTCCAGAGTCTGGGTGCCACGGATGCAAAGGCCCGGTCTCCTCTCGACTTCAGTCAAGACCAGGGTTGTGCTAGGAGCCTGTGATTGGACGATCTAAGTGCTCTGTTGGGATTGTATAAGTGGAGGAGTTCAGAGAGATAGCTGGGCGCTAAATTATTCAGAATTTTTTAATCTATGCGACATTTGACAGGGAGCCAATGTAGTTTGGCTAAAATTGGAGTAAATTAGGTGACTAATGGTTAAAAAAGACAAAACTATCAGCACATAGCGCCGCTTTGCACCTCCGAGTCGTATAGAGCGTTAAGTATAGGACCAGTCACCCAGTTATCAAGTGTAAGTTGAACCCCAGATCAGTGGAGCATTGTTTCTCCCTCTCTGGGAATGCAGAGCATGTATCTGCATGCTCGCGATAAAGTTCAAGAGATGAAATATAAACCACATCATAATACATCGCTAAGGGTCATAATTCCACACAGGTGAACCCAGCTTTTTTCCCTTTGACCACCCATGTGTGCTGTGAAAGGATAAAGCAGTTTCTCAGCAGCCTGTGCAGAAGGCCTGTGCTCTGTCATGTGCTGCTTTCTACACATGAATGGAAGTGAATGGCATGCCAATACCTGACCCAAGCCACAGCGATGTCTAGACTGAAAGCAGCTAAATACACACACCTTGTAAAAACTCGGCCTAACATACCTGGCCCTGGGTGGTACGAGTGTCTCTTTCATTATTCAGTGTGCATATTCCTGAACTGTAGAGGATTCAGCTGGTGGCGTAGTGTTTATACCCCTCCTTCAAAGCATGTATTAAAAAGGACATAAAACATTTAGAAAAGGGCTGAACTTTCCAGTCTTTTCACTTCCTTTTCTGAAAGCGAGATGTGCTTCTAATACAGAGTAGGCGTCAGGATGTAAACAGCAAAGACTGGCGCTGTGTAAAATTTGCATGGTTCACTTTGTGTGTACTTTTTTTTTTTTGCTCACTGTTTGCAGCACACAGACTTTCAGGGACCTGTGCTACAGAGTGACATTAGTATACCGAGGGTGTCTTTCTGTTATCTGGATTCACTTACCCTAATCTTGACTACTGGGATACTTGGTCACACATAGCTGGTATAACGTGCACAGGTAACCCAGGAACCCTGTGTGTTCACATGAAAGAGTGTAGGAGGTATCTGACCAATCTAAAAAGGGATGTTTCGCGGATTATATGAATTACACAGAAAATGATCCCTGTGAGTGTCACCTAGGGCTGGGCGATATGGCCTAAAATTCATATCTCGATATAATTTGAAGCACGTGCGGTAACAATATATATCACGATATATTCTTTTCTTCTGTATAACGTATTTTCCACACTATAAGGACTTAAAATCCTTTAATTTTCTCAAAAATCGAGAGCGTGTCTTATGTATGAATTCTGGTTCCTGCATTACGGCTGCCGTAGTGAGGAGCTTCTGAGTAATCTGGGTCCAAAACTCCCTCCAATTCAGGTCCCAAAGTCAAACGAACACTGAGAGTTAAAAACGGTCTAAATTCTTTCATCTTTAATAAAATCATCAGCGATGCTGCTTTATCGGGTGTAACTATGAAGTTTAACATCCATGAAAACAGAATTTATTAAATTTAACGGAGTTAGAAGTTAACAGGAAGTTAGCTCGCTAGTTTCCACCTAAACATTTCATACCATGTTCTGACAGAGATTTATGAAACTAATTCAAACGTACAGCTCTGCTGTCACTTCCAACATAAATGAAGACAGAAACTAAACAGCAGTGACGTTTGCAGGGTTACTGAAGTTGGGCTACCTGGTATATAATGATGTGCTACGTGATTGCTAGCGACACAGCTATGTTAGCATAGCATTAGCACAGTGAAGCTGGAGGATGAATGCTAACTTTTCTTCCACTCGATAAAAGTTAACGTGAGGGATTCTGGTGGTCAGGGACAAATGCAATCATAGCAGGATGCTGTACACGGGCCAGACTTCAGTCAGGAGAACAACTGAGATTATTCATCCACAATACGAGGTTAGTTATTAATATACTGCAACAACATGGGAACAGAGCAGCTGCAGAGAATTCAACATTAATGAATCAATGTTACAGAAGTGGAGGAAGCGCAGTTTTTGGCTTTCCCCATATTTCAAAAGTGCTTCATCTCTTTGCTATGACTGTTGCCGACATAAGCTGCAGATGATAGTGATGGATGGGTCGTTCGCGAACGAAATGGCTCTTAGAGCCGACTCTTTGAAGTGAACGACGCGAGCCGGCTCCTTATCGCGAGCCGTCACGTGGGTTTTTTTTTTTTCTCTCTCTCGCACTTTTTTTCGCTTCACTCCGCACGCGAGCCTTGTGCTTTACGCTGGGCAGAGGGGGGAGGGGCGGTAGTTACTCAGTAGCACAGGAACAGAGCAGGAGGGAGGGAGAGAGAGAGAGAGCCAGGGACAACAACGTCACATTAGAAAGGTATAGTAATCATCCACAACTATTTTCAGTTGCAGATGATAAAGGATTCAGAAAGTTTATTCATGCAGGTCCATATGACAGATAATGTGCATGTTCTTTTTGTTTTCATATTTTAATTTATATTTAATTGTGTTGTGGTTTGCAGTGTTTTGTGTTGTTTCATTTTAAATTTGTTTAAAAGGAAAAAGCTGAAAATTTAAATAGTTAAAAGTTGAAATGTGAATAGTTGGTTTTTGTATTATATAATTTATTACATTTTATGTGGAGTGAATAAATAAAAGTATATTTACGGTGGCCCCTAGAGACAAAGCACATACAAACTTCAAATCACGTACAAACTCCGAAGCACATAAAAACTCCAAAGCACGTAAAAACTCCAAAGCACGTAAAAACTCCAAAGCACGTAAAAACTCCAAAGCACGTAAAAACTCCAAAGCACGTAAAAACTCCAAAGCACGTACAAAACACAACAGAAGTGCTCCAGGATGCTGGGCGCAGTGTTGAGCTTTTGTTACCTAGTGGCTACACAAGCCAGCAAGTACCAACAACCGGATTTGGTGTGTGGTAGTAACAGGTAAATGAACATTTTTTTAAATTATTTGAATATATATGAGTGCCTGTGTATAAATACACAAACAATACACACATGCTTTCAATTGTGTAATTTAAGTGATCTAGTAGCTCTGCTTTGGAAGTTCAGTTCATGCTAGAAATGTGTTTTGGAGTTTGTACGTGTTTTGGCTCTAGGGGCCACCGCATATATTTATATATAAACATATATAAATAAACCCACTTTGTTTGACGTTAGTAATTCCTTTTGTGCATAATTTTATATTATTGTTAATAATAAATTAATTAAAGCAACAAAACAACCTGAAGAGCCGGTTCGGAGCCGAAAGAGCCGGATCTCTAAAAAGAGCTGGAAATCCCATCACTAGCAGATGATAATGGTTGTAGCTGCGGTGATGCTTTCGACCAAAACAGGCGCAGCTTGATGACATCATCAACATGCGCTATCGCGATAGAGCGGTATAGTCAAAATCTCTATCGTTGGCCAAATTTATATCGTTTCTATTGTATATCGTTTCTATCACCCACCCCTAGTGTCACCTACATTATCCCATGATTAAAAAAGTGATTAAAATTGTATGAAAAACAAAAATTTATACAAGTAAAAGGCAACACTGCTGCAGAAAACTGTTAATATGTTGACTTGGGTAAAATAAACATTTCAATTCAAGTTAATTTTATTAGTGCACCCTCAGGGCCACTGCTTATTTCTAATGCGATGGCTGCACATTAGAGCTACACATCTTTAAACCGGATCCTTTAAAAAAGTGTTACAACATTTTTATCGTCAGTTATTCAGCAGATGTCTGTTCTCTTATTGTTGGTTAAATTTATAGGTTTATATAGCTTCTCTCATTTAAAAAAGAAATGAAAAACAGATGCAGTATTGCAGATGACCAGCGCTTTGTCAAACCCCACGAGAGTAAATTTGTTTTTTTTTCCTTCCAATGAAGTACTAATTTTAAGAATCATCAAATTTGAAAATGTTTTGAGTCTTTGCCTTACTGACGTAATCTTTATTTTCCTTTCCATGAGACACGTGGACAATTTGCAATCCTGTGCTAGCGACGGTAGCTGAATGGGTAGTTACGTCATAAAATAACAAGCTAGCAATTAGCACCATGTTCACTCACTCCAGCTGAGTGAATTGATGTGAGTAAATGTGAATAGAAAATAGGAATACGAGATTAATTATGTAGAATTTCAAAAATACCAGATGACCAGTTTTACCAAAACAAAGGCCAACGGTGGAGGTTTACACAGGAACTCAGAGCGAGAAACGCAGTAGTTTCTTCTTCTAACCAAGAGTGCTAGCAACACGTTTAAGATCTGATGTTTGATAATTCTAAATACAGAATCTGTCACAATCTAAAATCAACAGACAGTTATATCCCTGCTGACACATCTGCAAACCCACAGGCATCAACAGTGTGAGTGCGTCACTGCGTATTATCAGACATTGTTTGCAGCTGGGGTTTTTCTCTGCATTGGTGTTAAAGGGGAAGAACATAAGTTGTGCACTAAAATGACTCACATGTTTAGTGGGCTGTGTCCATGGATTTTTCCCCCGTGTGAATACAAATTTATAGCGTTTTTAAAAAGCAGTTGAACCTGACTCATGTCCTATTCCAACATCATGACCACTTTTGCGTGAACTGAAGCTCCACATCCTGGCTTAGCTTACAGAGTTAGTCAAGCTCTGCTCTAAATTATAGTTTAGTAATGGTGAAGGGACCTACAGTGTATACCTGGATCATATAGGATTGTAGACAAACAGCCATTAACCCACAGTCTAATTAACCACGTGTTCATCATCCCGTGTCAAACACAGGATGTGCGTGAAAGTCGTTTGGCAGGAAAAACAAACTGGTTTTCACTTAAAGGACATCCCACAGCAGAGCCTGAACGCAGCGTCTGCAGGCATACGCCACGAGCTGCTGTTGGTGTCTGAGGTGAGACAGCAGAGAGGCTGTGACGGTGGGTGACAACAAAGACGGATCAAAGTATCCTCAAGAAGACCGGCTTCGTCTGGTCTGCAGTGTGGTTTGTTCACAGAAGAAAGCCAAAGTCATTTGGAGATAAATCTTCATTTTGGTGCCATGTAGCAGGATTCTCTTTGTGATCCTTCACTCAAACAGCTGATGACGTCTTTATTGTCACCAAGGCTTTAGCATCCACGGAGCTCCTCCTCTGATGTTTATGGTGTTTCATTAGCTTGTTACGTAATCAGTTGCATACCAGTATTTTAGATTTTAGACGTCATTTAGCCGTAGTGACTGGAGACTGTCAGCCTACCATGTACCTCAGCTGTTAATATGCTGGGCGTCCACGAGTCAGTGAAGGAGGACGTCTTTTCTGCCAGAGTCAGTGAAACCTCCTCTGAACTTAAACTCTCATATGATGTGAGAAGGAACGGTACCTCGCTCAGTGGATTCGAACCCCCGAGTCACGGGACGAACACTACCTTTGAGCTATCCCTGCCCTCTGCGTCTAACAGACCTCAGCCAACAGTAATATTGAAGTGCATCAGACCCCAGAATTAGAGACCCCAGAGACCAGATGAATTCCATAACGCTGCTGGGAAGCGCTGACGACTAACTGGTTAGTGGAACTGAACACCCTGCAGTCTTACACCTGTATCTGGGATATTCTCAAGGCTTATTGTAATATTTTATGGTTGTGTGCATAACTTGATATTGCAAACAAGCCATTCAAAAGCAAATGATGTGTGACTCATGCCCAGCTTAGTCTCCTCCAGCGTGATGCAGCTTCCTTCAGACGTACACACACTGCTTTGTTTTTATTGAAGCAGAGCTTCTGGGATGCTCCTGTGTGTCTGATGGGATCACAAATGCTGCCCAGCTGACCTGGACTGGTCTCAACATCCTGGATGCTGTTCCTCCCTGATGAGTGCTAAACTACAGTAATAACAAACTATAAATCAAATAAAGCAAATAGGTTAGCTTGGCCTTCAGTCACTGCCCAGCTGACAGCGCTGCCCACCACATCATCACATCATTTGAAACAATGGTCCATTGTCCCTGTAGAGACCTGCATGCAGGAAAGCACTGGAGAGTTTTTGGCACATGGCGGTGGCCCAACAGCTTACTAAGACACGTATGACTATCAGTCAATATGTAAATAGATAGAACAACAAAACCAGAATAAATGATTATTAACAAGTAAAACCAGAATGTGTTCTTATTAAAATGCTGTGAAGCACAGCAGTATCAGTAATCAATAAAGCCAGCAGCAGCAGAGGCACAAGCAGTCTTTAAGACACTAACACGGAAATACAAACCACAAACGGATCCTCTTTCTAATCTGTCTTAGCCCACTAGACTCCGTTCTGTGGAACTGCTGGTGGCCTACTCTTTTCCGCTCATATCACTGAACGCGTGAAGGGCACACGTCACGCCACAGCTTCACTGGACAGCAAATAAGATGCCAGCGCAGAGGCCAGCGGGTTTTCCGCTTAGTCGAATAAGGAAAGTTTTCTAATTGTGGAAACTTTATTGGTTGTGTGGTTAACCAACAAACGGATGCTGCTCTTCCTTTCCATCCTAAACGACGCGACATTGAATTGAATTAAGTTCAAAATACTTTAGATGAGGATGAAATCTGATCAAATACATTATTTTATGTGGCAACATGTGTGGTTTTAACACAAAATAAACAATAGTGACAAATCTTAAGAAACTTTTCACGACACTTGTTGAGAACAGTTATGAATGAAACGACGGCGCTCTGACACGGACAGTGAAATGGATATTTTACTCACCAAATGGTTCTTTGAACGCGTTCAAACTGCTCATTTTTGAGGCTGGGATGTCTCCCATGCAGGGAAACGTAAAAGGAGCGGACAGAAACTGTCTCCACGCAGTAAAAACACGCAGTTATCCTCTGCCCCGACCTCAGAGAAAGCTCCAGTGCCACCCCAGCGGCGGCGACTCAAACAAATGAAACACCTCCGTGACGAAAAGGTGCGAGGATTAATGCTGCCTTCAAGACCCACCCGTAATTTCCAGCCGAAGGCGGTTCATCTATGACGACAGAAGAATACGTTCTTGCTGAAATGTATGATGAAATATTCATGTTTTTTTTAATGTCTAAAATAAAATCAAAGCCCTTTGAAAAAGGAAAAAAAGCGAACACACAGATCAAACTTCTCTCCAGATATGTTCAAAGCGCTTCTTCACGTCCAGTGTTGGGGAGTAACGGAGTACATGTACCACCGTTACGTATTTAAAATACAAAATATAAGTAACTGTATTCCGTTACAGTTACCGTTTAAAAAGGTGGTATTTAGAATACAGTTACTTTGTTGAAATAAATGGATTACACGGCGGTACTTCCCTGTTTCATATTGTGGCGTCAGGACTGTTTGGGTTTTGTTTGACAGCTACGTTCTGTTGTTCCAGGCAGCGTTACGGTTGCCATGGTTACAGGGTGACGCTCTCTCTCTGCGTGTTTCCTGGGTGAGAGAGCGCCTGTTGTTGTTGTGCTAAGCTAATAGGCAGAATGCTACAGGTATAGCTCTAAAGAATGTAGCATCATGGGCAGTGTAGTCCGTGCTGCAGGGAGAATGGACTGCCATACACGTTATGTGTCTGTGAGCGAGGGAGGGAGAAAAAGGAAAAGTACGAGCTGTCATCGAGCAGAAATGGGAGCTGGAAGCATGTAAATATAATAATAACCACTGCAGCCAAGAAGAGAGCCTGACGAGCCCAGCTGTAAGTAAGCTATTAAGACTCGACTGTACACCGTGTTCGTGTTTTCCTCTGAAACAATAAGTTCTGTTGGAGCAGCCTTTCAACGCCTCTCTCTGTCTCTGCTAGCAAAGTTGACCCAGACAACAAAGTAAAGCTAGTTTTCAGCTACAAGCCGACACAGAACCCACCGTATTAGCCAGAGGTCCCTTTACTACAGTTCGGAGCCGCGGACCTTCAGTAACAGTAATAAATCACAGCAATAGTACATTCATGTAGTTGTAAACAGCATGATAATATATTAAGTAATCCAAAGTATTCAGAATACGTTACTCTCATTGAGTAACGTAACAGAATACGTTACAGAATACATTTTGGGGCATGTAATCTGTAATCTGTAATGGAATACATTTTAAAAGTAACCTTCCCAACACTATTCACGTCAGTCTCTTTATTGTTGGACGCTAGCGGACCAACTTTGTTTGACGCAGTGCTTTTCACGTAAAAGAAAAAAGCTGAAGGGGTAATCAGCACATCAGGTGTCCCATCCCATCCGTTCGTATTGCTTTTGCTTGTAATAGAAATATCATCCTGTGAAAAGGAGAGTTTTTACGCCAGTCTTGTAGAAGCACCTTCAGCAGCAATAAATTGAAATAACTGGTTTCATTATAATTAGTCAGGCTCTGTAATGCTGCTTCAGCTCCACGAAGTGCACAAGCAGGTAAAACTGGGAAAGTACAGGTTTTGCAAAGCACTCAAACGTGCCTGGTGTTACAGGCTCTCTGGGTCTTGTCCTCAGAGTTTGTTGCAGTGCTGCCATGATTAGTGCCTCTGTGCTGTCTTTCAATCCAGCTCTGTCCAGCCACCGGTACGATTTCTGGATATTTGCTTCTTCTTTTTCTGTCTGTCCAAATCTACTATTTGGGAGTTCCGTCTGTCTCTCTCTTGCTCTCAAATGCAGGTTAAAACTCTGTTGTGCAAAGAATAAGTTATATTACAGCATATAACACATTTGACCCTGTTCTGCCCAGGAACCATAGCCATAGCCTCTGGGCGCCCTTTCCTCCTGTTGTAAACACATGTAAAAACCTCGCTGTCTGCATTGATGGTTCTTTTAAAGTGAATAAGCAGGTGAGTGCAGTAGTTCAGTCCTGCTTCTTTCAGTAAAGACAGCTGGCCAAGGTAAAGCCATCCCTCCCAGCTAACGTCTTTGAGCGTGTTATTCACCTTTTCCTTACTTGCAGGTTGGACTACTGCAATTCATTGTATTATGGTCTAGATCAGGCCTCCATCCATCGTCTTCAGATGGTCCAAAATGCAGCTGCTCGCCTGCTAACTGGTACCAAACAGAGAGAGCATATAACCCCAGTTTTAGCTTCTCTACACTGGCTTCCTGTCTCCTACAGGATCCAGTTTCAACTTTGACTTTTTGTTTTTAAGTCACTTAACGCCCGAGCCCCTCCTTACCTGTCTGAGCTCCTCTCTGTTTATGCTCCAGGAAAAACCACGAGGTCTAGCTCAAAATGAATGCTGTCCATCCCACGAGCTAATCTCAAATCTCATGGTGATAGATCCTTCTCTGTGGCAGGTCCCAGAGTCTGGAATAATCTCCCCCTAAATATTAGATCTGCACAAACACTTGAGCAACTTAAATCACTACTAAAGACACATTTCTATGCCCTGGCTTTTAACATACTATGACCCAAGCATTTTGGTCTTATTTGAAATAGTTTTAGTTATTGTTTTAATTCTTTTACTGTCCTATCATTGTTTTATATTGTTATTATTGTTTTACATTGTTGCTTTTTAATGCCATTTTTATATTGTTAAGCACTTTGTGCAACATCGGCTGTTTGAAATGTGCTATATAAATAAACTTGACCTTGACCTAGTCTCGTAGGTGCTGATTTCTATTCCTAATGCTTCACACTGTGAAACCAAGCTAGAAGCCTCCACCTGATGAAGCCAACACAACCGCAACCCAACTGTTTCTTAAACATGGTAGTGTCATGAAATATCTATTTTTTTTAAATTAAAATAGCATATCTCCTTAGTTTAAATATTAGATATGGTTTCAATGTCCTAAAATGTCATACTGTTTACTTGATGACTTAAAAAGATGTAAGGGCTCAAAAAGGGCTGTATTGGAAACAATATGCACAATAAAAAGACCAAATCAACTTTACACATTGATTTGTAATTAATTAATTTGTTCAGGTACCTCTGAAAGGGGATGGCACAGTAGCACACTTTACGTGGTTTTGTTAAATATACAGTTATTGAACAGAAATGAGCCAAATCTCAGGGGACTGGGTGTTTTTTACACTTTCAGAGTTTTGGTCCTAACACTAAATTCTATCCTGTGACTTCCATATTCCATCTGGACTGTAGGATATCCTGATAAATCAAAGATTTCTCTTTGTTTGGCTGGATCCAGTGGATCTGTCATTCCCTCTGTGGTTACTGCCAACCCCACAGCTTGATGCTGCCACCACCATGCTCCACCTGTGTCATAGTGTTAGACAAACGATGTGCAATGCCTATTTTCTTTTCATGATACCTGTCTTTGTGCGTTTTCTTTAATTGTTCATTTGAAATGTAAAACAACAAAAATAAAAAAAAGTGCAAAGCAGTGAGAAAGACACCAGTGACCCCTGCAGGACTGTTCAGGAAAAACATGCTAGGCAGTCTTAGACAGTCTTCCCCTTTGATTTGGTTTTAGTCAAATTCGTTCACATTTTTTAGTTTGTG
Source organism: Neolamprologus multifasciatus (assembly GCF_963576455.1). Taxonomy (NCBI): domain Eukaryota; kingdom Metazoa; phylum Chordata; class Actinopteri; order Cichliformes; family Cichlidae; genus Neolamprologus; species Neolamprologus multifasciatus. Next base: position 1,220,412 of record NC_140451.1, on the reverse strand, counting down.
CTTTTTGTTTTTTTTCACACAAAGAGGAAATAACATAACTGTTAATTTGTATATTACACACACACACCCATTATGTATGTATGTGTGTGTATATATATATATATATATATATATATATATATATATATATATGTGTGTGTGTGTGTGTGTGTGTGTGTGTGTGTGTATTTAAAAAAAAATACTGGTTATCATATGTATACAGTGCTGCAGAAACTGCACCTCACGCCCCTTTCTTCTCCCTCATCTGAGTTGGAGACGCATTTGTTCATCTGTATGGTGACAATAAAGGCACTCTATTCTATTCTATTCTATTCTATTCTAATCTATTCTATTGGCAATGAATACATTTGCACTAAAATATGAACAATAAACACGAATATTTAGAGGAAGTGATGGTTTTCGGTAACATGGCAGCCGTATGTTCAACACTGTGACCAAAGGAAAGCCGTGTTTACAAAGAGGGCCGCGGAACACGGCGACTCCGGTCAACAGGTTTCGCAGTCTGCTTGAACGCATCAAAACCTGCTTTCGTCATCACGCACAGTCACGTAACCCATTCGTCCAATCAGGTGAGAAGCTAAGAGAAGCTCAGGAAAGAAGCCGATGATATGGCAGCTTTGAGAGCGCCCAAGTAGAACTTCGTGTTATCACAACACTTTGAGAGGATACCAGGGCGCGTGCTCGACATGATTTACTTAATACTCGTTTCCGCGGTTTTCGGTGCAGTCGTTACTCTGATAGTACAGTTCCTGCTAATATACCGGAGAAGCCCTGAGCCCGTAGGCAGGACAGTGCAGTATGTCAAAGTAGTGCCCGGTAACGCGCTGAAGGATTACTTTAATAGCCATCATGCCGAAGCAGGCCAGCAGCAGGACAGCACGACATGTACCGCATCTAAGCAGCCAGAGGCCGCCTCTACGCGGCAGCAGGAGGCAGCCGTCACCGGCGGCGGCCCGAAACAACAGCCGCCACCGCCTTCCCAAAGCGAGCCCATCGATGCAGGAAAAGCCGAAACGTGCCATTTCCTAAACGCTATCTTTCTGTTCCTATTCCGGGAGCTCAGAGACACTCCCGTCGTCAGACACTGGCTCACCAAAAAGATTAAGGTGGAGTTTGAGGAGCTGCTGCAGACCAAGACAGCTGGTCGGCTCCTGGAGGGACTCAGCCTGAAAGATTTCTCTCTCGGGAATTCGCTGCCGGTTTTTAAAACCGCCAAACTCATGAAGCCGGTGCACCTGAACGAGGACGGGATGCCCGAAGAGCTCAACTTCGAGGTGGACATCGAGTACAATGGCGGCTTCCACCTCGCCATCGACGTCGAGCTGGTGTTCGGAAAGTCGGCTTACCTGTTCGTTAAGATGCGGCGCGTGGTGGGCAGGCTGAGGCTGCAGTTCACGCGCGTGCCCTTCTCCCACTGGTCCTTCTCCTTCCTCGAGGATCCACTGGTGGATTTTGAGGTGAAGTCCCAGTTTGAAGGGAGGCCACTGCCTCAGCTCACCTCCATCATAGTCAACCAGCTGAAACGGGTCATCAAGAAGAAACACACCTTACCCAACTACAAAATCAGGTACGGTCCAGAGCAGCGGAGTAGAGCGTGCTGAGCATGTGAGCCATGAGATGTTAAGGACCAAACTAAGAAATCAAACACCTGGGGAGAGCCCCCACACCCCAAACTCCCACAACCAGACAACAACAAAGAGCTGTTAAATGACCAAAACACAAAGGGCCACGCAAAGGTTATAGAGAGTGGTCACAAAACACACACATGAACCCACTGAGACACAATATTATGACTCGAAAGATATAAAGTAATCAGGGAAACTCACAGAATGACAGTAAACATGCAGGTGGCTACTCTCTGCACATCCGGGCAACAAGTCTAATAATCCGTCCGTGGCTCAGTTTTTACGGCCCGTAGCTTAAAAATGAATGTTTGTGCTGTCAGACCTTTCAGACTCTTGAGGAGTTTAACTTTTTGTAGTATTCTTTATTTGCTGAGCTCTGCTTTGAATGGTACTTTCTTTCCAGTTCTTCTTTTAAGCAGTGAGAAAGTTTCAGCTCTGTTCAAGAGAGGAACTGTTCCCCTTTTTCTTTCTTACGTGTAGCAAGTAAAGTTTTATACGCACTGTTCAAGAACAAAGGTTACAAAGTGCTTTATGATCCAAAAGTAGATGGAAAATAAAGCTTAAAGCAAGCTTGCACAGGTGGGTCCTAAGCTTCTCTTTAAAGGCGTCAGTCAGGCTGCCACAGACCATTATTTTGATAGTCGACTAATCAGATCACGCGTCCAGCTTCTTGCACCAGCAGCATCTGCTCTAACATGAGCTTACAGCTTGAAGTGTTTAAGGTGCTCACTAAAAATAAAGACAAGATGATAGTTGAACTTTAATGAAATTTGCAGATTGTCTCGGTGGAGTTTAGTAAACTCTCTGTTCTTGTCAAATATAACAGGACACTGGAATAATTCTGTTTGATCAGTTTGACATTTGTGTAAAACTGTAACTTTAATCTCAGCCAAACAGATTTACTCAGGAACAAATCAAACCCTGAAAAAAGCCAAACAATAACGTTTTTAAGTTATCTAAGGCAGCGGTGCCCAACCCCCGGGCCTTGGCCCGGTACCGGTCCGTGAGTCGTTTGGTACCGGGCCGCGAGAGTTGAGGCTCAGGTGTGAAATGTATAGTTTTCAGGGTTTTTATCGGTTTTCAGCGTTATTTTGTTATCGTTTTTATCGTTTACTCGGTTTTCCTGGGTCTTTTCACGTGTGTTATGAATAAATCTTCTTTTTCGATACCAGTACTAGTTTTATTTTGTTGTATTTATCTGCGACACCTTAAAGGCCGGTCCGTGAAAATATTGTTGGGCACAAACCGGTCTGTGGCACAAAAAAGGTTGGAGACCGCTGCTCTAAGTGACTCATATATCATGTTGAACCTGAGTAGTGAAAGACGGCGCAGCGATCTGAAAACGATGTGTTAGGAGTCCACTGTTCTCGGTGGCTCGAGTGACCCCGAGCTCCTGGTCAGCTATCGAGCTGGTGGGTAACAGACGTCTCCAAAAACGTCGGAGCGCTTTTGCAAATATGCGATGTCTTGATAAACTCAGCAGATATTTGAAGTTCACTCAGCTACATTCACGCCTGAAAATATCTTAAAGGTTTATTTTGTGACCCAGAAAGAGAAATATAAGTTACATTAAAACTAAGTAGCGGCCACCATTGTTGGAAACTGCAGTTGGCTGGGCCGCGCTATGAATTCTGGGATATGGTGGGTCACGAAGGACACGCCCGACCCATCCTTCAAATCTGGGGAAATGAAGGACGCGTTTTTGTTGGCTGCATTTGGAGGAGTGTACACATTTGGACAGCCTTCGTCGCTGTAACGTAATCGGCCTACAAATACAGAATTTGGACACAGATGTCACTCCCCGATCCGTACCACGCATGTGCAGGTCGTCTTCTTCTTCTTCTGTTCGTTTAATGGCAGTTTAGTGTACGAGGATACCGCCACCTGCTGACCGAGCGAGTGTGTTCATGCTTGTCTGTGGAGAGGATTGGTTGGAATAGTGATGACGTCACTGTCAGTTGTCAGTAAACACTTAACCTGGCATGAATTTGTTTGTATTCAGACGTCTCCATTCTTTAAATGTCCCGGCAGTTGAAAAGGAGGCAGAGCTGTGGAGAAATGCTAACTGGGCGCTAACTGTCACACTGTTGGCAGAGAGAGGAAGTGACGTAAGACTTTCACATGCGTGGTTTCGCGGTGCATTTCTCAGCATGTTTGGAGATTTGGGAAGTGAAATGTTGAGACATCTCCGTGAGGACTATGCTACTGCACTGGTGCGACCATCAGTGACTTATGAAGTGCCCGTCCCCGCGGGTTTGAAGACGTTTAGTGTCAGGGTTACAGTCAGGTTAGGGTTAGGTGTTCATTTCAGTGTTTGGGGAAAGCATTATGTAGATGCTCCACTAACATATGAAACACAGGATGGTAAAGAGCCTCAGCTTGATGAACACTCGTCAACACTCGCAGAACTGCAGCAAAGTCTGGCTGCGTGGTAACATAACGATGGTCTGTGTTTTCAGCAAACGTTAAAGACTCTTCATGAATATAATGCTTCCACATGTATTTACAGTCTCTGTGATGTGGGCGTGCCTCAGTCTGTCCGGGGTGGGAATAAAAAGTAACTGTACATGTTGGAAACAAAGCCAAACGTTCCTGCGGTGTTATAACCTTACTGCCAATGAAATGACTCTCATATCCTCTGTACATGACCTGCAGCTAACGGGTAACCAGCTAACGGGTAACCAGCTAACGGGTAACCAGCTAACAGGTAACCAGCTAACAGGTAACCAGCTAACGGGTAACCAGCTAACAGGTAACCAGCTAACAGGTAACCAGCTAACGGGTAACCAGCTAACAGGTAACCAGCTAACAGGTAACCAGCTAACGGGTAACCAGCTAACAGGTAACCAGCTAACAGGTAACCAGTGGACCATTTAGGAGTGTTAAAGCTACATGTTTCCTTGGGGCTGGAGGGAAAACAGTCAGGGCCAATCTGGGACTTTGTTGGGTGGATGTAAATTCTTTGCTTTGTCTGTCATGTTTGGTACGCTGCACGCTGTTTTAGGTATGTAGCATCATTTATATGCATGTCAGTTTTATTTTGAAACTTCTGTTACTGCTTTTCCCATCTGGTGTTTCTGTGTAAGCCAACTATGGGGTCTGATAGTTACTGCTGATGTCCTGCTGCTGACTTACTGTAAGTCTTTGACTGCATCTGGTGGGGCTGTGCGACATGACCAAACTCTCCCAATATCAGACATTTATCTTCCCATTAACGAATCACAAAACTGCATTTTCTGTAAATCCTGTGACTCTCGAGCGACTCGACCTGTGTGAAGTGTTTTCACCGATGCATGAAACGATGCATCTTTGTCTCAACAACATTAACATGAATGCAACACATGGGAAAACAATTGCCACCATAAAATATTGATATTTTGTTTTTACGTCGGCTCCACGGAGTCTGCCTCGTCCTTCTGCATGTTCATCCTCTACCTCTGTAGGAAGCGTGAACAGATCTGGGGTTGTAGTCGGGAATCAGAGGGTTTAGCTGGTTTCTCTCAGGTGAAGCACAGCTCCCCTCGGTGTAGTTCTTGTGTCAAAGCCTGCTGTTGTCTTACTCGATAAGCTTGTTATAAAACAGGCTCCCTCAAGCTTAAAGTGATCAATGCCTTTTAACAGCATCCACTCAAAATGAACTTGTACTCCTCAGTGAGCATTTGTCATCAATGCTGAGCTGATGACCCGAGCATGAGACTGGACACTGTGCTTGCTGCCTCTGAAGCAGTACCGTCCTTTCAGCGCCTCTCTCTGTCGCTAGCAAAGCTAGTTTTCGGCTACGCGCCCGACAGGAACCCGGCATGTTAGCCAGAGGTCCCTTTAGCACGGCCCGGAGCCGCGGACCAGGCCGAGGTCTGAGCACAAACATGCTGAGGCTGTGTTCAGTGACACCAGCTCACGTGTACACTTATGTCTGCTTTGTTTTGTTAAAGCCGAACACGGTGATAGCAGCAGTGCTGCCACGTGTCTGCACAGACTGAAGCCAATGTGTTCGTTCAACGAAGGGCTTCAGGTAAGATCGAGACAATCTGCATCCACGTTTGCAGTCTCATCAGACAATATTTCAAATAAAGAAAAACTTTTTTCTTTTTTGGGGTTTTTTCTACTTGGATACTTAAGCCGCCCTCCAATCAGGGCCAAGCAAGTTGAGACTGAGTCTGTTTGCTCCATCTTTTCTTTGGTGTGTTTCAGCGGACACACCAATGAGCTGGCTGTTGGTTTGCACACCAATCGATGTGGCGTTGCTATATTTGCTCTTGAGTTACTTTGTTTCTAATATGATCGTATGTAGAAGCTCCAAGAACCTGCGGCAGGTATTTAATAGTGCATTTAAAATAAGACTCGTAGGAACACTTCTCATAACTGCAAACTCCTTTTATCCCCACACTGCAACCTTTCACACCATTCAAGTTGTTGTGTTATGCATTTAGCTAGTGTAGTGGTTACACTGCTCAGGAGGTGCACGTCGGGTTACGCTGCAGGGTTGAAATAAGTTTGCAGTTACAGTGTGGACGTAGATTTCCTGCAGAATTCACTCAGCAAAGGGAAAAATGCGCTGCATAGCTGTACTGATGTGGACTGGGTAATGTGTAAGGAAGGCAACGATGGATCCATCAAGCTACAGGCTGAATTCAAAGACAGCACAATAATCAGTTCATTTTGCTGACACTTCAGTGCAACAGCTCACAGTGGTACTCGGTAGTTTGTACGGCGCCCACATGTATGCTCCAGAGGTGTTCTGTTGGATTCACGACAGGCGAGCGTGGGCGCAAGTCGGCGAACCCAGAACCTTCATACTCTCGCCACATGAGGCTGGGCGTTGTCGTGCACCAGGAGGAACCCCGGATGGAGACGGAGGATCCAAGGATTTCATACCAACGAGAGTTATTCCATTACAGAGTCGCAGACGCCAGTTTGTGGAAGCTGCCACATCCTGCCTAACCACGCTGTACGTCTGGGGGATGGCGGTGTGTAGAAGCAAACTCGTAGGTGTTCACATGCCCAGTCTATGTTTTATCATCTGTGAACACTTTCCCCCTAACCACAGAAGCAACAAAGCAAAGGGAACCAACATGTCTAACACATCATCAGCTGCTTACACCGGCAGAAGCACGAGAGCTGACCAACAGAAAGCTTAAAAGAATCAACAACTCACCTCAGTATCACAGACAGGTGAGCTTCACTGACTCACAGACTTGTATCGGGCTTCTTTCACAAAGTTTTACAGCCTCGTCCACAGAAAATCGATGTGGGCGCTCACTGAGAGCCAACGCTCACCACAGAGGAACGGTGGCTACAGCTGTTTGTCCTGCAGCAGCCACCGTAGCTAAGATTACACACTGCAACCTGCAGATCTGCTGACATGCTGCAGTCAGACTGTACACATTGTAACTAAGCGTTTGTGCAGCGTGCTTAGCCTGCAGCACACTTTCATTTCAGAGCCTTGTTTGTGTGTCTGCAGAGGCCAAAACAGCTGCTGATATTTACAACCAGGTGTCATTACTCATGTTGTGTTTCTACATTTTGTTACAATTTAAAAACACAGTATGGTACAAAAACCCCTGATACATATTTATGTGTGAGCTACAGCAGGCCTGCGCACCGATTGTCCACGTTGGAGTCGAGTCGAGGACAGGAAGCCTGCGGTGGTGCACACGCTGAACATCTGCTCGTTTGTCTTTGCACAGCCCCTCCCAGATGTGCACAGACTTCTAACAAGTATTAGCGAGCAGCTCAGCCCAACGCTGTATCATAACTGGTGTCACACTAAAGTCTCGTTGTTCCTGTCATAACAATATGAACGAGCAGAAAGAGCATCCTCTGTTCACTGAGTGGTAGCTGAAACATGCACTACTTTAACCCATTAAAGTTCGTGTTTAAGGAGGATGGGAATGTGTGTCCTGTCAGGATGCAGCTAACTGAACGTATGCTGTCTTTGTTCCAGGTACAAGCCCTTCTTTCCTTTCCAAGTGCAGCCTCTGCACGGTTCAGCCTGTGATCTGGATCTGTCAGTGCACGACAGCCGGCTGGTAGAAGGACGGCTCAAAGTCAGCCTCATTGAATGCAGCAGGTGAGACGCTTCATCTGTTTGTAGCTTGTCGCACAGCAACTTTGATCTATAGTTGTATAACTGGGTCCCTGTACAAAAGTACATTAAAATACTAAGACAGGAAATGAATCACAACAGAACTTAAATACATGTTGGTAACTTTTCAACGTGGCCATTCGTGTCATGTTAGTAACACCAGCGTGCGTTAAAATCTTTAGCTGATTTTATGATTTTGATTATTAAAAAGGGGAGCAGGGTGGAGCCGTGATTAGCGCTGGAGCCTGAGTTCGAGTCCACCACCAGGCCGGGGTGCTCTCCCTATGTTTGCGTGGGCTTCCTCCCACAGTCTAAAGACGTGCACGTAGTGGGTTTAATATTTGTCTGCGAGAGCCTTAATACAGCACCACAGGTCTGTGCCAGCCCACATGTGAGTGTTCTCTTACTGGCTGCACTCAGTCCTGACTGTAGGCTATCACAGTAGAGTGTGTACTGTAGCTGGTGCTGAATAGCATCATCTCTGTTACAGTGGTAGCTGCCTTCGCATCTTCAGACTCTTTAACAATGGCAGCACGGTGGTGCAGTTGCCTCCTGGGTTTGAATCCACCATTTGTTGGGACTCTGTGGGGAGTTTGCATGACCTCCACGGTGTTCTCCGGCATCCTCCCACCATACAAAGACATGCCCTTAGTGCGGTTAGATTAAATGCTTGTTTCTGTGACAGTCTGGCAGGGCTGCCACAAACGATTATTTTGATAGTTGGATAGATCATCATTCATTGGACGTAAAACGTACAGCTTATTGCACCAGCATCATCTGCTCTTATATAACTATCATTAGCTTACAGCTTTAAGTGTTTAAGGTATGTGCTAACTAAAAATAAAGACAAGATGATAGTTTATTAAATTTTAATGAAATTTGCAGATTGTTTCAGTGAAGTGTAATAAACTCCTTGCTATCTAAAATATAACAGGACACTGGAGTAAATTCTCAGCATCTCACACTTCTGATAATCAGCTGTCTGCTTGACGTTTATTCAGCTGTGTAAAAACTATAACTTTAATCTCAGCCAAACCGATTTACTCAGGAACAAATAAAATACTGAAAAAAGCCAAACAATAACATTTTTAAGTTATCTAAGTGACTTATATATCATGTTTAACCTGAGTAGTGAAAGACAGCGGTGGGTGTTCTCACGGCTCTAGTTAGCCTAGCCCCCGGCTAGCTATCGAGCTAGTGGGTAACAGACGTCTCCGAAAACGTCGGAGCGCTTTTGAAAATATGTGGTGTCTTGATAAACTGAGCAGATATTTGAGGTTTACACAGCTACATTCTCGCCTGAAAATATGTTAAACGTTTATTTTGTGACCCAGAAAGAATAATAAGAGTAATATTAAAACTAACTAGCTGCCGCCATTGTTGGAAACTGAGCTGGGCCGCGCTATGAATTCTGGGACACAGCTTCTTCTTCTTCGGGGTTTAACGGCAGCTGGCATCCTTGTACATGCAGTGCTGCCATCTTCTGTTTCAGTCCGTTATTACACTCTTAAATCCTACTACTTATTCCTGCGTCTTTTGTGATCCTACAAAGCTTCAAACGACGCGTCGACTATTAAATCAGTCGTCGACGATTTTGATAGTCGACTAATCGTGGAGCTCTACAGTCTGGCGACCTATCCATGGCGTGACCCCGTGGAAGTGGGAGAGAAGAGTTTTTCTTTTTTTCCAGATGACCCTACTTGCTAAGGTCACGTAATCAAAGAGCTACATAATGTTATGCTATCGAAATAAAAACAATAGATTTAATGCTATGTCGGCCTACACCCTGCCCACCATCACTGCGTGCACACTGGGAATGTGCTATTCCAAAGGGAAGCACTACACCTGCTTGTTATGGTGTCATATTTGGCCTGTGTGTACTTCAGCTTGTACATTAGTCCATGATGTTGGACCGAGTCTCCTTTCAGAGACAAACACGCCTTCCTCTGTCCAAAGTTGGTACGTGTATATTGGAGCTGTTAGCCTCGCTGGCTCTGACTGACAGCTCTGTCCTTTGTTAGCTCGTGTCCTCCATGTTTGTTTCTTTCATGCTTTGTGTTTCACAGGCCACCAAATGACTGGATCTTATTACTAAATCACATTTTAAATATGTAGTGTCCCTTTCTGTACTACAAAGTGCATCTGACTGAATATCAGATGGTTGAGAGAGCTGTCCAGTGGAGCTAAGCATCCACTGGTTTGTGCGTCTGTTAAGTCCAGACTGGGTCTGCAGAGGCTCTCGGTGACTTGGTTTACTGGAACATAAGATGTGATTTTTCTGCATGCTGTGCTCGCTCAGGAACTTTAAGGCGACACAGAGGATGTGTAAACGCTACACTCAGACATGTCGTGTTGTGTGGTTCTTTACACATTTGGGCCAAACTGTCTTTTCCAGTGTGGTGAGCTACAAACACTCAGACACTTAGATGTGACGTCACTGCGATCTCTGAGTGTAGTTCCCGTCTGTGTTTTTGTCGGGGCTCTGCAGACTCTTCATCCTGGGCTCCTACGACAGAGAAACCTACGTCCACTGCACCCTGGAGCTGAGCAGCCACCAGTGGAAGGAGAAGGCTCGCAGCTCCATCAAAAAGGTAAAGGAAGCTCGTTTATTCTCCATTTCTGTCAGACATGATGTTAATACAGGATGGTGGTGTCAGTAATGTATACAGGGGTCAAAGTAAACTGAACACAGAACTTTCTACATAGGCTGTTGATATAAAACTCTCACCAGGTGTCAGTAACAGCCCACCCAGTCCACACAGTCCACTCATCACACACAGATGTGTAATACTGAGAAACGACGCCTGTCCTGGTTATTCCCAATGACAGGACAGGTCGACGTCATTTCTAACGCACAACGTTTCTCTGGATGGAATTTGGCCGTCTCTGGTTTCTTTCAACGTTTTAGAAAATCAACAGTGCCTGATCCGAACCAGGAGAGGGCGCTGCTGCACAGCTCTAGGCTGTATCGAGGCCGTTTGATGAACTGTTGCAGGTTTCTGGTCACATAAGCAGTTATATTTGCGTTGGTAACAATCCAGTGTGACTGCTGAGCGTTACGGTTTCCAGACATCCGTCAGCTGAGTTTCAGAATGACGCTTTTCCATTAGACTGATCGGTAATGCACAGATTATTTAGCAGGTGCTGCTTATTGGACACCTTGTCATAGTGACAGTAATGCAGGCTCATTTTGATTTCGGCCGGCTGATGAGATTGTCCCATTGTTGACATTTTCCACGGCAGAGAAAATGTTCAGGTCCCCGCGGGAAACCTTTTCTAATTGCTGCAATTTAGAGATATTACGGTTATCACATCCGGCTTGTTTGGATGTGACTAATGAGCGTTTTTAGAGGGAAATGTCAGATTAATTTGTGCTCTGGCTCCAGCCTGATGCCCGTGTACCTGCCACACACTCCTGGATGACATTTGCGATGCCTCAAAAGATGATTTCTATTGTGGTGAACAGTAATTGGCCTGTACTGTTTTCTCATGTGGTGTTTAATGACTCTGGGAGAGTTGCACTGTCGTCCAGCAGGGGGCATTAAAATATCAGCACCAGGCGTTTCTTTCATTCAGCGTTTACACGACAGGATCAGAGCGTCAGGTTTGTACCGCTGAGGTTCAGCGTTGGCTTTTTATTTGTCTCTGTGAAATCTAACATGACGCGTGTCTTCATGGTTATAAGTAACAGTAAAAAGACTCACCAAAGCTGGACTTCACGTCTTAGATGGTCTGTATGCACTACACAGTATGATGATTACATCAGAAGCTCGTCAGCGCCACAAACACAATCAACAGGTTGAATGTGTACGCTTGGACACGTGAAGACGAGGCCTAGCAAACAGAAGCTCCAGCAGCTGCTATCTGAATATCAGTGATTCAAAGATTAACAAAGGAATAAAAAGCTGCTTTGTAGAGGACAGTTACATGTTGTTTTCCTGCTGCTGCCTTTAGGGGGCGCCACAGCAGATCATCTGCATCTATCTCACACTAGCGCAGCATCCTGTCACACATCCATGTCTGCCTTCACTGTATCCATGAATGCTCTGTGGTCTCCATCCAACGCTCTCTGTCCAGTGTTTGTGTGTTTGTGTGTTTGTGTGTTTGTGTGCGCTGTCCCTCCATGAACGTGTGTTTATGGCTGCATGAGGCTGAACTTTGTCCTCCTGATGCACTCGTTTCTAATCTGGTCCTTCCTGCTCGCACCAGATCAAAACCTTCCCGTCTTCAACTGTGCCGCCACCTGAGTTTTGTTCGTGCCTCTCCCTACATCACAGCAGGTCTCCATCTTGAAAACCTGCACATTCACTCTGTTATCCTTCTGTCACAGCTAGACCCCGTGACCGTCGAGCCCGTCGAGCCCGTCGAGCACGTGACCGTCGAGCCCGTCGAGCCCATGTAGGTCGAGCCCGAGCCCGTCAGCCCGTGGTCTACTCTGCCTACACTCACTACTTCACCTCTCTGGTTTTCTGTCCACTGCTTCAGGTGTTTGACTCGATATTTAAACGTGCTCACCTTCACTCTCTGTAGTTCATGTTCTGTTTCATACCTCCATCTTTTCTCCAAAGCCTCTCCTGGCTCTCCCAGGTCACTGCAGATCACGGTGTCGTCTGCAAACATCAGAGACTCCTGCGTGGCTCGTTCTGTCAGCCTGTCAATCACCACTGCAAACATAAGGGGCTCTGAGCAGACCCCTGCTGTAACGCCACCCCCACCTCGAACCCATCTGTCACTCGTGCCACACATCTCACTGTCCTCATGTTGTTAGTGCCTCTGTCTCCCTGCATGTCCTGCACTAGCTTCAAATGCCTCTGCTGTCCTTATAACGGCCCTCACGTTACTGACGCTCTGCATGTTCTCCACACACCCTGATGTCATCTCCCACATTCAGACTTGAGATGGGCTCCAGTCCCACCGTGACCCGACCTGAATAAGGGTAACCGTGCATGGATGAGGACACTGTAGTTGTCATGATGCAATCATTGTTTATAGCGTTTAGAGCAGTTTCACAGAAAGCACAAAGTGAAGGCGCTGTGTGACTGCAGCTCAGTGGGAAGTGTAGACTTGCATGAACAGGTCCACGCCCGGCGAGCATCGCCACGAGCACGGGCCTCTCCAAGTGGACCCACTTCAAAGCACTCGTGTCCCTTTTTTGTTAATGAACACATACAAATGCAGATTCACGGTGGCATTTGAGCCTAATTTATCGGACGTCTCCAGTCTGCATGTCCCCAGCAGGACTCTGTAGTACGGATTAAAGGCTATACCATCTGGAAAAGGTCAAACCGCCATCTTTCCCTCTGCTGATTGCCAGATATGACCGTTGCCTGTCCTGTGTTAATAGCTTTTTATGCCTCATTTTGCCCAGTGTGAGCTGCTGCGCTGTGTCTGCCGTCACATAGGGGGGTCTTCTCTGTTCAGATCCCTCACAGTCTGTGAGACATGCTTATATGATGTGTGTTTCCTCGTCCATGCAAACAATAGAAAGTGTTTTAATTAGATTTCTGTTTGTCTCCTTCTCAGTGGCAGAAAACGGTTTATTCAGCGTTACGATGAACTGGTGCTGATAGCTGTGACGTTTGTCTCGGTGCTTCTTGGTGTTTAATGGTTTGTGTTAAGCAGCTCTGTCCACATCCACACCTGACCTGACACGAGTGTTTAGTACAAACTGAGACGTGCAGGCGTGCTGCTGCTGGGGATTCTGTTTATAACCTGCTGTCACTGACGGTTAGCTTCATGCTACAAGCTGCAGACGCCTGTTTTTATATTTGCTGTAAGTGGATTTAACAGGACAGCAGGATTCCTCATAAAATGGGTTTGAGATATCTTCAGATGCCCTCACAGCCAGAGATGGGCAGTAACGCGTTACTTGTAATGTGTTACTGTAATCTGATTACTTTTTTCAAGTAACGAGTAAAGTAAGGGATTACTATTGCAAAAACAGTAATTAGATTACGTTACTTTCCCGTAGGAACGCTGCGTTACTGCGTTACTAAAACCGTGATTTTTTTGCGAGAATGTCTCATGACAGTGACGTAAGCGAGTGCGACGTTCGTGACAACAGCTGTGTGCAGATCAACAATGGATCATATATCGAGTGCAGAGAGAGTATGAGCGTGCAGCGTTTAAAGCGTGGAAGTACTGACCTTACTTTGAGTTTGATTCCATAAAAAGTGACAAAAACATTAGTGTCCGTTGTGCGTGGGAAGAAAACTTCTTTTTACAGCGAAAAAACCCTAAACTTCCAAACAAGCACCGAGTAGCTACGACGTAATGGGAAACTCACAGAGAAACTCGCGGATTCTTCCACTGACCGCTGCACACCTGCACCAGGGTAACCCTCCGCCTACCCCACTCCTGCTTTACAGGTGAAAATAGAGCAACAGGACCGCTAGTCTTTGACTTTATTTATTTTCTGCTGTGTTTTACTTGCATCTATTTGAAAGACTGAGTGTAAACACACAAAATATTTTATTTTATGTGCTGGAATGTGCAGAAAATAGGTTTAAATGTTAAACTAATTTCTTCCAGTCAGAGAATGTTGCAGATAATTAAATGTTTGCTTGATGCATAAAGTTAAAATATTAAAACTAACAAAACAAGTTTTAAAAAGAGACTTTTCCATTTGATTACATTTTGTATGATGATTATGCAGAAAAAGTAGAATTGGGCTGAAAGATCTATCACTTTATCACCTATTCAGGTTGTAAATCGTGTTTTTAAAAAGTAACTAAGTAACTAATTACTTTTGAAAATAAGTAATCAGTAAAGTAATGGGATTACTTTTTTGGGGAAGTAATCAGTAATTAGTTACTGATTACCTTTTTCAAGTAACTTGACCAACACTGCTCACAGCAGACGGCTGGTTGTCTTCATCGTTTTACAAACTGTCACTTATTGGTTATTCATCAGTTAAACTAACAGCAGCAATGTTGGCATAGAGCTTATTACATGTAATAACTGTATAGTGTAGTGTCACAAACACACACATGTGCATGCAAAGCGTGTTCGTGCTAAAGGTGAAGGGGGAGGGCAGTGGGCTTTGTCTGTTGGGCGTGTTTGTACATCTGGCCTGCTCACCGGGCCTCAGCTGATGCTTGCTGACAGCTCGACCAAAGAGACATGCGATGTGTGTATGAACACACGTCAGCTGATCTACACGGTCGGTGTGTGTGTGTGTGTGTGTGTGTGTGTGTGTGTGATGTTGTCTGTGGCCAAGCGCCCAAAATCACGAAGCTTCCTGAATCTGAAGCAGAAACAGGAGTGCTGACCAATGACACGTGTGCAGGCAGCCCTGATCCAATGATTGCTCTGTGAACATGATCAGGCTTCATGTACTGTAACACGGACCTTTACTGACCGTGTGGCTCATTATCAATGGGCTGATTCTTAAACAGTGCTTTAATACAGCGTGCCTCGTTCACCCTCACATACATGAGCACTGCGTAGTGGTGTGAAGAAGAGGTTCGTGTGTGGATGATTAAAAACTCCATGTTTTAGCAACAGCTTTAGCTTTAAACATCAAACTTTCTGCCTGAAGTCTGCAGCGGGGTCGAGTCAGTGCTGGGACTCTGCTGAAATGAACAACACTTACATCTGTATGCCATCATATTGCTGCAAAGCAGTAATGTATATCATTGTGTGTATATCATGCAGCATGTCGCCTTCACAGATGCTTCGTTTACCCACTAATGCACTGCTGGAGCGTCTCAGCTCCACATCTCAAAACATTTGAGTCTGCAGCTGTCACCTGCTCCTCAGGACACAATATCTGATCCTCTTCCACTGTCTGTGCTTCAGGCTTCTCACATTGCAGTCAGTACTCACTGTGTGAATATTGACTGCACACACACACACACACACACACACACACACACACACACACACACACACACACACACACACACCTCACCTCCTGCACCATTAGAGTGGTTGTTTGATGTTCCAGTGTGGCTGTCTTTGTGTCTTTAATCTGCTGCAGACACCTGATGAAAGGTTGATGAGCAGTACACACACACACACACACACACACAACAATGACTCATCTAGTACTTCACTTCCTATCCAGCATTGTCTTTGGGGTACAAATGATGCGTCTACATCAGAACATAAGGATGCAGTGACACCTTTTCAAAGACTTTGTCTTAACAGGATTAAAAACGTTAAACTTCAGGAAAGTAGTGAAACACTACACACACCTACCAGCCTCAGGTACATGATGGACCCTGCCTATAGTTTTGTATGTGCACTTTGTGCTACATCCAGTGATGACAGTGCAAAGAACTGATAACTAGTAGTTTAGCTTTGACTGACCTTTAAACACATCAGTAAACAGAGTTCATGAAGAAGAGTTCAGTGAACATCAAGATCATCTGTTTGTGTCTCAGGCTCTGTGAGCGCACAACATTTATTATTGTGATTCACTAATAAACACAAGTCCATGTTTACTCTTTTTAAGCTGCTCAGCAGGAGGCTGTGTGTGTGTCTGTGTGTGTGTCTGTGTGTGTGTCTGTGTGTGTCTGTGTGTGTCTGTGTGTGTGTCTGTGTGTGTGTCTGTGTGTGTCTGTGTGTCTGTGTGTGTCTGTGTCTGTGTGTGTCTGTGTCTGTGTGTCTCTCTGTGTGTCTGTGTGTGTGTCTGTGTGTGTCTGTGTGTGTGTGTGTCTGTGTGTGTGTGTGTGTGTGTGTGTGTGTCTCTGTGTGTGTGTCTGTGTGTGTGTCTCTCTGTGTGTGTGTCTCTCTGTGTGTGTGTGTGTCTGTGTGTGTCTGTGTGTGTGTCTGTGTGTGTGTCCTCTCTCTTGTCACATCATTGTGAGTCTCTCCTCTGTGGTTCCAGCTGTTGTGGTTCTTGTTGTTCCTCTTGTGTTGTGATGAATTCTAAACGGATCTTTGGCTCGTTGATGTGCAGTAAACGTGTGAATGCTACGTAGACATGTAAACACGTAAACATGCTACGTAGGATCCACTGTGTCCGATTCTCCAAATAACTGTCAGGTTATTCTGCAGGTGCTGTCATGTGTATCTTTGTACAGGTCTTTAAATCTGGAAACCAGACGATGTAATGATGTTTTCTCTTCTCCAAAAGGCCGGAGAAGATTGTGTGCCGTGTCTAAACGCACGGCCGTTAGATATTCAAAGGGCAGCTAAGGAGCCGTCACATCTGTCGCACACACAGGTGATGCATTCATCAACCATCTCCACACTCAATTAAATGGCCAGTTCTAATTCTATTTGACAACAGCTGCATGTCGCAGAGGCTGATTAAAGACATGAGAGATTGGTCTCACAGGCTGTTTGTTACTTATCGCTTTTCCACTGATACATTTACCTTGCAAGAAACTCAATAGAGCAGTCAATATGTGCATGACACAAAGAGCCGCAGCCATATTACAGATGTGTTGATATTACTCTTTACAATGATTTTGTTCTGATCCTGCAGGCCTTTGAAATGAGCTGTTAGTGACTCTTAAAATTGGCAGCCGTCACTACAGATAATTCATGTTTCTCACCAGAAACACCAAACACAGAGTTTGACATGTGATAAAGACGTTGTCTAAATTAACGGTTTGGTCTCCTTTTGGATCTGAAGCCTGTAAATTGATGACGTAGGAAAAAAGGATTTATCTGTTGGGACATTTTCCTGCCATGTAATCACATAAATGTCATAGATTTGGCTCTAAGTGGTTGGCTCACCGAGGAGAAACAGCATGTGTTTGGTTTAAAACGATACAGCCCATATCAGCACGGCCGGCGGGAAATATCAGACATGGCTGATTTTACCTGTGCATACGTGCATCTGCAGGTTCCTGCAAAAACTAAACCATTAGTTTAGACCGAGCCGGCGTGTAACCTACACACACTTCATGTTGGAATAACTGCAAACAGTCCGGAGGGTCGATGTATGGAACAGCATCCAATGTGACGTAGGCTAGTCTGTTTCTCCTCTGCTGTGTAAGTGTTATTCAGAGCGATGGTAACCACTAAGTATATTTATGGTTTCTACTTCTCCTTACCAAAAATGATATTATGTAGGGTGCATTTATGCAGCAGACCCAGATAAAACATATTTATCGTGCTCTTCCTCCCCAAACCGCTGTGTTTGTGGACGTCGCTGGCTTTAAGTCGCTGTTTTCAGAGGCCGGCAGCGAGGGACACCAAGGATTGTTCCTACTTTTGCTCGTGGACAGAAAGTGAGAAAATGTGCAAATGCAAAAACATGACCAGTAAATGTTACGTGGCCAGTCGGTCAGATTGGCCCTCACAGATTCAAGGAGCAAAATGACATTTGAGCGGTCGTTTGAAGCAGAGCGAGGAGAGCGAGGAGAGCGGTTCAGCGGCAGCATCGGCGCTTAAAGGAAAGGAAGGACTGAAATGCCAGTTTGATAATGAGGGAAGTGGTGTCTTAATCCTTTCTGAGCCAGAGTAGGTTTGAATTTTGTTGTCATTTATTCAACTAGCATGATGTAGCAGTCTTGATAGATCATTATTTTTCAATGCCAGGACAAAGACTGTGCTACAAAAAGAAACTGCGTGGGCGACCAAACCACTGTTTCTCCCCATACAAGTGCAAATGAGGCAAAACACCTTTTTGTTTCCCCCGTCTCCATAACAACTGCTTTGTTCTTTAAGCTTTTGAAACTGGCTTCCTATGAAAAAAACGGCAACTTGAAAATTCATATCGAGGCGCCCAGCACATGCACATCACTAAAGTTTACAGCGATCACATAAGACTGGAGAAAAATTATCATCTGCCCAATACAACACCATATATGTGCAAAACAACAGGACAAAGCCAGCAGTTTATTTAGGCTGTGGGGTTGGTGGATGCGGTGAGTGGACCAGAAAATGACCAATCATGACTGGATAAAAGAACCTTCAGCTGAATCAGAAGATTCATTATTTTAACTTTGAACACAGCTTTCAGAAACCAGATGTTTCCTGTTATGTCGAGATCAGCTAGTCAAGTACACACCTACACAGCATGTTAACAAACCGTGAAAAAAGCCACACAAAAAATGAATGATTGCTGGTAACGGTTTCTATACATTAGTATGTACGAAGGGTATGTTGTGACTTACCTTCAAAATTACAGCGGTCCCTCACTATGACGCGGTTCACCTTTCACCTCGCTGTGAGATTTTTTAGTGCAAGTTTGCATGCTTATTTTTCCGTCACATTGTGTCCTGATCGCTGCAGACGATCTCCTCCGTGACGTCTCTCCTGTACAGAATCGCTGCATCGATGCAGCAGTGTGACTCTGAAGTGCAGTGCTGTATGTCCACGATGTCCACGAAACGTTTTGCACCGTCAAAAAATAAAATTGGCTACTTGATTTCACCGATCGCTGGTTATTTTTAGAACATAACACCCGCGATAAACGAGGGACAGCTGAGAAATATAACATTTGAATCCCTTTTCTCTTTTGCTCTGAGGCGCGGGGAATAAATATCGACAAGTCGATGAACATCGTTTACAGATATATTGGGTAAATGCCCGAGACATCTATAGAAATGTAAATCACTGCTTGATTAACTTGTTTTGGACCGTAAACAAGGCGCGAATAGGACACCGGAAACAAAGCTCCCCACAGGAGTTTCCGCACCGGAAGCAGCATATGCTAACGTGCACAATAGGGACCTGATGAATGTAAAAACAAAGAATTACCAGTTTTTTATTTTTTATTTTTAACCCGATTTTTGTTTCTAAGAAAAATCAGAGCCACATATGAGGATCTTTGTTTAAAATTTCAATAGACCAGTAGCAGGATAATGTCCTCGTAAGTGGATATCAGGCCCTTCGGTCTAAATAACCCAAAATGTGACGTCCACATATGTGGACGCAGGTCCTAGGAGGTTAAAATATTCTCACTAAATGTTCACACATACAAATGCTTTAAAAACAACCCAGTTTCATCAAAGCACCTCTTGGTGCATCAGCTAACCCTTTAAAAAAGTGCCCACAGGCTCATTTAAGGCCCTTATCTTAGAGAGAGCATGTTTCGTCGTCCTTAGACTGTAACCCACCACTTGCCTGTGTGTCTGAGAACACGTACTACAGAATATGCGTCACAGTTAAAAACCCTAATAGGTACCCACCTGAGCAGCTATTGGCCGTGCAGCCTGGTCCTCGGCCCACTCCACCTTCGTCACCATCGGGGCTGCTAATTTGATGTGGCAGGGAATTGCTGCGTACTTGCCTCGCAGCGACTTGTACCCTATAACCATACACAAAACGATCTGACATGTGGTATTAGATTAAATTACCGAGCAGTGCACTGACAAGGAAAAGGATTTGCTCAACCCCACATCTCCATCTCACACACACCCTCCCAGACATGCTGGAGACCAAAGAGCTGTTCAGCTGGGCGACAGCCTCAGTCTAACTTCTCCATTATGTCTGCAACGGCTGTTTCTTCTTATAGAGCCTTAGAAATATCGTCCTTCACTTTAGTGTTTGCATGACTCAGGTTTTCTGTTTTATTTTGGATTGAATTTTCAGACTTTGTATATTCAAAGTGGATCAGCAAATGATTTTTAGCTTTTCAGTATCCTTATGAATTTGCACAATATAAATGACACTTAATGCAGAGGTTAAATCTCAGAGAGAGTCTGACAGCCCAAAGCAGCAACTCCTTGTTTCTTCAATAGTAAAGGTCTGTGGCAGTGCCGACACTTTTTCTTCATATTTGAAATAAAAAAACAAACATTTTGATAATTCCCTTTCAAAATAAAATAGATATTTTGTTAAAGTGCATTCAACAGAATTAAAAAAGACCAATGAACCCCATCAGTGCACAAACCCACAGCAGTAACACACATGAATGCAACATTTACTGCTGCACACTGAGAGCACAGCTTTGTGCACTTGTTAGGCATGCAGTCCATATTATGTTGATATCTAGGCTACAGTTACCCGGACGTCATTAGTGCGACAACTGACAGTTTCTTGGTTTTTTTTGTTTTGGTTGGTTTTGGTTTGTTTTGGTTGGTTTTGGGTTTGTTTTGGTTGGTTTTGGGTTTGTTTTGGTTGGTTTTGGTTTGTTTTGGTTGGTTTTGGGTTTGTTTTGGTTGTGTTTTGGTTGGTTTTGGTTTGTTTTGGTTGGTTTTGGGTTTGTTTTGGTTGTGTTTTGGTTGGTTTTGGCAATCCGGAGGCAGCGGTGAAGCGTGTTGTCAGTCGGTGAGCAACGAGAGCTGCTTTTCATTGAGTGAAAAGCTTGATTCACATGTGTACGCTGACCCAAACACACCGAGGATGACGGCGGCTACATTCTTAACGTTAAGATGCTGGTGTGTATCGACATCAGTCCAGAACTTCACTGGTCCGTTAGTGCGAAGATCCTGTGCCATGGCTACAAGTTCGAGAATGAACTTCCCCTCGTCAGTGGAAGGACCGCCTCCTTCGCTCTGACCGATGAGTCCCCTTCTGCTGAAGGGGTCGTTCAGGTGTTTGAATGTGTCGCTCAGAAAGCCGACGCTGGCCATGAAGCTGTTGGATGCGATTCAAGTGTGTTTCTGTTTTTTTTGCCTGCTGTTGCAGAGGAAAGTTGTGATTCCTCTTTGAGGTCACAGAAACGCTCCAGCCTTTGGACGCCACCTGACATCCTTGTGCAGGTCACGGTGCTCAGCAGACGTTTCTGAGAGCAGCATGCGGAATAAGTGGTGCTGGAGGCTCCGCCTTAACCAATCACGCTGCCCGTTTTGAGCTCTGTGCTTACTTACACAATGCCGTCTGATGCACAGTGCAGTGTGAGGTTATCATTTGAGGTGCAACAACCAACCACGGTGCTGCCGAACTGCTCACTTCACTGCCATGGGTGGAGCTCCATCCGTCACAAGCATACTTCATATCCAGACCTCTGTCCTCGGAAAAAGCTGAAATTTTCTCAAACATTTCTCAAACTCCCGCTAACGGCAGTAAGCCATGAAAATCACGACCATCTGTTCACAACTGTGCATTATCAGCTGTGTCTGTGGACTCGCCTACTGCTACAGACTTTACATCAGTTTTCTGCAGGTTATCTATCAGCATTTCAAACACGTCTGACGCCACAGTTTTAACCCTATGAATATATGAACGGTCTTTAATAGCAGACGTCACGCTCACTTATATATCTTCATCATTTGTCCCCTCATCCACCATGGCCAGCATGCAGTCTTTCACTGTTTCAGAGTCTGACAAACGCTGGATCTTCTTTGCAAACACAGCAAACACAGCGGGACGCGCTGTCGGAGCTGCACATGACCTCGCCGTGGTAGTACACCTCTGGTTGTAGATGCAGGGAAACTCTGCACTTTTTCAGGAAGCTGTTTGTCATTGTGGTGCCTTTGTAAGTTGTGATCTTTAGGAACCATCAGCATCAATCTGTGTGTAGTAGATGGTGCACTGTGGGTTGAATATTGCGAGGCTACTAGGTGTGTTGCGTCTACACTATGCTGTTTCTGCCAGGGCCACAGGCAGACGTTGCTCCTGGGCCACCGTTTGAATGGGCTGCTTGTAGCGGCTTTGCTTTGCATGAACCTTTGAAATGGACTGGTTCTTATAACGCTTTCTACTGTCACTGAGCACTCAAAGCACTTTATACTAGAGCAGGGCGATATGACCAAAAATATTTATCACCATATACATTTGAAAATTTGCGATAACGATATAACTGACGATATAATTGACACGAGACAAAATACTTTACAACTCCACAACTTTATTAGTGCAAAAACCCCATCAATGTATTTTCACTTAAACAAGCAGCTGTTTTTTATCTGCATTAAAGTTATATAAAAATGTAACAGTGCAAATGCAAATTCCTCGCTGACAGTTTAACCAAAAGGCATTTCCAGTGGAAACTGGCCGACATATCCTCAGCATAACCATGTATAATATCCACAAAACTTAAAAAGAGGTTATACACACACAATACGGTAATATTATGTTGAAGCACAGTACGTATCACTCCGCGAGGCTCCGCCTACGATACCGTAACGCTCCGACAATCCATCAAGCGGTGCGGCTTCGTAGCTTAGCAAAGTCGTACTGAAACATTTGATAGATTTTCGAGCGCCGTGCAGATAAAATCGTCTCGAGGTCAGTAAACACAACCAGAGTTCATACATAAGGCACACGGGATTATAAGGGGCACTGTCGACTTTCAGAAACATCAAAGGATTGATTTTAAGTGCGCCGTATTTTCCAAACAACACGGTAATAACGACGGCCCGCTAGCATGCGCTACCAAAAATAGTGCTTTGTTGTGTATCTGACGGACGAAAGCTAAACCAGTTCCACACCAGTGAAGCTGCAGCATTTTTACAAACCAGTTCAGGTTCATCCGTTTCATTCAACGATCCCCTTTCGCTCTTCTCATTCTGCGTCGCCGCCATGTGCGTATGTAAACAAAAGCACTGCGCATGCGCGTTTTACCCATATTCTATCGCCATATTTCATTTTCCTATCGTTGCCCAAAATTACACCGGTATTACCGTGAACGGCATGATATAGCCCAGCCCTACTTTATACAACTCGTGCATCCACCCAATTGTACCCATTCACACATTTATCTAAGGTGCTTCTGTCTAACATTCACCCGCATCGGAGAGCAACATGGGGTTAGTATCTTTCCCAAGGATCTTTGGCATGTAGACTGGAGCAGCCTGGGATCGAAGATGTGAGTCGGTGATCTGCTCTACCACCTGAGCTACGGCCACCCTATATTTTAGGATATAGTTATTCTATAGTTCGGGCTCTCTAATTTTATCCATATAACATTTAATGAGCTAAATATAAATACTTTTGTAGGGAAAAAGGAAATATCTAAGCATTGAAACCTACTCTCATAGCATGTTTTCATTTTACTCTTGTGTAATTTAAAATGTAGCCTTTTTTAAAAATAAAAAATCCACTTTATTTGTATGGACTCTTTGTTGCAGAAGGCCTATGATACACACCATTGTGTAATAATGTCTTATCAAAGTGAGTATTTTATTCAGAAGATCAAAGTGAGACTTGTCTGGGTTTCTGTCCTGCAGGTAAAGGAGACGACTTTAAAGCAGTGAAAGCTGCCATTTGAACATATTAACCTTTCATTTGTTCTCTGTGGCAGTGCAGATAAAAGAGGCAGGATTTGCTCGAATAGATGGTGAATTGCTCCATTTACATGTATCTGAGGGTTGTGATGCTCTTTGTTTGTCTTTCCTGCTCAGAGACAAGAAACCGGGAGCTACTTGTTGTCTTAGTCGATGTTAACAAGGTTGGTTTAGACACTGCTGCTCAGCCCTCAGAGCAACTACCTCTGCACAGCAATTAAACTCTGAAATTTACAGAAGATACCTCCTATCAGAAGTCAGAGGAGAAAGCATCCATATATTACTTTTTATTGAACTCTGTTCACCCCGTAATTGTCAAGACTTTTTTTGAAATCAACGATTTACATGGATGGATGCTTTAAATTGTGCTGAGAGCTAAGGTTACTTCAGCCCTTACACCAGCATCTCTGCCCTCAGGCGACAGGCTAATTGGCCCATTCATATTTGTAATGCATTGCTTGTTTTTAAGTAGAATTTTTGTGACTTAACCAAGTGTTGTGTTCTGGTCCAGTGAGTGACTCGACCTGCCTGCTTCTATACTGAGCAGTGACTTACTGAGGGCGTCAATCTCTGGGGTTGAAAAGTAAAGACGACACAGAAACGATGACGGTGCGTCTGATGTCCACAGTAGGGCTGTGGGGTATGACCAAACTCTGATATCCTGATTTTAGGGCATTTAACATCATATCTATCACAATACGGTGCATTGTCTCTAAATGCAGTTAATATTTCTTATATTCATAACACAGAGAGGTTTTTTCATTTAAATGAATTAATCGAAAATGAAATCGACGTGGGCCGTATGTGGCTTCATGCGCAGTGACTCTGGCTTTCATTACTGCTCCTGTATGTTGTCAGGAAACTGGCCTGCAGACGATGCCTGTGGCGTCTCCAGTCTGAGCTGCATTGTTAGGGTAGTACAGGGTTGTGTTTTATGGCTTGTACTCGTAAAACGAATGAAGTAAATTTACCTGTGTGAAGTGTTTTCGGTTGGCTGCTGTATACCTGGAGCAGAGCGTCTGACCAATGCACCCAACTCTATATTTATAGAGATGAAGTGTAACTGTGAGGCGCGGTATGAAGAAGGAAAGAAAAAGCAAAGCAGAAATGAAGCATCGCCAAATATGTTTCCAAACCAAGCCAAATACTAGAACATATGATGAAGCATATCCTGCATTTGGCTTCACCTGCACAAGTGCCAGGGTAGGTCTCCCCAACAGAATTAGCTTCCCCTGCATCGGGAGCAGTGCTGGGCTCTCCAAACCACGGACAAACAGGATCCCACAGTCTTCATTTTTAGTTCACAAACACTTCTTGTAATGACTAACTACTCCTGACATGTTGGAGATGTTAGCTCCCCATACTGTAAAGTTACCGTGGGATACAAATAATATCAGGCTGATCCTGACACAGTTTGTTCTAGGGCTGGGCGATATATCAAGTTTTTTTTTTTTTAAATATTGATATATTTTTATACGAGATATAAGATGTGATAATATCCTTTATATCGATATAGTCTATGTTACGTTATAATTATAGTTGTGGAGCCACAAGTTTGCCTCTCTTTCGTCCACTTTTGTCTTTACGCAACGTTACTCGGCCTCACCTCTCCTTAACTGAACACAACTCCCCCTCCTCCCCCATCGCTTCACCTGCAGGCAGCGACAAGAGTTACTGCGCATCGCCCCGTGCGTGGGGCTGGACGGCGTCAACGAGCTGACCACGCTAACGAGCTGACCACGCTAACGTGCTAGCCATGCTAACGAGCTAACCATGCTAACGAGCTGACACGCTAATGAGCTGACCACGCTAACGAGCTAACCACGCTAATGAGCTGACCACGCCAACGAACTGACCATGCTAACGAGCTAGCCATGCTAACGAGCTAGCCACGCTAACGAGCTGACCACGCTAATGCCATCTGCACAGCCTGGAATCCTTTCATTCTCTCAAAAGTTGACAGCGCGCCTTTTGTATGAATTCTGGTTGTGCTTGATGACCACGAACCGATTTTGTGCTGCACGGCGCTCAGCAATCTGTCAAAAATGTTTTAGTACAACTTTGGTAAGCTACGGAGCTGCACCGCTTGATGGATTCTTGGAGCATTACGGCTACCGAGGAGCCTCGCGGAGTGATACGTACTGTGCTTCAATGTAATATTACCCTACTGTGTATAAGGACCATAAATGGCACCTGTTAAGAGACACGGTTACGAAGAGGATTTCAAACTCCAGGCTGTCAGTCACGCAGTAGAAGTTAAGAACAGAGCAGCTGTGAAATCTTTGTTATTATGCTCAGCGTCTGTTAAGTTTACATTTTGACTGATTTTCTTGTAAAACAAAGGGGGCCTAGCAAAAAAAACACTGGTGTAATATGAAACAACAGACATTTTAATATCCCCATCTGATATATTTTATCACTCAGGTCTAGTCCACATCTGGGTAATTCTAATAGACAGTTAAAAAGGCTTTGGGCTGGATATTTGAGCAGGAATATGTTGACACTGCGTCTGTAACTGGCAGGTGTCTGCTGGGCTTCAGCTCTGCTAATTTGAGCTCTTGACTGTGTATTTATTATGCACCAGGTTCAGGGGTGGGCAACTCCAGGCCTGAAGGGCCGGTGTCCTGCAGGTTTTAGATCTCACCCTGGGTCATGACACCTGAATCAAATGATTAGTTCATTATCAGGCCTCTGGAGAACTTCAAGACATGTTGTGGAGGTGATTTATCCATTTAAATCAGCTGTGTTGGATCAAGGACACATCTAAAACCTAGCTTACTGCAGTGATGTACACCTTAAACAAATAGTGGAGTACTTTCAGGGTAAATGAAATACATGCCCCTTTTAAAAAGTGTTTCTATGACATACTAAGATTATTGGTCCGTAGTGTGTTGATGGCCGAGGCCGTGAAGCATGTTTATAAGACCATCCTTCACATTTTAAATGTGGCTGACTTTGCAGTAAACTTACTCTTATGTTCGTATATTCAATTTGTCCTTCTACACTTGGTCACTGTATTTAAATACAAACTAACAGAACAGGTTTAGGATGGTTTTGTTTTTTAAACAATGAAACTGCAGATTTATGTCTTGAAAACGAGCTAATATTAGCACTGGGCCTTTGTGTGTGCTGCCATATAATTGGGTGCATATGAGTGACTGTGCCTGCGCATATATTGGTGTGTGTGTTTGTGTGTGTGTTTGTGTGTCTATTTGCACTTGAGCAGGATGGACTTGTGTTCTCCTCTGCAAATCTATTGTAGGCATTGGTACAGCAGCTGTATACACACAGCTACAAGGCTGCTCCTCATCACCTACGCTCACCTTTCAGAACCTGAAGCCCCGCCCCCTCCCCGCCGTATGCCAGTGTATCATGCAGCAGATAATAAATAAAACAGTCAGCCACTGTGTTTGCAGAGTTGTTAGTTAATACCTTAGTGATATATAAATGTTGTCTTACACAGTCTAAATTAAGTTAAATTATTTTATCATTCATAGACACACATTACAACTACCATATTTTCTTATACGTAAGGCGCATTAAACAAAACAGTCAGATAAGTCAAACATTACTCAACTCATTCTTCTTGCTTCCTCCATTTCTGTACCATTGATTCATTAATGCTGAATCCTCTCCAGCTGCTCTGTTCCCATGTTGTTGCAGTATATTAATGACTAACCTCGTATTGTGGATGGATTATCTCAGTTGTTCTCCTGACTGAAGTTTGGTCCGTTTACAGCATCCTGCCATGCGATTGCATTTGTCCCTGACCACCAGAATCTCCCACGTTAACTTTTATCCAGTGGAAAAAGTTAGCCTTCATCCTCCAGCTTCACTGTGCTAATGTTATGCTAACATAGCTGTGTTGCTAGCGGTCACGTAGCACATCATTATATACCAGCTAGCCCAACTTCAGTAACCCTACAAACGTCACTGCTGTTTAGTTTTCTGTCTTCATTTATGTTGGAAGTGATAGCATCCAGGAGAAAACATCAGCATATGTCTTCTGACAAAAATACATATGGAGAACACTTATAAAGCAGTGGGGTACACGCCCCCCCATGGCGTCAATTACAGATTAAAATAGGTTAAAGACGTTAGTCACAGTTAATGGTACATCTTGTACATCTTTAATGGCTATAAACAGACATAGAACTTCTCTTTTCTATAACACCTTCCATACAAGGTAATAAACTTAAAGCCTTCAGGGTCTCTGGGGCTAATTATTGACTCTGGTCATCTGTTGCCAAGTAGAGTAAAATATAGTGAGACACCAAATGAGTTAAGGCCTCAGGCCTGACACATTCCTAGAGTATATGTGTTATATGTATTGTAAGCATGTATTGCAGTTATCCTTCTATGCTCTAGTCTCTAACATAATAGATTGTGAAGACATCGCGCTTCACTAAGTTTAAGACCCTCTGCAGACTAAGCAACAACTCTTAATGAGCACAAATACTATGCAATGTGTATGAAGTACTTCTGTTAACATAATGGAAGGATCCTCAAATGAACATCTTCAATAAACAACTTTAGTGCAATATCAATACCGTGAGAAATATTATTAGATGAAATAATGCTGTAAAGAATGTTATCAATGCAGTTATAATGATGCAGATTATATGGCAGCAATAAAAGAATTTCTGTATCTCCACACTGTACGTTTGAATTTATTCACAAATCTCTCTGTCGGAACATCCTATATCATGTTTAGGTGGAAGCTAGCGAGCTAACTTCCTGTTAACTTCCTGCTAACTTCCTGTTAACTTCCTGCTAACTTCCTGCTAACTTCTTGCTAACTTCTAACTGTTAAATGTAATAACTTCTGTTTTCATGGATGCCTGGATGTTAAACACCATAGTTACACCTGATAAAGCAGCAACGCTGATCATTTTATTACAGATGAAAGAATTTAGACAGTTTGTAACTCTCAGTGATGCTGCAGTGTTCGTTTGACTTTGGAAGCGACAGAGTTTAGGACCCAGATTCCTCTGCGAGGCTCCTGACGCTCCGACAGTCCATCAAGCGGTGCGGCTTCGTAGCTTAGCAAAGTCATATTAAAACATTTCTGAGCGCCGTGTAGCACATAAAATCGGTTGAGGTCAGTAAGCACAACCAGAATTCATACATGAGGAGCACTGTCGATTTTTGAGAAAATTAAAGGATTTTAAGTGCGCCTTATAGTGCGGAAAATACAGTAGACTTCAGGCATAATTGACCTGCCAAACCACAATCAGTAACCATTTCAGTTCTGATGTCTCTGCAGTGTCCATTTCACCCATCAGCCTATCAACAAATGAGATTCACAGACCAGTTTTATAACTTTGCACAGCTGGTAATGTGTTTATTAAAACATACTCTTCATAAGAGTGTAGAAAACCAAAAGTAAACAAGCCTGTATTCATATAAACATCAGTCATTGAATCGTTTTGTAATCCTCATTAGTATGAGCATGACTCACAGTTGCACACATTTTTGATCATGTGTTATGCAGCAGGTGCCTGTAGGATGTGCTGGGTTAACGTCTTCATTTTGGCCTGCAGCAACCTGTTGCCTCTGCAGTGTTAGTCTTCAACATGGCCAGATCAGATTAAATCTCGAGACACACACTCAATCTTTTTTTAATCATTTCAGAGAACATTATATTAACTTACCTTCATTTCCTGGAGACCAGATCGTGTCCACCACTTACCCTTCTCCACGATTCACTTCACGGGAACCTCTTTTTCTCCCCAAATGGAACTTTATTGTACCCAACATATCAGTGATACGACTACACACACAGGAAGCAAGTGGTGACGCTGTTTTTGAGGCAGGGAGCAGACGAGGAAGGAAACCAGTGAGCCCATTAATGGCAGCCGAGCACAATGAAGACTCACACTGAGCTGAAATACTCCCAGCCTCATGCATGACTGGAGTCCTGCTTCAGATTTTATCAATGTGCGACACAATGGTGCAGGCAAATACGCACACACTCACAGCTACACGCTAACATGTCGCTCTTTGTGTTTAAACACACTGTACTGTATGTTGATCATTTAAAAACACCAGTTAGTGTAGCTGAGGGGAGGCAGAGTACCTGGAGGACACCACCCAGGCAGGGGGCCGTGCTGACTCCTGCAGCACGGTCTGCTGGTTGATGCTGGGGAGCATCAGTGCTGACTCTGCCTCCCACAGTTGTGATGAATGAAAACGGAGAGATTTAAAATGTCACACTTACTTATCCTGTATAAAGAGAAGTTTTAAAATAAGAAACATTTGACATAAAGAGAATGGATCAGTTTTTATAAACAGTAAATAATGTGATGTTTGACTTCATGTGCAGATCAAATGCTTATTCATGGACAGCACCAACTCTGCCTTCCAGCAGAACGGTAACAAATCCACAGCAGGGAAATTACAGTCGTTTGTCTGCTCACATCGTGTCAGCCTCCCTTTATTGTTCTCTGTAAACCAGTCATGGGTCTCTTCATGTGATTTCCACCTGTTCTTTCTACCTGGAACATCCAGTTAGGTCACAAAATATCACACAGCTGTTTTCTACCATTGGTTCTGTGCATTACCACAATCAATTTTCAATAAAACAACTAGGGTGCAGTTGAAGTGCAGACTTTCAGCTTTAATTTAGTGGGTTGAACAAAAAGATGAATGAAGAAGAAACACCCAGTGCATCATGGGAATCCCCCAGCAGCCTAAGCTTCAGAAATCCAGCCCTAACGATATGCTTTAGCAAAAAGGAAAGTTTTAAACCTGATCTTAAAACACGTGGGGGTACCTGCTGTGCTCAAAAGTGCTCGGTTTAGGGGCCCATCAGGTCTCAAAGATGGGGTCTGATTATTCAAGACGCTGTATGTGACAGTTTCAAACACAGTAACCTGCTAACTCGGACTCATTAGAAGGAGATTAAAAAAACAGAAACTAATTAATTTTTTCAAGGATGCAATATTTCTTATTTCTCAGACCTAATTATTTACACTTTCTTCCAAAACAGCGTATGATTAGATTACATTAATGGATTGGATTTATATAGCGCTTTTCTAGGCACCCAAAGCGCTTTACAATGCCACTATTCATTCACTCTCACATTCACTCACTGGTGGAGGCAGCTACAGTTGTAGCCACAGCTGCCCTGGGGCAGACTGACAGAAGCGAGGCTGCCATATCGCGCCATCGGCCCCTCTGGCCATCACCAGTAGGCGGTAGGTGAAGTGTCTTTACCAAGGACACAACGACCAGGACGACCAGGACATTAAACCTCTCTCACACTGCATTACTACTCGTATACAAAGTTAAAGGATCGTACATTTGTAAACGTTTGTGACTTTTAACCACTAGTCGGTGGTAGTCTTAATTGTGCTGTTTTTCTTCTTTCTCTGGTTGCATCAGACGGAGATTATCAAGGGGACATGTGGCAGCGTGGGGATGACGTTCAGGCACGTCACTGCCAGTGAGGGCGATGCGGTGCACGTTTGCATCGAGACAGTTTTGCCCAACTCCCCGGCAGCGTTGGCAGAGCTGCAAAAGGGTGATCGTCTCATTGAAATTGGAGGTCCGAGGTGTTTGTGTTACTTTCTAACATGAACGTCATTCGTTTCTTTGCACTTCTAATTTGAAACTCGCATGATCTCATTCTTCTTTTCTCGTTAACAGGTGTTAAAGTGACGTCCTCGGTTCAGGTACCAAAACTGTTAAAGCAGGCCGGAGAAAAGGTGTTGGTACTTTACGAGAGACCAGTGCGTCATCAGACTCCCTCTTTGGGAAACCAGGCAGCTCTGCAGGAAGGACTTGCTCAGCTGGAAGAAATTGGTTTCATGACCCAGCAAGCAGGTTACGAGGAAGAGCCAGCCCCCATCAGCACCCTCTCTGACCTGTCTGACAGCAAAGACATAGACTCTGAGTTTGAAGAGTTGATTGTGGAATCCAAGTCTAGTGGTGGCACTGCTGGGCAAAATACCACAATTATCAGTGAGACCAAGGAGGATTTCTTACTTACAGTAAACCAAAGCCCCAAAAGGACTGTAGCCAACCTGGCTTCTAAGCCTCTTGGTACCATATCACCCATCCTCAACCGCAAGCTAAACCTGGTGGGTCTCCAGTCACCACTAAAGCCCCAGCCCAAAGAATCACCAAAGCCCTCCCCACAAAAGACCAGTAGTGATCCAGGGGAGGTTCTGCAACGCCCTACTGTCCCTCCCCCACCTCCCCCTTCCCGCCCTCCAGTTCCACCACGACCGCAGATCAGGTTGACGTCGGCATCCTCCGAAACGAGCCTTTTGGAAAGTGTGGATTCTGCAGCTGCTAACGTCACCGCTGCTCCTTCCGTTACGAAGACGACCAGCGCTTCAGAGAAGTCTCCAGAAAAGGTTCAGCGCACTGGACCCGGCGAGGACAAGTCTGAGAAGGCATGTGTCAAACAAACGGAGGCGAAACAGTCCAGCAAGGCAACGGACACCAGTGAGGAGGTACTTCCATCAACTGTGACCAGCAGCAAGGCTGATCAAGCGAAGGACAAAGCATCAGAGAGCTCCTCCAGTACACGGGACAGCGTAGAGGACCACTCCCTCTGGGAATCCACAGAAACCATGTTTCGTAGCCAAACGGCACACTGGTCCAAGGCGTCCGTGGTGTTTGAGGTGGAGAGCAACCATAAATACCTTAATGTGGCCCTGTGGTGCAAAGATCCCTTTAAACTGGGCAGTCTGATATGCCTGGGTCATGTGAGCCTCCAGTTGGAGCACATAGCTCTGGAATGTATGGCCACATCTTCAGGAGAGTACCAGAGCACCTTCAGGTTGGGGGCTCCGGAGCCCAGAGCTAACGTCAGTCGCACCGCGTTACGCAGTCTCAGCACCCACAAAGGTTTCAACGAGAAGCTGTGTTATGGAGATGTCACTTTAAACTTCTGCTACTTAGCTGAGGGGGAGCTGGACTATCCGGTCGGGCTGGTGGAAAGAGAAGCAGAGGGCAGTGTTCAGGAGGAGGACCTGAGGGAGAGGGAGCCCGTCCCTGCGGCGCCACGCGAGGACTTGACCTACAGCGCTCTGCAGCTGCAGGAGGTCCGTCATAACTTCCAGGACACGCAGTTCCAGAACCCCACCTGGTGTGAGTACTGCAAGAAGAAGGTCTGGACCAAGGCAGCCTCTCAGTGTATGGTCTGCGCCTACGTTTGCCACAAAAAGTGCCAGGAGAAGTGCCTCGCTGAAAACCCTTTTTGTGTGGCCACAGCCGAACGCCGTGGAGCTGACCTCGAAGCCAAATCCACCATAAACCGCGCCACCACGGGTCTAACTCGCCACATTATCAACACCAGCTCCCGTCTGCTGAACCTCCGCCAGGTGCCCAAGGCTCGGTTTACCGAACAGGTAGCCGACGTGGTGCCGGGAGCGGTGGAGCCCTCGCCTAAACACACCCCCAACACGTCTGACAATGAAAGCAGCGATACTGAAACGTACACTAGTGGTGCCAGCCCCTCAAAGCAGCCAGCTGGGAGCGGTGGGAGCAGTAAACTGGTACGCAAGGAGGGCGGGCTGGACGACAGCGTGTTCATAGCTGTGAAGGAGATAGGTCGCGACCTTTACCGGGGGCTGCCCACAGACGAGCGCTCCCAGAAGCTGGAGTTGATGCTGGACAAACTGCAGCAGGAAATTGACCAGGAGCTGGAGCACAACAACACCCTTCTGCTGGAGGAGAGGGAAGCCGCAGATGCACGCCGCAAGGCCCTTATCAGCACCGCCCTGGCCAAGTCCGGGGAGAGGCTCCAGGCCCTCAC
Organism: Neolamprologus multifasciatus; assembly: GCF_963576455.1. Classification (NCBI taxonomy): domain Eukaryota; kingdom Metazoa; phylum Chordata; class Actinopteri; order Cichliformes; family Cichlidae; genus Neolamprologus; species Neolamprologus multifasciatus. The sequence goes on along the minus strand of NC_140451.1, from coordinate 1,186,860 downwards.
CCTGCTGATGATCCACTACCGCGCAGGGATTGAGGACTTGGAGTCGGTGGAAAGCACTTCTCCTTCAGAGCAGCGAGGCTTTAAGGGCAAAGAAGAAGGTCTGGAGGAGGAGGCCCTCCTGGGGACAGAGGTGTACGACAGCGACATGTGCAGCCCTGTAGATGTGCCGCTGCTGGACGACATCACTGAAGAGCAGATCTGCGTGGAGGCTCTGCACTAGAATAAGACTGTGCATTTAAAATACGGGGATGTGGGCGTCGAGCGTCGCCTGTAATTTGTTTGTTTCCTTTTTCATGTCAAAATGAAAATCGTTTCACGGACGATGAAGCCGTTATTGATCTACTGATTTCCATGCTTGAGGTTTTTAAAGGGAGGAATGAAAGTTGCACGTGAGTTATCGAACGCCAGCTGCACATTGATCCCTTTGGTTTCCTGCGACCTGAGAATGTCACTGTATGCATTAATGCAGGTTGCTGTCTTACCTTTATTTTGGAGAACAATTATGAAACATGAAGAGCAACAGGGTTTGTATTTTGTAGGCTGAAGGATCCCGTCTTGATTTTTCTTTTGTAAGATGTTTGAATGAGTCATCACGGTGATCGTTGGGCTTCTGCACATGGTGTCGTTTATATATTGTTTTCCTCTGTTTTGATTGGTTGGTCTGTATTCAGACCGTCTGTTGTTTTTATTTTATTGTCCCTCGGTGCAAGATGATCCATCAAGTTATGAATATTTCTGTGTTATATTTCGTTAACATTCCTCCAGTGTGTACGGCGGTTCTGTGGCACGTTGTTGTAAGTGTGAGAGAGACTCTGAATGAATGCGACCCGGCTGCTTTAGCTCCTGTGTTTTTAATCCACACCTGGTTTCATCCTGTTTGCCTTTAAGTTGTTTCCAAACGTCTGATCTTTTCCACGTTGTCTGTACACAGCTGTTCGGCACCACCCTCCCTCCGCCCGTCCTTTAACATGCTGAGCATTAAGTCTGTTTGACTGTCAAAAACCAGCTATAGCTCCCAAAGCGCCATGATCTCCATTCACTGTTTACAGCTGCTAAGAACAAGAAGACGTGTTGGGGAAATCTGCCCTAAACCCTGAACACAGTCTGTCGTCGCTTCGTCCTTTGTTTGTTTTTCTATTTAGCGTCACAGCGCATACAGGAAGCAGCTCTGTGTCATGTGATGCTACAGAAGGAGATGTACTGTATGAAACCCTCGAATAGAAGAAGCCTTTTGTTGTTAAATAGACTTCATATGTAAGTTACGAGGAGCTGAAACACTGCAGTGAATGAAGTACAACAGCAGCAGGTTTATTGTTGTGACTGAGGATGTCTCATCTCTGCTACAGCTGATGTTATTCACCTGTGACGGTTTCCTCGTGGCTTCTGGTTGAACGTGTCACTTTGTCAGTGGAGAGCAGGTGTGAATGGGTGAAGCTGACCTATTCAAAAGCCGCGAGTGAAGATGTGCATAGAGACGAGCCTACAATCTGCTCTTCACACTCCAGTGTTACCGACTGCAGATTCAACAAAGGGCATGTTCCTGTCTGCTGTGGTCAATCTGTTGCTATGTGCTGTGGATATTCACACACTGGTTGCTATAGCTGTCTTTTGATCTTTTTGTGCAATATTTGTTTTATAAAGCACTTCTGCAGCATTTCCTCGTCCACTGAGCTCACACTCACACGCTTCTGCCCACTCACAGCCCGAACCTCGGAAACTCCACAGTGAGTAAAAGCTCCGCCCACTGCTCTGACCACTGCTTTCAGATTGAGATGGTGTGTTTTTTGTGTGTATGTATGACGGATGTTGTTTTTTGAGAAAGCCTCGTGTGATGAAGCTTTATTGTACATACGCTAAATAAACAGAATCACATGATCTCCCATTGGTTCATCGTGTTGTTGCTTCTCTGCTTGAGCGCTAAAAACGCTCTTTCCTACCAGTTTCATTCACACAGACGTTCAAAACGCTTTTTCTCTGTGCCCAAGTTATTTCGAACCAACACTTATTGATTAACGCATCGGGAGAAACTTGGCTTATTTCAGTAACTTTGATGCAAGTCTTCACAGGATGATTGGCACACCATCGTTCAGCCTTTGTAGTGAACTCAGCATCACAAAAAGCTTTATTTTACTATCAGGAAATTCCACCTGGAAGGCCAAAACCAAAAGTCAGCCATGACACTAGACAGCACGGTGTATTCAGATTGAATTTGGAAGCGTAGTGGCTTAAAGCCAGCACCATATTTTCCACAGAAACCAGGACCATCTATGGATGGGAAAGCTGCTCAGTTGGGCCTGTTTTCATGAGAGCTGCACGCTACATGCAAAGACCAGTGTGAATATGTATGATAACAACATTGTACAGTTTGACTCCTGTGCTAAAATTGCCACACAGTAGGAAAAGTGCATGTATGTATTTATGTGCATCAAAACCTCAGCCTTTACGTTGCTCTAAGTGCTCAGTTTCAGATCGATTGTTCTTCTGTTGGCTCAGGTCAAAGAAAGGGAACATATAAGAGGCTGTTTTAGGAAGAGCTAAGCTACATTTACCAATTGGGACCAATGGCTGTTTTAAAGCAGTTCCATTCTCAATATCACAGCTCATTGGGCTCTCGTTGGCTCCACATTGGGAGTGACCACCATTGCCAAAAAGCATTTGTTACTTAATTACTCCCAGGAGCATGTCATTTGAAGCGCCTTGAGGCGACTTTTGTTGTGATTTGGCACTATATAAATAAAATTGAATTGAATTTGTTACACTACTTGTTACATTACTTTTGCATTTCTCTGTAAAATGAAACACATTCTTACATAATTACCAGTTAACACCATAAACCTGTAGGCTGCAGGCGCACACGCTAACACAAATCCCTATCCTAACAAGGACACGTGTCTGTCTCAGGATTTAGGCATGAACACAAAGCAAAACCCGCACAGAGACTTAAAGATTACAACAGTGACTGTGCTTTAGAAACAGAGACTGACTACTCATCACTGCTCTTTGTGTTGATGTTTGGGCTCTGAATGCTGCAGCCTGCATTCACTTCAGTCTTGGCTAGCTTACCGTTAGCATGCTGTCTGTGCTGATGTCTGCAAAGAGCCAAAGTTGTGTAATACAGTTGTTTATGGCCTTTTTTGCTGTCTGAAAGAGACGTTCCTTCACAGACATACAGAATAAGACTAACCTCTGAAGACAGCAGCTTCTTAATGTGGAAATATTCACAGTACAAAGAGAAAGCTACTTTGAACTGTGAATAGTACAAAGCTACGCTGAAAGAGTTCATGGAGACAGAAATGAGGTCCCCTTCTCTACGCTGCAGTAGTTTCCTCTTGGAGTTTTTTAGAAGTTGTTCTTTGAAACCTAAGAAAGTTTTGAAGTTCTCTCGCCTGCCATGCGAGAGGTCCTGGGTTCAAATCCCGGACGAGCCCCCAAAAGTTCCAAGTGCAAGCCTTTCATTTACCGTATACGAGTGGCCTGACGCCATGTCTCAGTACCTTTGCTGTATTCTTTGGTTGCACTAGGTTAACCCCCAAAATAACCTACCCATTAATGTCTTAAACAATCCTTTAAAACCTCTAAAAGGTTTTTCAAATGATCTTTTTTTAAGTTATTCATTTTTTAAGTTTAGAATTTGAGTTTAAATGTCTTCATTTCGCCTTTAAGTCACATATTTTTAATTAATTCATTAAAATTTTCATTGAACTGAGTCACAAAGATAACTTGACAGTTTTAAGTGATTGACAGTAAGAAACAGAGTCTGATTAAACATTTGCAAACGATGCTTGAATGACTGGAAAACACAGTCTAATAACAAAGTGCAATGGATTGAACCTAGTGTGAAATTAGCAGAGAGGCTGTGGACTCGTTTCCAATCAAACACATCAATAACTTCTCATCTCTGCTGTTTTTTTTAACACATTAAGGATTTTGTTTTGCATTACCATTGAAAACGATAATCGTCACAGCAGAGACAGCACCGCTGCTAGTGTCATTGAATGATGATCTTTGATAGCATGTCCCCAGCTCCTCATTGAAGGCTGTGTAGTGTACCATTTGTAAGGCCATAGCCCCGCCCCCTTCAGAAATTGTGAAACTAATTGGTAAAATAGTTGCACACAGAAATGCAATATCACATAGAAAGCTCTGGTTCACCTACACTGCTGCAAGAACAAGTGTTTCAGGCTTCAGTGAAGAGGGAAAGGAGGTATCGTGTGAGCATCTGCAAAGTAATTGAAGGCCAGTGTTGAGATGGACAGCCTGATTACAGAGTGTCTGCTCCCACATTCCCCCGTCATGACAACCCATCTGCTGTCTTCGCTCGGCACGACTACTCAACATGAGGATTTCTGGGACCTGTTAAAGTGCTGCATGTTAGCCACACGCATGTTATTTTTGTGTACATTCTGAGGTATCATGTGGATGATATGAAGCCTCAGCTTGACCAACATTTGGTCTGAATGTTCAGTGTTTTAAATTCAAAGGTTAATTGTGCAGAAAATCCTGCTGTCCAGATATTTAGAGGTGTCGTCTTTACGGAGAAAACTGCTTTTTCACAGTATACAACATTTAATAGAGCATATGGTGTTCCCACAAGTATGAAAAACAATCCAGTCAAATACACATAAGACTGACAGAGTGACATTTTCAATAGATTCTGACCAAAACCACAAAACGTGCACAAAAATACCCAGAAACGACTCGTAGATTGGTCGTTAGAGTTCAGAGAGTGTCGGGCGTGTTGATCCCAGCTCAGTCCAGCGAGGCCCGTTCTGGATAAACAAGTCTAGATAGTTTATATTAATGGTAGTATTTTACTCTTGCTTAAATCTAGTACAGCTTTTCACAGTTCATCAGAAAGAGGAAGAAGAAAAAGCATATGGCACAAGTACATTATAAACACCATAAACATTACAAGAACCTTTTTAAGAAAAAAGGTCATCAAAATGTAACAACTTGTTTGTAGTTTTACAAACATTTTGACAAACAGCGCTATGCTACAAAAAAACAAAAAATGATCTGTCATCTATCTTAAGACATAATCTCATGATGGTTCAAAGGTCACGGGGCGGAGCCAAACACTGCACTGAATCAAGCTTGCATTCAATAATCATTTGTTGCACAAGCTAGTTATCCTGTAAGCTCAGCTACGCTGTCACGATGCAGACGTTTCTCTGTTTCTGCTCTCAGTTGGGATGAATTAAGCTCGTAATAGAAGGTCAGTCCAGTTCTGTACTTTTAATATAACATTCATACCATTGCTCCGTAGTGTAGTGGTTAACACATCGAGGTTCAAGAGTGTGAGGGGATACTGTCTGCGTCAGATCAAACGCTCCATCGTTGTGCATCTGCAGCTGAAGGTAGCTTATGTTCTTGACCCGTTATAGTGTGTGATGTGCAAGCTGTGTACTCGACACAGCTTGCACATCACACACACTATCGTATGTTTTAAACTTTCTTTCCCTCTGTGAACACGCTCTGATTTACCTCGTGTCTAAATAGAGCCGTACAAATAAATTTGACTTGAACTGACCCTGTGCACGTGTTTTTATTTTCTATCAAGCAATTTAATGATTCATTATCATCATTACAAACTCAGATGTTTCTGGGGTCGCCTATAAACGAATGATGATGGCGTCCAGTCACACTGCATCATGAGTCGCATTCTGTACCTGATTTAAATGTGGCCACGCCCTCTTGACTCTTGCTGTCACTGCTACACATGAAGCTCTGCTTACAATCTTACAATCCTGACTCGTGGATGCTTGTATTTGCTGGTTCTTGTTGCAGATGCACTTCATACATACAAGCCAACAGAATGCAGGAGCACATTATGTTTTTAGGTTAACAGTATCGCTCACAGCTGCTCCACCGTCTGACATATCAAAGCCAACAATAAACGTGTTCTCTATGCTGACCGACTCCTCCACTCTGGTGGAGCTCGTTGTGATTGTACTAAACAGATTCAGCTTCTCAACACAGACTTCTTGTCTTTTCCATAACAGATATTTTGACACAGCACAGGAAGCACAGATGTAAGAAACAACATTAATGATGGCTCAGAAAGGCTCAGGGCAAGGTCACCAGGAAACAGCCCTACCCCACACTCAACCACAGCTGGTTACACGCTTCTACCTGTCAATCAAAATGCTGCTGCTTCCACTACTGGCCACAATATAAATCAGTGCAGAAACTGCTGTTGTGTTGTCCAATAGGATCTGTATGCTTCATCTGGTTCCCTTCAGAAATGAATGAATTAAAGTTTTATTTTAAATCAGTTTCCTTCTGTTTTGGATTTTTGTTCTAATAAATATTTCCCAGTACACATAAAATTCTGCGCCCAACAACGTCTTGCAATTTTGCATTTTTACACTATTTTAGAAAGTGAAGAGCTTCCGGTTAAAGTCAGGATTGTGTCAGTGTTTACGAAGTCATTCAGTCCCAGTATGCACTGAGCCGGGACATTAAAGGAGCCCAGACCTGAGTCCAGTTAACATCACAAACCGAACTGTGCCCAAACGGACGTTGGTGCTCTTCGTCTGCCAAAACTATGACCTATAACGAGCACTTCTCAGATGCCAGTCAGACTGGAACAAGCAACAGTAATTAGTCCAAATCTTTTGCTGCAGACAAACTGATTAATCAGTATGAAACTACACGGGCAGTTTTGAGGCAATAGAAAGCATAAAGGTCCAATGTGTCTTCTTACAACTCTGCTCGTCTGCCTGCAGCAAACTGTCCACATATGGACACAGCCTTCATGATGTTGTTATTTTTCCGACTCACACGTACAGGTTTGCTGTTTTGGAGCCATGTGGACAAAAGTATTGGAATCCAGGTGTTTTCAGTGACAATGCCACAGGTGTGTAAACTCAAACGTCTCCCCTCCAGAGTTAAGAGTTGCTATGGTTACAGCAGCTCAGTCACAGTCGGGGGTCACTGAATGCTAATGTGTAAAAATCAGCAACACTGCTGGCCCACTAACTGGTTTCCATGGCTGAGCACAGTATGCAGGGCTAATGTGTCAGCAACTCAGTACTTGTGTCCATATGAGTGAAATCAGTGCTAGCTAGAGTGGTTAGCAAGTCTCATCCATAAACCATATAAACTAGGGATGCACCGATACTGGTATCGGGGCCGATACTGTAAAATGTGTGTGTATTCATACTCGTAAAAGTTAACCGATACCAACTTATTTCATTAATCAGAGGGTGGTTTGTCATTTTTGTTGTAGTTCCGCGCTAAACAGGCACAGGGTTAGGCGAGTGAGACTGGCAGCTCCAGATAAAAAAGAGAAACTGGAGGCTGCTGTAGCTAGGCTAAACAAAATGTCAGCAGTGTGGAACAGCCAACTTTAACTCAGGTTTTGGAAAAGCGATGAAAAATGTCAAGAGAAAATCCACGGGCAGTTAAAATAACAGAGGCTCGACTCATTTTATCGCTCTGGATGACCAGCCAATGCCAGTCGTGGAAAACATAAGATTGCACCGTCTTCTCAGCATACTCGAGCTGCGATATGAAATTCCCAACAGCCCACACATCAGGGAGATAATGGTGCCAAAACTGTCTGAAGAGGTAAAGACAAGCAGTGTGTGCGCGATGTCAGTCCTCGGTTTAACGGCACAGTGGACTGATGATCCACGAGCAGATGAGGAGTTTGTTCGTCAATGCCAAATACTTTCATTATTTTGTTTGTTTGTTTACATTATGGACACTCTGCAATAATTTAAAAGTTTATTTTATTCTCAAACCTAATTTGTATTTATTTTATTCCAAACAGAAGTGTTTATTTATTATTCTGAAAGCTCGAGACAGTGACAATAGTTCAGTGATATTTTGTTAAATTACAATGTGGAGACTCTGCAATAATTTAACAGAAGTGCTTATTTTTCACTTGAAATTTTTTTGTGGTCATTTTTATTAAGATTTTATTTTTTATCGGCAGAGAATAAAATAAAACCTGTCTTCCAATTAATTGTATTTGTGTGTGTGTGTGTGTGTGTGTGTGTGTGTGGTAGAAGTATCGGCTTTTGTACTCTGTAACAGCAAGTACTCAGATCCAAGTATCGGTATCGTATCGGTTTGTAAAAATTGGTATCGTTGCATCCCTACTATAAACTGTTTAATAGGCTTTGAAGGTAGTGCAGAACCCGGAGGTTGGTTTGCGTCATAGCGGACAAATGCTTCACCAGCAGCATAAACAGTGTGTTGGGTCGCCTATCATCAAAGCATTCACACAATAATGTGTGCATTATTTAAAAAGTACCTCCTACATTTGTTGTGAATGAGGAAAATAGTTGTAAAGACTTTTTTGTAACATGTTTATTTCTATTAGTAAGCCGACCATTGCTAAGCCCCAAGACGGGAGGCTGGGGCACGAAAGATTCACATAAAGCATCTTCAGGAACACCGATGCTGTTGTGCTAAAGTGTGCGTGTGACTAAGCTGTGGTAGATCCTGGTAGCACTGGTGTCATCTGGACTTTATTCTAATTGACTTCCATCATTGAAGGTTTCAGAGATTCTAACAACACAGTCTCTGTTCTTGGACAAACATGTATTGATAATGTGTTTAAGAAGACATTCCTCATCTAAGTGTGTTAACTTCCTGACACAGCTCATCTACAGCAGCGGTGCGGGGAAGGCCTTTCATGGAAATATCAAAAGAAATCGTCCGACAAATCCTCCTGGATTCTGACAAACTCGACTTATCGCACAAATCCCCATTTTTAATGGTTACACACCTAAACCTGACACTAATACCCAGGGCTGTTATGTTCAAACTGAATGTCCAGTACATGGATAAAGACAGCTCAGCAAACTGCACCTAAAAGGTGTTTTGCTCCCATTAATAAGGCTGTTGGCTAAACAAAATACGTGCAACACAATGCGCTTGAGACCACAGATAAAGGACAACTTTGGTTTGCTCCAGTACAACTGCTAAGAAGACAGTGAACAGTGACGATTGAATGCAGGACATTCACGTGGAAATAACTTGGCTGTTTCGTTTCATTTGCTGTGATTTTCTTCTATTCCTTCTTTTTGTACAACAAAATAGATCCTCTGAAGGGTTACCCTGCATGGCTGGGTCCTGTTAATCATAATCGTCATATTCTGGATCCATGTCTTCGCCCTGGTAGTATGCCTCCTGAGTAGAGTACGATCTCGTCTTCATTGAACAGTTTGTGTCCATTAAAATCGCCTGAAATGACAGTTGTTGAAAAGTGTTTCAGTGACTGTGCGTCAGAGTTGCTTCAATCAAACATCGGGCTGCTCTTGGTTGTTGTTTTAACTATGCATGATTTTGAAAACTTTCAACAGTGACTGTGCTTGTTGTAAAACTTTCTGAAATTCACATATTGTACTCAAGTTGTGTAACATAATCACAGCATTTCTCTGTATTTATTGCTTGAGTTTGTCCTCGTGCTTTGTCATGTGTTCCCTCATGGCTGTGTGCTTCTCTCATCTGATTTTTCTCAGGTAACAGCATTAAAACTGCTTTTTGAATTCCTTCCTGTCTCCCGAATCGTTGGCTCTGCCCTTGGACTACCACACAGCTGTTTTGTGACTGGCTGACTGTATTTAGGTGTATTTGGACTCTTACAATTTTCTCTTCTTGTCCTGGTGGGTTCCTCAGAAAGATGCAGAGAGGAGCAAATATTATATCCACTATTCCAATGATGGTCATCAGCCAAGGGAAGCCAATACTTTCAGCAATGGAACCTCCAATAGATGGACCTGCATCAGGAGAAAACGGACCACTTACTGGTTTAGTCTGTTGCTTTGGTGGAGTTCAGCACCTTGCAGAGCAGCTAAGCGGTCAGATTTTATGTGACCTGCCACTTTGTGTCTGAGTTGCTTTCGTCTCCAAATGCTTCCACTTTGCTGTCTGTGAAGGTTCTCAGTCATCAACACGTTCTCACTCCCAAAGCGTCACATTTTACGCTAGGTGACAAATCGTCAACATATTACGTTTTCGGCTACCCACCACGTTCCTAAATGACGACCTCGGAAAAATGAGGAAATATGAGAACCATATGGACTCAATCTACACATGTTCGCTCTTTTTCTTCAAACCACTTAGAAACACGCTATTTAACATCATTAAAGTCCTGGTTAAGATCAGGAAAAAGGTTATGGTTAGGGCTAGGGATAAGGTTAGGTTTAGGGCTGGAATACAGGGCTGGAACGTCTATTACCGCGGGAGCGTCATTGCACTGGATTTCGGCCATAACCTGCCGCGTACCATAAGAACGCCGAAGGTCTCCTTTTGCATTCATCAGGAACGCCGCGGGACGTGACAAAACGTCGGCATGTTACGCCTCGGGAGTGAGAACGGGCTGCAGTCATCCAGGTCATCAAAGTCTAAGGAGTTTGGAAAGAAAAGCGTCTGGACTTCTTTGAGTTGCTTGAAGACGTTTCACCTTCATCCGAGAAGCTTCTTCAGTTCCATCCATCCATCCATCTTCATCCGCTTTATCCGGGGCCGGGTCGCGGGGGCAGCAGCCTAAGCAAAGAGGCCCAGACCTCCCTCTCCCCAGCCACCTCCTCCAGCTCATCCGGGGGAACACCAAGGCGTTCCCAGGCCAGCCGAGAGATATAATCTCTCCAGCGTGTCCTGGGTCTGCCCCGGGGCCTCCTCCCGGTGGGACATGCCTGGAACACCTCACCCAGGAGGCGCCCAGGGGGCATCCTTATCAGATGCCCAAACCACCTCAGCTGGCTCCTTTCGATGTGGAGCAGCAGCGGCTCTACTCTGAGCCCCTCCCGGATGGCCGAACTTCTCACCCTATCTCTAAGGGAGAGGCCAGCCACCCTTCGGAGGAAGCTCATTTCCGCCGCTTCTTCAGTTCTAAGGTCAAATGGTGGAGAGTCCCAGATTTAAACCTAGTGGGAGTTTCCCCCCACAGAGGGACAAAGGACCCCCTGATGATCCTCTAATCACATGAGCCAAGGTGTGAAAGTGGGTGTGGCAGACAGACGCCTTAACGCCCACTCACATCCTGGGCCATCTGACCTCAGGAAATCACATGATAAGGTGGGGGCAGGTTTCACAGCTCACCTGAAACTCTGGCTGATTGTGACCCACACCCAGTTTCACACCTCGGCTCATGTGATTAGAGGATCATCAGGGGGTCCTTTGTCCCTCTGTGGGGGGAAACTCCCACTAGGTTTATATCTGGGACTCTCCACCATTTGACCTTAGAACTGAAGAAGCTTCTCGGATGAAGGTGAAACGTCTTCAAGTAACTTAAAGAAGTCCAGACGCTTTTCTTTCCAAGCTCCTTAGACCTTCCACTTTGTTATAATACGACTAACAGTCGTGCAGCATATTTAGTAGTGAGGAAATTTCATGAGTGGAGCTGTTGCACAGGTGGATCATGGTACCATGCTTGAATTACTGAGTTCCTGAGAATGACCCATCCTATCACAAATGTTTGTAGAACACCTGTGTCCATGGAAGTGAATGCCACTCCTCAAAACAATGAGTTGATTGGGTGGGTGAGTACGTTTTTTGGAATATGCTTCCACACTTAAATGTGAACAGCTCAAAGAAATCATAAAAATGAAATAGCTATGGCATTCATGTCCACGATGTATGCATGAATGCCATGGTGATGACTGCAACTGTAAATCATTTCCCCTCTGTGTGTCTGTAGCCAAGGATTAGTTCTCCACCATTACACAAGCAAGATGACAAAAGGTTTCCAGGAACTGATACTGCTATTTTAGCCCGAGGGTAAAACATATGGATGTTTTATGGCGTGCTTGCTTACCTATTGCAAATCCCAAGCAGAAAGCTACATCAGCAATCGCATACACACTTCCATAAACAGACACGTGCCGCAGGTCCACCAAGTAGCCCATGATAGGCATCATGGAGGAATCCACCATGCCTGTAACACAATCATGATGCTCTTACATGATCAAAGTCTGCACACGTTCATAGCTGGAATCAGTACACGTAGTAATCTTACCAATGGCAAAACCAACACCAAAGTTAGGAAGAATCAGACCATAGATGTCTCTAGCAAAGGGAACCTGGAACAAACAAATGATCATTTTAATGAATAATATAAAATATATAATAATCAGCAATTTAACAACAGTGAAAAAAGACAGTTGCTTTTAGATTTGATCATGGAAACCATTGAGAAGTCAGACTCCCATCAGCAGAACTGGATTTGTGTGAAACAGGAAATCTGTTGTTTATCAGGCACACAGCTGTGACTCCTGCTCCAGCAGTTTTTAGCTTTTCTAAATATAAAAAATCATTATCTGGTTTAACACACACGTAAGGCACTACATGTTGCAGCGAACATTTAATGGATATAAAGTTACATTTATCCTAGCTGGCTTACATGATGCATGTTGTTTACATTTAAAGAACAATGTTTCAGGTCCATTTCAAACTTTTTACTCAGCAGGGCTCGAAACATTTCCCATAGGTGAAGTTATTCTAGTGATGCAGCTGACTGTCACATACTTACACATATTACACTGATCCCAACCACAACCATTCCAATAAGAGCACAAAGCCATCTGTAAGGGAGACAAGAAGTAGTCAGTTTTGCTCCGTACTACCACACTGAGGAAGATTTCCTTTCATGAGAATATAAAATGTATTTTCCAGGCTAAACAGAACCTCATCTGTACTTCCTCTTTCTTAAACAGACTCATGTAAGCACAAACCAAACAGTATCAAACAATGTCAAAGAATAATCATTGCAACCTCTAAGCCAGCGGTACCCAACCTTTTTTGAGCCACGGACCGGTTTATGCCCGACAATATTTTCATGGACCGGCCTTTAAGGTGTCGCGGATAAATGCAACAAAATGAAACTAGTACCAGTACCGAAAAAAGAAGATTTATTGATAACACACGTGAAAAGACCCAGGAAAACAGAGTAAACGATAAAAATGATAACAAAATAACGCTGAAAACCAATAAAAACCCTGAAAACTACATTTCACACCTGAGCCTCAACTCTCGCGACCCCGGGCCTCGGACCGGTCCGGGGGTTGGGGACCGCTGCTCTAAGCAATATCGATGCATGCTCAGTCTTCCATGCAAGGAAATCAGAGAACTTTGTTTTTCCTGGAGGACTCGATCCTTGGGGCCACAGTGATATGGTGTACACTACCAGTCAGATGTTTGGACGTGGTTAATGGTTGGTCTTTATTTTACCACTTTCTACATTGTAGATCCAAACTGAAGACATCAAATATTCATTAAGTAAGATATATGGAATTATGAACGTCATAATGGTAAATATCTCTAAACATTTCTGAAAGTAGCCACCTGCAAACCCTCGGCCTTCTCCCAGTGAGCTTCATGATGTAGTCAGCTGACATGGTTTCACCTCACAGGTGAGCCTGTCAGGGTTCATTTGGTGAGTTTCTTGCCTTCTTAATGGGGTTGGCACCATCAGTTGTGTTGTACAGAAGTCAGGTTGGTGCACAGCTGACAGCTCTATTTGACAACTGTTAGAGTTCATATTATGGCAAGAACCAATCAGCTGAGTGAAGGCTTTGCTGGTGACACTGTTGTGGATTTTTTCAAAAATGAAGGCACACTGTTTGTTTGGGTACATCTTTCACCATCTTACAATAGTGTGATTGCAGCTATCCCCCAACACTCTCATGGCATCAATGGTCGTGACATTTTACATACTAATAATCACAGCCCATTGTTACTCAGTGATGGTTTCAGTCATTATGCAAATGTACTGTTTATAGGTTTGGGTAAGCTGCTGTCAGCTGAGACTGAAGAGGTCACTTGAACGAGTGATGAAATGTTTTTCCCACTGAAAAAGGTCGTTCTACATGTAGATCTGAGCAGTCAACAACAGCTCTGCAACTGATGATGAGAAGGTGGTGGAACATCCCCAAACTAGACTGAAGGAAGCTGTTAAAGAGCTGAAGGTAGTTAGATAAAAACCCTGCAGTGCCTGCAAGAACACACATGTTCAAGCCTGTCTTGAATTTGCCAGTGGACATCTAAAAGATGTTCAGAGGAGGCTTGGGAGAAAGCGCCGTGGTCAGATGAAACCAAAACTGAGCCATGGACTGGAAAGTCTTAGATGAGAACCTCATTGCCTCAACCAAAAGGCAAGATGGGTCGTGGGTCTTTCTTTAAAGAACATTTCAGGTTTATTTATGTTTCGTCTTAGAGTCTCTAGTCACTGGTGTCAGTGTTATTTACGGTTCTTAGTCTTCCTGTTTCTGCCTCTGTCTTCCATGTTTGCTCTGTCTGCCCTGTCAAGGCTGCATCTCTGTTATGTTTCCTGTTTTACTTTGACAGTCCGTGTCCTATGTTATGTTTCCTGTTTTACTTTGATAGTCCGTGTCCTATGTTATGTTTCCTATGTTATGTTTCCTGTTTTACTTTGACAGTCCATGTCCTATGTTATGTTTCCTGTTTTACTTTGATAGTCCGTGTCCTATGTTATGTTTCCTATGTTATGTTTCCTGTTTTACTTTGACAGTCCATGTCCTATGTTATGTTTCCTGTTTTACTTTGACAGTCCGTGTCCTATGTTATGTTTCCTATGTTATGTTTCCTGTTTTACTTTGACAGTCCGTGTCCTATGTTATGTTTCCTGTTTTACTTTGACAGTCCGTGTCCTATGTTATGTTTCCTGTTTTACTTTGACAGTCCGTGTCCTATGTTATGTTTCCTGTTTTACTTTGACAGTCCGTGTCCTATGTTATGTTTCCTGTTTTACTTTGACAGTCCGTGTCCTATGTTATGTTTCCTGTTTTACTTTGACAGTCCGTGTCCTATGTTATGTTTCCTGTTTTACTTTGACAGTCTGTGTCCTATGTTATGTTTCCTGTTTTACTTTGACAGTCCGTGTCCTATGTTATGTTTCCTATGTTATGTTTCCTGTTTTACTTTGACAGTCCGTGTCCTATGTTATGTTTCCTATGTTATGTTTCCTGTTTTACTTTGACAGTCCGTGTCCTATGTTATGTTTCCTATGTTATGTTTCCTGTTTTACTTTGACAGTCCGTGTCCTATGTTATGTTTCCTGTTTTACTTTGACAGTCCGTGTCCTATGTTATGTTTCCTATGTTATGTTTCCTGTTTTACTTTGACAGTCTGTGTCCTATGTTATGTTTCCTGTTTTACTTTGACAGTCCGTGTCCTATGTTATGTTTCCTGTTTTACTTTGACAGTCTGTGTCCTATGTTATGTTTCCTGTTTTACTTTGATAGTCCGTGTCCTCTGTTATGTTTCCTGTTTTACTTTGACAGTCCGTGTCCTATGTTATGTTTCCTATGTTATGTTTCCTGTTTTACTTTGACAGTCCGTGTCCTATGTTATGTTTCCTATGTTATGTTTCCTGTTTTACTTTGACAGTCCGTGTCCTATGTTATGTTTCCTATGTTATGTTTCCTGTTTTACTTTGACAGTCCGTGTCCTATGTTATGTTTCCTGTTTTACTTTGACAGTCCGTGTCCTATGTTATGTTTCCTGTTTTACTTTGACAGTCCGTGTCCTATATTATGTTTCCTGTTTTACTTTGACAGTCCGTGTCCTATGTTATGTTTCCTGTTTTACTTTGACAGTCTGTGTCCTATGTTATGTTTCCTGTCCTGCCTGCACGCTGCACCCTGCCTGCACGCTGCACCCTGCCTGCACGCTGCACCCTGCCTGCACGCTGCACCCTGCCTGCACGCTGCACCCTGCCTGCACGCTGCACCCTGCCTGCGTTATCCATGACATTCCCCATATTCCAGGTTTCCATGTGTTGTGTTCCATATCTCAGGTCTTTTAGTTTCTTTTTACTTGTTTCTAGCTTCCTCCCTGTTCAGATTGTGCCCCAGCAGCCATGACAGTTCTATAACTTTTATTTAAAGCATTTCTTGTGTTTTGTTGAAGAAAAATATGGTCAGTTTGATGATGCCAATTCTGACTAGCTACCCAACAGTGGCAAAGCTTCTCCATGGACTTACATTACATTGTGGAGCTGTTTATGTTTATTCGGGCTAATGCGTAACATTAAATTGTGTCGTCAGAGGATCAACATGTTGTAAATGTTCACAAAACTCATTGCGATGCTGCTGAAGGCAACACTGTCCTGTTTAAGCACCACACTTGTAACTATGTAGTGTGAAATATTCAGACTGTGTCCAGAGTAAGATCTACAAACCTCCAGTAAAAATCAATATTTTCACTTCCACATAATCTAAAAGTTGTGAATAACAGCCTCATGAATGACAGTCGTGTCATCAAACCAGCTCTAAGGATTACACAGCTGGGTTGGAAACATTCAAAGAAATCATGTTTGGGGGAAGAAGACAGGCGATCCCTTGGGCAGATATTGTTTTGTTAGTTTTTGAGCAGTCTTCTGTTGAAGACAGCGAGGGGGGGGGGGGGGGGGGGGGGGGGGGCTGTAGCTCAGGAGGTGGAGCAGGTCTGCATGCCAAGTGTTGGGGGAGAGTTGCTATGTGACGCATCCATTGTAGTATAAATGTGTGACAATGTTTGAAAGCACATATGTGCTTGTGTGAATGGGTGAAAAAGTGTATCGAGTGTTCAGGTTGAGTAGAAAAGTGGTGCATAACAACCAGTGCAAAGTGTTCTTGTGAACAGGGAGACAATAAGAACGTTTTTGGCACATATGCAGATACCCAGAGGTGGACCTCGTAGCTCCTATGAAGACATAGCTGTTTTAACAATAAAATTGCAAGATGTGTTCAGTTTTCTTTGATTGTGCTTTGACTAGTCACCTCTGACATATAATACATGTTACATATTGTGAAAAAGACTGTTTAAACCTCTTTTAGTGTTGCATCACAAGCTAACCCCAAGAATTCAAGACATGAGCTGTAGTCTTGTTGGGAACAGTTCTCTAATTTCTCAATGTGTACGCCCCTTATGCTATACCATGTATTTGTTTTCAACAAATACCTGATGATTAAGTCAAAAAACTCAAGAACGATTAAATGTGTTGGATGCCAAGTAAAGAAAGACTAAAAAAGTATGTAACACGTAAGATTTTTATGTTTTAAAAACAAACATAAACATGACTTGTCTGGCAGTCTCTGTAGTGGTGAAGTTAGTAAACAGGTGATGTTCTTGGGTTATGGTAGTACTGAAAACAGTTCTGGTGACTGGCATTAGCGACAGCCTTAAAAGAATATAGCACTCGGGTCACAGACAGATAGATTCCCTGTATCGTCAGGGCTTCAATAAAGCCAGTCTCAGAAACACTCAAAACGCTGAAAACTCATTTAGAGGAGCGGAAACAGATATGACAAAGCCACCAGGAGAGAGAGAGAGAAGGAGATAAAAGTAATTTCCCTTCCTACCTCCCCATTTTGTGTGCAAACGTGCCAAAGATGTTGGTTCCAATAAGGTAGGAGATGGATGCTGGTAAGAAAGCAACGCCTGTGCCAGAAACAGACACACAGAGACATGAGAGGCTGAAGGTGTAGCCAGGATTCCCAGAGATAAGCAGATCTCTATCAATGCCTCATCACTGAGCTGCTGTGCATCTTCTATTGTCCGTAATGAAGACCTGTGCTTTCCACCTGCCAGCATCTGACACCCTAATATCCTGTTCCCCCTCATCCTTTTTATCTGACCTAGACTTTATATAAAGCTGGCTGCAGGAAGAAGCTAATAACAGCACAGACTACAGGAAGTCTTGGTATGGAAACTATCTGGCATGATGGCGAAGTGGCACTTTTACACGACATCACTGTATATAAATGTAGTATATAAATGAAATTAAAGTTTAGTGATGTAGTGCCCAAATCACAACAACATTCGCCTCAGGAAGCTTTTAAAGCTACAGGTAAGGACCCTGTGATATAGAGACAGCCCTCTATAAGAAAGCCCTTGGCGACAGCTGGAAGGAAGAACTCCCTTTTAGCCGGAGGAGATCTGTAGAAGAACGGCTCTTCTGAAACAGGAAGCAGGTGACCATACATGCATGCAGTGTGAAAGTGTGTGCAGATTAGGGGTGCAACAATACTCGTATCGATATTGAACCGTTCGATACAGTGCTTTCGGTTTGGTACACATATGTATGAACAATACAACATTTTTAGTTTATTTTATCAACTTCTGACGGTGCTGTCTGTGTTGAGCGCTCAGTGGATCTGCGCTCGACAGTGCAGCCTAGGCGGAATAGTCGAACACAGATTCACTGAGCGCAGCGCAAGCTAGCAGACAGAAGCTAAGCTCGTTGCAACATGGCAGATTGAACCTCCCCCACCCTCATTCAGATCTGGCGTTTGGAACTATTTTGGTCTTCATGTGACGTATGACCCTGAAGGTAAGCGCGTCATGGACTAAAGTAAAACAGTATGTTGGATGTGCCGCAATGCTCAATTACATGGGTGGGAACTAGTGCGTTAGCGCAGTTAGCTCGTTAACGTGTTGACGTCCAGCCCCACGCACGGGGCGATCCGCGGTAGCTCGTTAACAGAGATTTGCCGTGTTGTGACGTTAACGTCATTTCAGATTAACGCTGACAGCACTAGTGGGAACACAACGAATATGACTGCACATTTACTCTGACATCATCCTCGTGCAAAGACAAGTGGAAGCAGACAAAAACAACAAGCACGCATGCTACAAACTTTAGCCGAGTCATTTAGACAGCCGTTAGCACATGATTCTCCTTATGGGCACCTGATATGTTTAATATGCTGCTGAGAATATAGCCCAGAAGAAGCGTATAGTATAGCTTTTATTTTGGAAAGAGACATTTCTCTGTAATAAACTCTCTTTTCCAAAGATGAGTGATTTCTCCATCAGATAGATTAATTTTTTTATTACTTTGTTGTTTCAGCAACATTAAATTTAAAAACTGTGCTTTTGAGTTAAAATATATATTTATAATTTTAATAAATGACAAATTAAAAAGCCATGAACATTTTTTTGTATCGAAAAAATATCGAACCGTGACACCAAAGTATCGAACTGAACCGTGAATTTTGTGTATCGTTGCACCCCTAGTGCAGATATTTACTGTGAAACAGATGAGTGGTATTCACACAGCAGTGCAAGGACACTTCTGTCTCTTTTCTCTGTCTGACTGCCTCCATGATATTTGTATGAAAATATAATTATAATCATTGTATACGAGCTGTAAGGACTCTAACAGTGGTTGACTGTGCTGTTACACAAAAATGATCATTCTGTTTGTGTAATTATAATACGACAGACCTAATAGACATGATCATGGACGTGTTAATTTACTTGGGCGAGGATGTTGTGCTCGACAACAACAGAAGCAGTTTGGATTATAATCATAAACTTCACCTGCAACACAAACCTTTCCAAGCTCAGTGGTGCATGTGTGCTGTTAGGGATGCTCAGCAGTGCCTTTTATAAAGGTGCTGTAACAACGTGTGTCTTTGTGTGCAGAGCTGTGTAAATACCTAGCTGCCATTTCCTGGCACACATGGTCTCCATCATCCAGATTGGCACAGTTGGCTCCATCATGCCAATAGCCATATTTCCAAAACAAATGGCACCTGGGGATGAAGATTGAAGATAAGTGCGGTGTCAATTATCGTCTGTTTTTAACGGGACGTTTTTCCACCAGCTCCGACGTCGACACACGGATGAGCGTACGAGCGAAGCCCGCTTTCTTTCTTCCCATGTTGCCACATAATTGACATGCAGGGAAAAGCTGACATTTCACAGACACAAGGAGCAAACAAAGGCCTTACAGTGACTGACAACATGTCCCAGCAGATGGACCAGGCTGAGTGTGCTCCATGACACAGGTCTGCAAAAACAAAACGAGTGCGTGGGGGATTTTTGGTCAATTTGATGTTTTTTGGGTCCTGAATCCAAAAATGATCTCCCTCCATCATGAAGTTACTTTTTTGCAAAACATGAAGAGTTTACATTAAAAAAAGCACAACAGCAATGAAAATCAATATTTTAGTACAATGAGCATCCTTGTTGTGATTTCTTACCTTTGGCTGTGAACAAAATAAACCTGGTTGGATTTGATCGTCTCACACCATCAAACCCACCGCACCCTCCCCCTCATTTCCTATTTGTATTTCTCTCGAGTCGCTCGTAGGAATATTACATTAATGTACGAAATCTTTATGGGATATGGGTTTTTGACTCAAGTACAGGTATCAGATTTCAGGTTAAGAAGGGAAATTGTTCACTTAACTACACTAAAAACATGAGTTTTGCAAGAAAACTGAACCAGATGGAAAATAAGAAACAGTGATTAACCCCATGCAGCTTTGTGGTTGCAGACCTGTGTTATGAATCACCCACAACAGTGTGTAAAAGGAGAGCGGTGCAGGCCAACCTCAGAGTGGCTTTCCTTTGGCAAAGATCATATCTGAGGAAAAGTCCACCAGAATGACAGTATCGCTCAAACGATGACAATAATCATTTGTCATATTCAGTCTTCCCACAGAAGCTGTGACCTGAGTATGTTTGTGTTTGTGTAACTTGTGCTTTTTAAGGTAAATTAATAAATCAAGGCAAATATATTTCCTGTGTATATCTTCTTCTGCTTCTACATGTACCTGGAAAATTTGTTAAAGAAATAACTGCAGCTATAATCAACCCATCTGTGATTTTATTATGACTGTTGTAGCAGACTCTCTGACTATCGAGACAGTTATCGTCATAAAGAGCACTATGCCGAGCTCTAATGCTGCCTGAGGATGAGTGGTAGCAAAGATAATCCATGTCAGGGACCGTGGTGGATTCTGACCGCCCTGGATGCCCGAACTGTATAAATGTACGCATGTACCCTTTGTACCACAAACATTACTACATCTCGACAGGGACATTCTTGAGCGGACCCATAAAAGCCAGAGGAAGTGGCACAGCTGTTTACTATGAGCAGCTGCATTTGCAATAAGGTCACAGTGTTTATTTTGGTGGATTGATTGTGGAGCACTCACCTCACAACACAATTTGGAGCCATATTCTTTTCTGTGTGACCAACAAAGCAATTGCTGGCTCTCTGTTTGGCTGCTGTTTCCTTCTGTTCTCTTCCCAGAGCCATCAAAAAACACAATATCTCACTGACATGATGTTTGTGTACTGTGCACTACCACTCCCTTACCTGCTGCTATTATTATATATGGATCCTTCATCAGTGTCAGCAGTGGGGTTCCCTTCTGGCTCTGTGAGGAGGAGAGCATAACCACAGAGTGTAGGCAGAAAGCTTGTAGACACAATCCTGATTCTTTGTTATACAAGTTTACACAGTTTAACTTAATTATATTGATATAGCTCCAAATCCCACCAACACTCATCTCTAGGTGCTTTGTAATGTACGTAATAGTGACTTCAGTTATGCAGTGCAACAGTTAGGACAAACGTTACCAACCACTGTGCCTAAAACGTCTGTAATCAGACAGACAATACTGCAATCATGCATCATGCTGCAATCATGACAAACACTTAAAAATAAGGTGAATAATATAAAACTAATAAATGTAGTGAGCCTAAGTAGCTGGCTTCAGTCTGAATAAGCAGTCCATAAATTACTACTTGGGCCCAGTGGAACCAGTGGGGTTATTCTGCCTCGCTGGTTGCCTCCGTGGAGCCTTAGTGACATGTCTAAAGATGTCCCTGAACATTTTAGGAGCAGCTAAGGTTAGGAAAAGAATTCACTAATGAACTCAAGAAGATTCCACTGCTTTGCTTCCAGTACTAGTTGTCTAGTTGGTTGCTATCTTCATTAATATTTTAGAACATGTGTCATCCTGAAAGGAACCAAAGTACCGTTCTCTCTTTGTTTCCTGAAGGAGTCGTTGTTCAGTGATGATGCACGATGAGTGTTTAACCTCTTAAACTCCACAACTACAAACTCTGTGTGAACAATCTTGGAGTCAAAATAAAACCAATACTTGTGATTTCATCACAGCATTAAATATTACAGGATGATAGAACATTGAAAAATAAGATTTTTCTGTAATGTTGCAGAAGAAGCTGAGAATCCTCAAATGAAGTGAAAAACGTCACATTCCTGTTTGATCCCCACATTTCCCAGCATAACGTGCTGTATGATCCCAGTATGATCCCTGTATGATCCCTGTATGATCCCTGTATGATCCCTGTGTGATCCCCTTTATGATCCCTGTATAATCCACTGTATGATCCCCTGTATGATCGAAGTATGATCCCCTGTATGATCCCTTATTGATCCCTGTAAGAATCCCTGTATGATCCCAGTATGATCCCTGTATGATCCCAGTATAATCCACTGTATGATCCCTGTACGATCCCAGTATGATCCCTGTATGATCCCAGTATAATCCACTGTATGATCCCTGTATGATCCCTGTATGATCGAAGTATGATCCCCTGTATGATCCCTTATTGATCCCTGTATGATCCTGGTATAATCCACTTTATGAATCCCTGTATGATCCCAGTATGATCCCTGTATGAATCCCTGTATGATCCCTGTATGAATCCCTGTATGATCCCTGTACGATCCCAGTATGATCCCTGTATGATCCCAGTATAATCCACTGTATGATCCCTGTATGATCCCTGTATGATCGAAGTATGATCCCTTATTGATCCACTGTATGATCCTGGTATAATCCACTGTATGAATCCCTGTATGATCCCAGTATGATCCCTGTATGAATCCCTGTATGATCCCTGTATGATCGAAGTATGATCCCCTGTATGATCCCTTATTGATCCCTGTATGATCCTGGTATAATCCACTTTATGAATCCCTGTATGATCCCAGTATGATCCCTGTATGAATCCCTGTATGATCCCTGTATGAATCCCTGTATGATCCCTGTATGATCCCAGTATGATCCCTGTATGATCCCAGTATAATCCACTGTATGATCCCTGTATGATCCCTGTATGATCGAAGTATGATCCCTTATTGATCCACTGTATGATCCTGGTATAATCCACTGTATGAATCCCTGTATGATCCCAGTATGATCCCTGTATGAATCCCTGTATGATCCCTGTATGAATCCCTGTATGATCCCTGTATGAATCCCTGTATGATCCCTGTATGATCCCTGTATGATCCCAGTATGATCCCTGTATGATCCCAGTATAATCCACTGTATGATCCCCTGTATGATCGAAGTATGATCCCCTGTATGATCCCTTATTGATCCCTGTAAGAATCCCTGTATGATCCCAGTATGATCCCTGTATTATCCCAGTATGATCCCTGTATGATCCCAGTATAATCCACTGTATGATCCCTGTACGATCCCAGTATGATCCCTGTATGATCCCAGTATAATCCACTGTATGATCCCCTGTATGATCCACTGTATGATCGAAGTATGATCCCCTGTATGATCCCTTATTGATCCCTGTATGATCCTGGTATAATCCACTGTATGAATCCCTGTATGATCCCAGTATGATCCCTGTATGAATCCCTGTATGATCCCTGTATGAATCCCTGTATGATCCCTGTATGAATCCCTGTATGATCCCTGTATGATCCCTGTATGATCCCAGTATAATCCACTGTATGATCCCCTGTATGATCGAAGTATGATCCCCTGTATGATCCCTTATTGATCCCTGTAAGAATCCCTGTATGATCCCAGTATGATCCCTGTATTATCCCAGTATGATCCCTGTATGATCCTGGTATAATCCACTGTATGAATCCTTGTATGATCCCAGTATGATCCCTGTATGATCCCAGTATAATCCACTGTATGAATCCCTGTATGATCCCAGTATAATCCACTGTATGATCCCTGTATGATCGAAGTATGATCCCCTGTATGATCCCTTATTGATCCACTGTATGATCCCCTGTATGATCTTGTATGATCGAAGTATGATCCCCTGTATGATCCCTTATTGATCCCTGTATGATCCTGGTATAATCCACTATATGAATCCCTGTATGATCCCAGTATGATCCCTGTATGATCCCAGTATAATCCACTGTATGATCCCCTGTATGATCCCTGTATGAATCCCTGTATGATCCCTGTATGATCGAAGTATGATCCCCTGTATGATCCCTTATTGATCCCTGTATGATCCTGGTATAATCCACTGTATGAATCCCTGTATGATCCCAGTATGATCCCTGTATGATCCCAGTATAATCCCCTGTATGATCCCTTATTGATCCACTGTATGATCCCCTGTATGATCTTGTATGATCGAAGTATGATCCCCTGTATGATCCCTTATTGATCCCTGTATGATCCTGGTATAATCCACTGTATGAATCCCTGTATGATCGAAGTATGATCCCCTGTATGATCCCTTATTGATCCCTGTAAGAATCCCTGTATGATCCTTGTATGATCCCTGTATGATTCCTGTATGATCCCTGTATGATTTCTGTATGATCCCTGTATGATCCCTGTATGATTCCTGTATGATCCCTGTATGATTCCTGTATGATCCCTGTATGATCGAAGTATGATCCCTGTATAAATCCCTGTATGATCCTTGTATGATCCCTGTATGATTCCTGTATGATCCCTGTATGATTTCTGTATGATTCCTGTATGAATCCCTGTATGATCCCTGTATGATCGAAGTATGATCCCCTGTATGATCCCTTATTGATCCCTGTAAGAATCCCTGTATGATCCCCTTTATGATCCCTGTATGATCCCTATAAGAATCCCTGTATGATCGAAGTATGATCCCCTGTATGATCCTTGTATGATCGAAGTATGATCCTGGTATGATTCCTGTATGATCCCTGTATGATCCCTGTATGATTTCTGTATGATTCCTGTATGAATCCCTGTATGATCCCTGTATGATCCCTGTATGATCGAAGTATGATCCCCTGTATGATCCTGGTATGATTCCTGTATGATCCCTGTATAAATCCCTGTATGATTCCTGTATGAATCCCTGTATGATCCCTGTATGATCCCTGTATGATCGAAGTATGATCCCCTGTATGATCCCTTATTGATCCCTGTAAGAATCCCTGTATGATCCCCTGTATGATCCCTGTATGATCCCTGTAAGAATCCCTGTATGATCGAAGTATGATCCCCTGTATGATCCTGGTATGATTCCTGTATGATCCCTGTATAAATCCCTGTATGATCCCCGTATGAATCCCTTTATGATCCCTGTATGAATCCCTGTATGATCCCTGTATGATTCCTGTATGATCCCTGTATGATCCCTGTATAAATCTCTGTATGATTCCTGTATGATCCCCTGTATGATTCCTGTATGAATCCCTGTATGAATCCCTGTATGATCCCTGTATGATCCCTGTATGATCCCCTGTATGATCCTTGTATGATCGAAGTATGATCCCGGTATGATCCCTGTATGATTCCTGTATAAATCCCTTTATGAATCCCTGTATGATCCCTGTATGAATCCCTGTATGATCCCTGTATGATCCCCGTATGAATCCCTTTATGATCCCTGTATGATCCCTGTATGATTCCTGTATGATCCCTGTATGATCCCTGTATAAATCCCTGTATGATTCCTGTATGATCCCTGTATGATTCCTGTATGAATCCCTGTATGAATCCCTGTATGATCCCTGTATGATCCCTGTATGATCCCCTGTATGATCCTTGTATGATCGAAGTATGATCCCTGTATGATTCCTGTATAAATCCCTGTATGAATCCCTGTATGATCCCTGTATGATTCCTGTATGATCCCTGTATGATCCCTGTATGATCCCTGTATAAATCCCTGTATGAATCCCTTTATGATCCCTGTATGGATGCATACAAGTTTTTTCCTTTCTTTGTGATTCCAGGATTGATCCAGATGTTTCCCTTTCTCGACCTCTGCAGTGAGGAAAACTGCATTTCTTTTGTGTTTTCTTTTTTGTCATCAGGAAAAACTTTAATAATAATTAACTAATTTTATAGACATATGATGACATAAGAGATCGTTACCATCCATTCGTGGCTAAAGGTGGAAGTGGACATGAGGCTCCTGGACATTTTTCACAGTAAAAGAAGGTTTCATAAATATAATTAAAATAATGTATTCTGATTGGCCCTGTGTGTACGCACACAGTCTGAACATGCATGTCCACAGGGTGGAGCAGGTGTTATGTTGTGTGTCTCACAGCTGTTCTCACACTCAGTATTTACTGAAATAGTCTTTAGCATGTTCTGCAGCTGTAAAGGTCATCTTAATGAAGGCAGATCATTTACAGGAAACGAGTTATCAAAGTAGGGACACTCACCTCTGGTGTCACCTTGGTGGGCTGAAGAATAAAAAGCTGCAGAGCTGTGAAGACAGTGGATTGATGTAAATCTCCATCAGAGATCAGCAGGCACGACTCAGTTTGGATACAAAGAAGCAACACAACTGTACCTCCATCAAACAGAGCCAGGAATGCCAAAATAAGGAAAGGAGCTGTTTTCCCAACAAACTCATACATCACACTGCCAAAGGGGGGTCCAACTGTGAAGAGAAGGCTGAATGGTGAGTAATGGACAAATCCACAAAGCTCAGGCTGTGTCTGCTTATTTCTTTATTTCCTGTGTAGAAATGACAGCTTGTCATCAATTATTTATGCATCAGTAGAAGCTGCAGCACATAATGTTTAGACTTTATATGTGTTTTTATTGCGCTGTCATTTATTTGGAGTTTTATGTAAAGATCCAGTGAATATTTCAGATTTGGTCGTCTGTACAGAGTAACTGAAAAGCTACACACACATACCCAACACTCCTAATGCCAAACCTCCCAAGGCAATGCCAATGGCATGACCTCTCTCCTCATCATCCGTGTACACACTGGCGAGCATTCCCATCCCTGAAAAACACACAGTTGTATGGATCAGGCGATGGAAATTCAGAACAGGCAGAAAAAGATCAGAACGTGTTTGTTTCAGCAGGAGCGCTGCAGGCCAATGTGTGCGACACGCAACACACAGGTCATTGTACTGTTGCTCTGTAAGAGCAGCTGCTCAGTGAAACTGCAGGACTCACAATAGAGTTGTTGGGCACAGATCTGCTGGAGCGCTGAGCGCACATCAGATTATAACTTCATCATTTGTTTTATGTCATCTTCCAGTTTAATCTAGTTTATTATCAAGTCAATGATGATCTGTTCTCACACCCAAACAGGGAGATGTTGCAGAAATGCTTCAGGCCTTCAAACAGACAGTTTCCTATAAATCCATAATGGGACGATGATCATAAATAGATTGGCTCTACACAATGAATGAATGTTAATGCATCCACATGTACAGAACAATGAATATTTAAAGATCGATGAGGAGATCATACCCGCCACAGATGAGCAGGACGAGCCCACGCCTTGAAGCGATCTGGCCACAAACAGCAGAGCGTAGCTCGATGAGAAGGCAAACACTTCACAACAACACAAACAAAGAACCATCAGACATGATGCAAAACTGCTGCTTCTCATCGTGAACATTTGTTTGCTGGAACTTACTGATAGTAGAGATGAACATTATACAGAAGCCAACAAATATGGGGAGCTGGTATCCTATCCTGAAGGGCCACAGAGGATAGAAGGCAGACATTAGAAATGTCCAACATGAGTCTTTATCTTTAGCTTAGAAAAGATTTATAATAATATCAGTGGAAGATGATTCAGTCACAGCTGCAGAAATTCATAAGAATAAAGAAAGACAGCATTGGTTTGATGGATCGTTATTGAATGAGTGAGAGTGTGGTCCAAACAGCACGTAGCACAATAATGTAATATCATTAATAAACTTGATAGATAACAAAGGATTTGACAAACCATAAGGTACTTTTGTGGCGTTCTCTTTTAAATGTTAGCCTGTTAACCAAAACAGTGGAGGAAGATTAAAAGGCTGAAAGCTGCCATGCGCATCAAAACAAAATCATAGCTTAGATACCTGACATGCTTGACTGGCCTTGTATTGTCCTCCGTCAGCAGAGAAGGTGACTAAGAAGCCGTAATAGGACCATATTCTTTGCTTCAATTACAGCACATGTGGGTGTCTGTATGAGACACTAAATGTTGCCTTTCAGGTGGAGTTACGCTTTTCCCTCCGCCCTCAACGTCTAATTCACCGTTTGGAAAATGTTCTCTCACCATCAGCAGGATTTCAAATCATTCAGGACCGTTCAAACGTGGTTTTCAGGTTTTTCATGTCTCAGGTCATGTGTTTTATTCCAGTTTTATTCAGGTTCAGTGTAGTCACACCCCGCGGTGGACTCTCACGTCGACAGCCGATGGATGCTTGAGCCATGGACATTTATGAAACCTCGTCTAATTTTAATGAAATAGTAACAACAGCTAATCTAACCCCATCAGTTACTCTGTAACCATGCAACAGAAATCTGGCTGAAGGCTGAAAACCAGGACCAAAAATAAAGTAAAACTAGGACTTCACTCTGTAGAGGCTACACGAACGGATTTATCTTATCTGAAATCATAAATGAATTCTGCAGCTTTTCCTCAAGGGAGCTAGTAAAACACCAGTTAGTACAACAGACTGTTTACTAACAGGTGTAAGCTGAGCTTGAGTTTCAGGCACAGTCACCTCATGTTTCACCAAGCAGCTAATAATGCACTGATAATGTTAGATCATCTTTGCTTCTGACACTTCATCATGTATAACATCTGCAAACGTGGGAGCTGGAAATCCTCAACCATGGCACTGACTGCACTTTACATTAATATCTTTCTCCCACAATATATATATATATACTTTATATATATATACTTTATATATATATATATATATATATATATATATAATATAAATAAATAATAATAATATAAATATATATATATATTTATATTATTATTATTTATTTATATTATATATATCTATATATATATTATATAGATCTAATATATATATATAATATATAAAATATATATTTATATATATATTATATATATTTATTTATATTATATATATAGAGAGATATGTATAGATATTTTTTATTTTATATTTTAAAAACCGTATTTTTGATGCAGGGCTCTGAATATTCAAGTATTCCAGGGAAGTGACTGATTCACTGTGGAGCTACCCATGTATGAACAATCAGACACACACGTGCAGAAACGTATAATCAGGAATTCTGCTCTATTTAGTCGGACAGCTGTAGCTGACGCTGCACCAGCAAAGACACATCGACCTCACGCGTTCACCATGTTTTCCTACTAAGAACTTAAAATGGGAGTCTGTTCCTTCTCTCGGTTTAGATAAGACCATAAGTGGAATTCTACATTGTCCTCTCTTGACACAAATTTGAACCAAAATGTTGCCTCAGGCAAGCAGGAAGCCTCTACAGTCTGACAGGAAGCCAGTCCCACTGTCGTCCTGTCGTCCTGTCCTTTGTCAGTCTGTCTTCACTCATCATTTCCTTTCACTGGGCTGGTTTCAGTCATTATGCAAATGTGCTGTTTATAAGGTTGAAACCTGCAGTCAGCTGAGACTGAAGACGCCACCTGGATGTGATGAAACGTTTCTCCCACAAAACGCTGCGTCCAGATGAACAGAGTCAACCTTTGGAGATTTACTTACCTGCATGATTGAGCATCAAGACGTTTCCTTTGGTTATTTTCTGTCTTTTTTAAAAATGTTTTTTGCAACATGTTGTACAATCTCTATGTTCTGTTACTCTTTCCGTTGCTTTCGATCTTTTCTTGAATCTTCACAGTATTACCTCAGTAAGCTGATGTGATTCTGATACACATGCATTTAAATGCATCGTCATGCTGTTTCCCTGAGTATTGTTTGTCATTTAAATGAAAGATATACACATAGATTGTACTTTAAGATGACAAACATGTCGGATCTAATGTAACTGTGCAAGAGATGCAAGAACTTTGAGTATTTTTTGAATGAATATTTGGCATGTTTCTACAAAAGTGACAAGAGGCGTAATGCCTCCTCAATCTAAGGTGATCAGCTCAATGACTACAAAGAAACAAAGACCTACCTGTTTGTGATTGGCCCTACAAACGGGTTGGTGATCAGCTGCACGGTGGCCTTGGAAGCAAACAGCATCCCTACTTTGACATTTTCATTAATCAGCTTGTTGGTGGAGCGGGGGCAGTCGGTCGAGTCTGGTGGGAGCTGTGCAGCAGTAGGGGTCAGAGGGAGCAGGTCAGTAGTCCGAGCTGTGGCGTTGAACCCAGACAACCTAACAGTGTTATCGTATAAGGACACGATGCTTTGGAAGGATGCTGGAGAATCCTGCTTCGGCGCCGTGTTGTTCTTAAGCACGTCTGTCGACTCATCCAGAGTGTACAGGTAGCTGGGAATGATGGGAACTGATAAAGAGGAGAGAGAACCGATATACTGAAATCTGAAAGGCTGACTGATGCTAATCCAGACGTCACTGCTGACAGCAGAGAAGAAGTTACGAGTGATTTCTGTAGGAACGGTACAAACGGTCAGTGCTTCGGCTGACACCCTCGAGTTTATTTTTTTACAAAAATGCTCCAAATATGAATACATGTCACCATTTTTACATTTCCAAACGAAACAAAGCAACAACCCTGCTTTCTAACAAGGGGCAAATCCTGTGGTTGCACAGAGACTCTGGCTAGAGAAGATGGTCTCCGAATGATTTGAAAAGAATGATAAAGCAGATTATTCTATTACTGTGATTGAGAAGCTGCCAGCCAGCTCGTGTATTCACAGTGGTGCAAGCTAACCCATCCATCTTTTGTATACAGTCTATGTTTGAACTGCAACTAGAGCAGATTGGCAGATGCAAATTAGCCATTAAAAGCATACAAACAAAGAGCTGTCATACTCAGATACATATTTACACATGAATTAATCAGGATCAACAACATGCTGCATGCTGTGCACAGGCTGGCCCGGTGTCACCTTCTTTCTGCTCTCTCTCACTCACCGTGCATTAATGCTGCTCTTAAATGTCATTAACTTTGTGTCTCTCCTGTGGCTCTGCTCTGTCCCTCTACATCTTACTGTGGGTCGCAGCTCTGACGCTGCACATTCTGGCCATCAGTCTCTGCTTTATTGGCTCCACCAATCATCAGCATTTATTGTTGCATTGTTCATCTTTCTCGTCCTCTTAAAAATATACTTTGTCTTGGAGTAAACTGGGTGTGTCCATTTACACCATTTATTGTTTTTACACATATTCTTATCTGTATTTTGCTTTGGTGACTGTTCTTCATAAACTGGACCTCGTATCTAAATAGTTTCGACTCTGACCTGTTGCATCTTTGTCTGCATGGTGTTATTTGATTGTGATGCTGTATGGCATTAGCCAGGTCAGCCGTGCTAAAGAGATGTTAATCTACGGGACTTCCTGCTTAAATAAAGATTAAATTAAATTAAAATGACAGACCAAAAATCGAGCTTTGATATTAAACTCATAAAACATGAAAATGTGCTCATGGAGGCTTTTATCCATTTTTCCTGCACTTATGGAAACTGTAGGTCTGAGCGCAGCAGAGATGTGTGATGAATATGTTATAATTAACCTTTAATGCAGCCAAACTATCAGCAACATTCTGCCACGTTACACAGAAAGTCATTATAAATCGATCATTTCATACATGTTTTTATTTGTTTGTAAAACAGACCTGAGGGGTCTAAATCTGTTGTTTTAGGAAGAGCAGGTCGAACATCAGAAGCACAGAGATGTTTCCTCCTACAGTAATAACTGCTTTGGCAGCTGACATTAAACCCGATCTTTCTGTATGTTTTTCTCACGGAGAGCAGTCAGTACATGTCAAACCAAACTGTGAAGTTGAACATGTGCTATCAGCTCTACCGTTCAAACGCCGTCATTTAATTGGATGAGGCAGATTTAGGTGGATATTAAAATGAAGTGCAGAAGAAGCGCCTGTTTGAGGCGTCGGACAGACAAACCTACCTGTTGCACAAAGAGAGCGGAGCAGGAAACTTTGCAGAGAAGGTGAGAAAAGCACCTACCGACTACCGTCAGCAGCATGTTGTCCAGAAGCAGAGCGACAAAAACAATGAAGAGAATCAGTTTCCTCGATTGTCTCTCCTCTCGGAGCCATTGGAGCAAATTAAACTGCCGGAGTGCGTCTAATCCCCCCATGGCGCAAGTCCCCGAAAGCGCAATGCAATCGAAAAGGTAAGTACTCCTGGAAAGAGACGCGCGGCAATGATGGGTCAGCAACAAATAAACATCAGCTTTTAAAACTGATGATAAGTTAGTAAAGAGAAAGTGAGCGCTGAAATCTTACCTTAGATGTGTAAGGACGAGCTGGAGAGGCGAGAGATGGGAGGAGATGATGAGGTCTTTCTGACTGGACCCGCTATTGACGTCACACCCCCTTTATGTGTAGATACCTGATAACACACTTTAAACAACAGGCACGAGGACGCAAACGGGACAAAAGCTACAGCTGTGCCTCAGGTCGCTCATCATATATACGCACTGTTCCTGAGCTCAGTCACTACAACATGCATGCAAATGCGTACTGGTGACAGCAGCCGCAACATTAATGGTGCCACAGGTTTGCTTTCAGTGCGCTTTATATGGCAGCATGTTAGAGCATCCTGATGTCAACGTG
The DNA here is from genome assembly GCF_963576455.1 of Neolamprologus multifasciatus. Classification (NCBI taxonomy): domain Eukaryota; kingdom Metazoa; phylum Chordata; class Actinopteri; order Cichliformes; family Cichlidae; genus Neolamprologus; species Neolamprologus multifasciatus. The sequence goes on along the minus strand of NC_140451.1, from coordinate 1,154,394 downwards.
CTGCTTCATGTATAAGATAAAGACCCTGCTCTATGACAGGCAGCCCGTTTCTGTAACTAGCTGTGGCGATGTAAGCAGACACCTTAATCCACGCAGGCACGTTTTGTTCACTCACATTTATAATTGGTTAGCATCTTGCTCAAGGACATCCAAACACAAAGCTGCTGGTTAGCAGGTGACCTGGTCCTGATGTACAGCCACACATGAAGAACTGTCCAGCCCCTGAGGTACAGCCTGACACTAACTTTGTGTAACCCCCCCCCCTCTCCACTGCAGCTGCTTCTTAGTTTATGTTGTAACTAATGAGCAAAACATGTAATAATGCATTAAACATGTAAAACATGCAAAACTGGACAAAACAGTTTGTTAACAAATTCAATCATGTGGAAAATGCTTTTACTGAACACAGCACTAACTTTACATACAAGCACAGATCGTGAACAAGTCCCTATCGTCAGTGTTCAGCAGGCACAGTTTATTGATGTGTAATATTCACACATCGTGAACATTCTTGACTCATTTTACAGCTCGTGAAACGTAACATTGCATCTTTATTTATGCTGCTTAATGTTCAGGCTGCTGGAGGACTTCCTGTGATGCACTGAGCATGTTCACAACATTCATTTTTACTAACCATGCCTGTATATGTCTCTGTGAACACTTTGTCTATACCCTGCTGTAGTTTTTGTCCTGTTTGTGGTTCACAACCTCTTTCTGTTTCTTTCTTCTCTTTTATTTTCTGTTTCCCTCCTTTGCTCTCTTCATGTTGATCACCACCGTCCAAGTTCTTGCTCAGATGGGATTATCTAATGATTGGGGTTCTGTCTCATTTCTAATAGCTAAGCTGCATCAGGCTTAAATATTATAACAGTCTAAGTTTAAAGTTAATACTGCAGACTTGGTCATGTTAGAACAATGTTGTCTATACTTCTTTATTGTAAGTATAGTGGTAGGTAGAGATGTGCTGTTGAAACCTTCACTAGTAACCCAGCTAGTAGTGCTAAAACTGGTTTAGTGCTTTAGGCTTGACGTGTTCTCTCGCTGCCACCTGCTGGACAAAACACGTTACTGCATGAACGTATGACTTCAGTTCTAATGAAGAAATGCTTGACAGACCATCCTAAACAAATATATAAACTTATATATATACTTAGATATATATTATATATATATAACTTTTTAAAACTGTGTGAACATTCGGTTAAACGCGCTGAGACAAAGAAAAAAGTGCGTGAATGAGATAATAAAGTGCTTTAAGTGCTCAAAATGAGAAAAACACTACATAAATACTATACCTTACCATGATACTGCGTGAATCTGTTTCATTTGTTTATTTCTTCAGTATTTCGTTTTATGCTTATCTGTTGTCACGTCTTTATTGAGAATGTGAGGATGGACAACACACTGCTGCAGACCACGTACAAATAAACTAACCTGTTCCTGAAGCACAGCGGGAGAAATGATTATTTGATACCTTGCTGCTGTAAGTTTGCTCACTTTCAAAGACATCAACAGTTTATCGTTTGTATGGTAGTTTCATTTTAATAGAGAGAGAAGAATATCAACCAAAAATCCAGAAAAACAAACACATTGCATAAAAGTTAAATAAATAAATTGATTTGCATGTTACTGCGTGAAATATTTGAGCACCTACAGCCTCGCCGATGGTTAGCAATTACTTTCACTCCAACCTCTCCAACAACAAGGGCAAGAGGTTCTGCCAAAAGACCTCCGGACAAGACTGTAGACCTGTGTAAGGCAGGTGAGAAGCTGACAACTGTTGTTGTGATTCTTCTTTCTATATGTTTGACGTGCATCTCTGTTCCCTCAGCCAGAACACTGAAGACGGTGGGTCGTCCAGCAGGACAATGACCTGAAACATACCACTAAGGCAACAAAGGTATGGCTAAAGAAGAAGCAGATTAAGGTCATGGAGTGGCTTAGCCAGTCTCCAGTCCAATTCCCTAAATCCCAATCACATTAATAACTTATGTGTAGCTAATTGATGTATAAGGCCACCACAACAACACGGAAAACTCCTGGTGATTCACCGTCTCTATGTAGAAACAAACGTTTAGCATCATTACTACAGCTGTGAAAATGTAAACCTCCTTCAGCAATCGTGAAGGGCACATGCAACATTTTCCTTTACTCATGCTTGTAAGGAAAAAGGCATGCAACTCCTACTGGCTCCTGATATGGGCCTGTTTCAGAACCAAGAGTGAGGCAGACTCTCGGTGAGCTAATCCTTTTTGCTGTTCTGAAAGGTTTCCACGTTTCCTCTGCTGATGAACTTGACACATTGGCGGTAACAGCTTACAATTCGTGTTTGGCTCAGTTTAAAAGCCATGGATATGATAGCCATGCCGACAATGATGAACAGCGAGGTGAGCATGAAGAAGTTGGGGTGATTGGGTATAATATCACCAAAACCAATGGTAGTGAGGGTGATGAAGCAAAAGTAATAGGAATCAAAGTGTTTAAAATCAGTTTCCCATATCGGCAGAATCAAGCCCACAAAGCAAATGTAGGCAAAGAAGATGAAAAGAATGAGCACAAAGGGGACGTTCAGTGTTTCCATTTCATCTCCTAATCCTGTGAAATCCCACAAGGCAAATCCTTTGGGTGGCAGATGATCAAGTTCTGGGCAGGACAGCGTCCTGAGCAGTGGACCCTCCCTCAGCAAATTCTCTCTGGCAAGAATCTTTTCAAAAATCTCTTTGTTGTTTTGAAGCTGGATGGACTTGTGCCGCACATCTGCCTGGCTGCGGAGCACCTGTCGGATGTCGAGGGGCTCGCGGATCACAACGTCATGGCTGAAGACAAAAGTGCCGTCCTCCAGGACCTGGCGCCTCGAGTCGCTCTGCTCAGTCCTCCATGGGGACCAGGTGCGGGAGAAGAGGTTTTTGGACAGGGTGTGAGCACGGATGTAGGCTCTAGACATCCCCACAGCGAGGAAGTCTCCAACATCGAGGATGACCAGAAGCATAAGAGGGATGCCCACCATGGCGTAGAAGACACAAGCCACCTTACCAGGCAGGGTGACGGGATAGATGTCCCCATAACCTGAAACAACAGACATTTAAAGCTGTAATTAAACTGTTAATTATACGACTGGCTTTTGGTAACGTTTGTGTAGTAGGAAAAATGTGACCATGACCCTTCTAGACAACGTTCTTGTTACACTTTGTGTTAGATGTTCGGTTGAAAGAAAACAGCACACTTCCTGTGATCACCATGGAAACCTGTGCTGGGAAAAGCATCAAAGCTCCTGATCAACAAACTCTGACGTGAAGAAACGTTGTAGCTGCTCCATCCACCACTGTGTGTTCGACACATGTGCAGTAACCAACAACATGCAGACCTGTTAGCTTAGTCTGATGCATGTTTGAATTATACAGCTTGATGAAGCTGACGTCAGAAAGCCTGTTTCACATGGAGTCTGCAGGGGGCAGCAGACGTACTGGACCGTGCTGATTTCAAGGTTTCATAACATTCACATTGAAAGTGAAATCATATAAAATACTGTCTTACTTAAACTGCAGTAACATTTAAAATATGAACATAAAAGTTTTTTTCACAAGCCAGTAAAAATGTGCATCATAACATGTTGTTTTTAACAGCACAGACACTCAAAGCACAGGACAAACTGCAGACTCACACTTAAACACTCAGAGTAAAGATTCATTTTTATTCATCTGATTTTATTTGACTTTGACGCTACTTGAGAGTATTTATATATTTTTGTATTTAAGAAAATGTTTTCTTTAAAAAAAGACATTTAATATGGTATGTAAATGCAAAAGGTTTCTTTTTTTGTTTTTGACAAATGAAATGGACGAAGCAAAAAAAAACAAACCAATGAGCACCTGTGTTTTTCCTCTTTTGAATATTTATTATTGCTCCTGAATAAGAAGAAAGTGTTTCTTGTCTGATTACTCGATTAATGATGGAAAATAGGTTAATCAATTACTAAAATAATCAATAGCTGCTGGCCTAATAACAACTTATAATTAAATGTTGAGAGCAATATAAATACATAGTGAGTAAAAAAGTTAATTGAAGAAGAAACACTCATCACAGGAATCCCCAGCAGTAACTAAGGGAGGATTCAGGGTCACCTGGTCCAGCCCTAACTATATGCTTTAGCAAAAAGGAAAGTTTGAAGCCTAATCTTAAAAGTAGAGATAGTGTCTGTCTCCTGAATCCAAACTGGAAGCTGGTTCCACAGAAGAGGGGCCTGAAAACTGAAGGCTCTCCCTCCCATTCTACTTTTAAATACTCTAGGAACAACAAGTAGGCCTGCAGAGCGGGAGCGAAGTGCTCTAATAGGGTGATATGGTACTACAAGGTCATTAAGATAAGATGGGGCCTGATTATTTAAGACCTTGTATGTGAGGAGCAGGATTTTGAATTCTGGATTTAACAGGAAGCCAAAACAGGAGAAATCTGCTCTCTCTTTCTAGTCCCTGTCAGTACTCTTGCTGCAGCATTTTGGATTAGCTGAAGGCTTTTCAGTGAGTTTTTTGGACATCCTGATAATAATGAATTACAGTCGTCCAGCCTGGAAGTAATAAATGCATGAACTAGTTTTTCAGCGTCACTCTGAGACAGGATATTTCTAATTTTAGAGATGTTGCACAAATGGAAGAAAGCAGTCTTACATATTTGTTTAATATGTGCGTTGAAGGACATATCCTGGTCAAAAATGACTCCAAGGTTCCTCATAGTGTTACTGGAGGCCAAGGTAATGCCATCCAGAGTAAGAATCTGCTTAGATACCATATTTCTAAGCTTTTCAGGGCCGAGTACAATAACAATAATATCTGGCTTCATGGACAGATAGAGCTGGGTGTCATCTGCATAGCAGTGTAAATGTATGCTATGTCTTCTAATGATGCTGCCTAGGGGAAGCATGTATAATGTAAACAGAATTGGTCCTAGCACTGAACCCTGTGGAACTCCATAATTAACCTCAGTGTGTGAAGAGGACTCTCCATTTACATGCACAAATTGGAGTCTATTATGCTTATCTCTTCAACACCAGATGGTGGGAGGTATCTCTCAGGGAGGAAGTGAAGTTTTTGTCCTTAAAAGTTGATGTGCAGGAAAGAGGAAAAATGGGAAGGATAAGGATTTGAGAAGTTTGACAAACTGTGATTGTTAGACAACAGGATACAAGGAAGGAAAAGTGGTGAACCTACAGTAGTCATGGCACACACACCACCTACATCAATAATCGTTGAGGTAGACCACAGCTGTGTCCCAAAACGTCGGCTGCATCCTTCGGAGGATCCGGCCTTCGCGGTCTACGTGGGCCGGGTCCTTCAAAGACCGAGAAGGCCGGAAGTGCGAAGCTGTGAAATGGGACGGGCTAGCCTTCAGATTTGCGTCACCGCTGTGTCGGTGGAGTTTAATAAACTCGGCCGTCTGCTCCTTGCTATTTAAAATATAACAGGACACTGGAGTAAATCCTCGACCGTTTAACGTTTATTCAGCTGTGAAAATCCCGGAGGAACCCACCCGATGGATTAATAAAGTTTTATTTAATCTAATAATCTAATAACTTTGATCTCAGCCAAACCGATTTACTCCGGAACAAATAAAACACTGAAAAAAGGCAAACAATAACATTTTTAAGTTATCCGAGTGACTTATATATCATGTTTAACCTGAGTAGCGAAAGAGCGGGGGTCTGAAAATGATGAAGCCGGGAGTCCGCTGCTCTCACCGGCTGGAGTGACCATTGAACCCCCCGGCTCGCTATCGAGCTGGTGGGTATCAGATGTCTCCAAAAACGTCGGAGCGCTTTTGCAAATATGTGGTGTCTTGATAAACTGAGCAGATATTTGATGTTTACACAGCTACATTCTCGCCTGAAAATATGTTAAAAGTTTATTTTGTGGCCCAGAAAGATTAATAAGAGTAATTTTAAAACTTGGTAGCGGCCGCCATTGTTGGCAGCTGAAATTTGGCTGGGCCGCGCTATGAATTCTGGGATATGGTGGCCCACGAAGGACACACCCAACCCATCCTTCAAATTCGGGGAAATTTGTCGGCCGCATTTGAAGGACTCGACGAATTGGGACAGCCTTCGTCGCCTGGCTGTGACGTAATCGGCCTTCAAATGCGGCCTCCGGAGGATGCAGCCAACGTTTTGGGACACAGCTCATGTGTACTCTTTCATGGAAACAGTGTTCCCTAATGGCTGGCACCTTTTTCAGAAGGATATTGCAGCCTACCTCTAAGCAAAAGAGGTTCAGGATTGGTGTGAGAAACACAACAATGAGTTTGAGGTGTTGACTTTGCCTCCAAATTCCTACCATCCTGATCCAATCATGTACCCGCTTTAGGCTTGCAGGTGAATGTTTCTGTAAAGGTTTCTAGTGACGGTCTTGGAAACTCAGCTCTGGTCATTTACTAGTGTCTTGGCAGTTGTTCTGGGGTGTTTCTGGGACAGATCTCACATCAGTTATTGGCATGATGCTTTCTGAAGTGACTGCTCAAACCCTCATGAAGTTTTTACACTGTGTGAACTGAAACATAACCCTGTTCCCCATCATAATACACTTTAATCTGACGAGCTTTGAGCTCAGCAAAGTTAAAGCACATTACTGGTTTGTGTTATGGCAGATTTAATAATAACTTTGACCCTGGTAATTTTTTTCCTGAAATAATTCAGGTATTGTGTGACAATGGAAATAATTTATGTTTTAAAAAGAGAACTAGTATGTTGGTCTGTTCAAAAAAGCCCTTGAACACTCTTGCTGTGAGCCATGAACGAAGTCTTCAGCTTACAAGACAATGTTCCTCTGAACCTCTAATAAGCTTTTTTATGGTTATGTAAAAGGCCTTCTCCTCTGGAAGTGTCTTTGGAGATCTGTGGGCTTCCTGTAGCTGCTGAGCCATTAGCAATTAGATCTCTTTACCACTTATGATGCGTTTGACAGTAACACTAATGTATCCACACAAGGCTCTTACACATCAAATCAGGTCAGTTCCAGATAAGAAGAATGGTTTACTCAGCACTGACAATATAACCATAACAAATTCATCAATAATTATTCATCATAACGACTCAGGCTGAGAGGTGCTGGAGCCCAGCTGATCACCAGTCAGTATTCATCATAACGATAAATTATGAATAAGGAATAGCAACAGAATCAGCTGTGGAAGTCATGGCAGATTCATGTCATTCTAATTTGTACATTTACACACTGACAGCATCCATCCATCTACCCTTTATCCTCTGCTGATCCAACTCAGGCTGAGAGGTGCTGGAGCCCAGCTGATCACAGTCCATCACAGGGAGACAGACAACAGTTCACATTCACACCAATGGGCAGTTTGGAGTGAACGTAACCCCACTCACTGCCTCATAGCAGGAAGGTTTCAACGCCGCCATCTGCGTGGGCCCTTCCTTTGTATCTTCTCCCTGTGTCCATGCGAGTTGGTTAGTTAGTGAGGTTCCTAATGTATATGTTCAGTATGTAAATTTTGAGTTAGAGCATTCAAATTTGAAATGATTGACTTATTAGAGCAACACAGTTTGACCTTAATACTCCCTTAAACATAAACATAGAAGCCAAGGAGTCAGGAGTAAACATCCTCTTTAGGGCTGTAGTCGGGCACTGGGGTGGCGGAGGAGTGGAAGCACTACAGGCAGCGATACAGTAACCCTGACATGTCAGAGGAGAAGAGAAACTACAGGTAACTGAAAACTGTGCCTGGTAAAACACACAGTGTTAGCACTGCTATCTCACAGCAGGCTATTCCTGGGCTTAAACCTGGGTACGGTGAAGCTCAAGAAGGGTTGGTGCTGCCTACGTCAGCCCAAGACAGTCTAAGATATCGTTAATCTCAAGATCGTCAACTCCAGGTCAAAAAAGGCTTAAAAATGAAAAACAAAGTTGTTTGCTGAACTCGCTCACAGGGTTCGATCCATTTCTCATAATTAACATATCAAATTTTAGTTATCTTTAAAAATAGTATTTATATTTGGTGAGTATATACTGACATTAACTCGTGATAATCAAAGACCAAAGCAAGTCAACATCTTTAGACTCAACACAAATTCACACATTTAGCCGTAGCTGGACTTGGCATGCCACTCTTATCAATCAAAGATGATCAGTTCTGGCTCTTACAAAAACAAATAACAAACAACAAACAAACAAAACTTTGCAGTAGACAAACCCCCACATGTAGGCGTCAAACTGGAGAATCAACCAGACAGTGGGCGACGTCACAGCGGTCTGTGCATGATGGAAAGAGCAGCACTCTGCAGCTGACTTCTAACTGAGAGCATGCAGACGTTCACATCGGGAAACATCTTTAATGTGTTCTGATGTAAAACGATGGCCGACTGACTATTTACCTCAGTCACGTGTGGTGGTAAACACAGACTGATGTGTAGCTGCTGCATGATTTGCAGCTGTTTCGCGTTGTCAACATAACGCGAAACAGGTTTCGTAGCTCCCCTCCCGGACATCAAGTGCAGCAGGCTTCTGATTCGTTTTAGAAAGTGCTTCTGTACCAACAGAAGAGTCAGTGATCTTTGTGGCACTGGTCCCAAGCACACTTACAGAGCCTCAGATATCCCAACAATCCCAGCGACCATCTGATCATTAGACATCGATAAAGAAAGACATGATTTGTTCTTGGATGTTTGCTTGTTTGACTGATTTTTTATATGTGACTGTATTAAATTAGTTAAAAATATGCTCAGTGAGTAACACAAATAGTCTGTGCTGTGGAGGAGATGACATTTAAAGTCTGTCAGCATCCAATACATTTGGTCATTTGACTGAAGTAAGTCTCGCTCGGATGGAGGGATGCTGTGTTTGAGGAGAGGCATCATTTCCGTGAACAAAGCCCAGAGTCATACAATCATTAATTAACCAGGCTATCTGTTGCTGTGGTTACTAATGTTTAGAGAGGTCACTCGCTTTATGAGGAAACATCTATGCACACAATGATTATATTATAATCACTACTGCAGACAGTGACTGTGGAGAAATAACAAATCTACTATCAAATACATTCTGACCTCCGTAAACACACGAGACCCTAAAACAACGTGTTCTGGCTCCACGTAGCAAACCTGTGTGACTCTGCCTGACATCACAGCTGAGGCAACCTTGACCGTTTGAATAATGAAATCCCTGTGAATGGAGGTGGCAACACTGAATACAACACCTGAAATTATATAAACAATTAAAAATGCTATTATGAGACAGTTTATTGTGTTTGTGTATTGTATTACAATGAGCATACTGGTATCCTGTTGATTTTTAACACTTGTTTTCAGCCCATCATCTGCCTCGGGTTTTGTGTGTATTCTTCTTTTTTACATTATAAACATAACCGGCTCTGCAGACAAGCATACACCATATATATATATACATATATACACATATATATATATACATACAGTGGGGCAAAAAAGTATTTAGTCAGCCACCGATTGTGCAAGTTCCCCCACTTAAAATGATGACAGAGGTCAGTAATTTGCACCAGAGGTACACTTCAACTGTGAGAGACAGAATGTGAAAAAAAAATCCATGAATTCACATGGTAGGATTTGTAAAGAATTTATTTGTAAATCAGGGTGGAAAATAAGTATTTGGTCAATAACAAAAATACAACTCAATACTTTGTAACATAACCTTTGTTGGCAATAACAGAGGTCAAACGTTTACTATAGGTCTTTACCAGGTTTGCACACACAGTAGCTGGTATTTTGGCCCATTCCTCCATGCAGATCTTCTCAAGAGCAGTGATGTTTTGGGGCTGTCGCCGAGCAACACGGACTTTCAACTCCCGCCACAGATTTTCTATGGGGTTGAGGTCTGGAGACTGGCTAGGCCACTCCAGGACTTTCAAATGCTTCTTACGGAGCCACTCCTTTGTTGCCCGGGCGGTGTGTTTTGGATCATTGTCATGTTGGAAGACCCAGCCTCGTTTCCTCTTCAAAGTTCTCACTGATGGAAGGAGGTTTTGGCTCAAAATCTCACGATACTTGGCCCCATTCATTCTGTCCTTAACACGGATCAGTCGTCCTGTCCCCTTGGCAGAAAAACAGCCCCATAGCATGATGTTTCCACCCCCATGCTTCACAGTAGGTATGGTGTTCTTGGGATGCAACTCAGTATTCTTCTTCCTCCAAACACGACGAGTTGAGTTTATACCAAAAAGTTCTACTTTGGTTTCATCTGACCACATGACATTCTCCCAATCCTCTGCTGTATCATCCATGTGCTCTCTGGCAAACTTCAGACGGGCCTGGACATGCACTGGCTTCAGCAGCGGAACACGTCTGGCACTGCGGGATTTGATTCCCTGCCGTTGTAGTGTGTTACTGATGGTGACCTTTGTTACTTTGGTCCCAGCTCTCTGCAGGTCATTCACCAGGTCCCCCCGTGTGGTTCTGGGATCTTTGCTCACCGTTCTCATGATCATTTTGACCCCACGGGATGAGATCTTGCGTGGAGCCCCAGAT
>NC_140451.1:963893-1141393 GCF_963576455.1 Neolamprologus multifasciatus | reverse complement strand
TAGAAAAAAATTGCATTTCCTGCGAAAATGCTGTGTGGATGCCGTAACGCTGAAGCTGTCTGCTGAAAATAGCTGAAAAAGATTAAAAGTTGCAAAAAGTGTATGGTGGTAAAGAAACTGAAAATTCTGCTGAAAACAGGTGAAGAAGCAGAAATTTTTGCTGAAAGGTGGTGAAAAGCCAAAAGCTCTACTGAAAAGGGGTAAAGAAGCTGAAATTTGTACTGAAAAGAGGTGAAAAGAAATTGTGCCATGAGCAGGATTCAAACTTGGCCCTACTGGTCTCAAGGTGGCTACTCAACTCACTGAGCCAAAGTCATTATCAAAACCAAAAAAATGGAAAGACTGACAATTGTGCTAAAATGAGCAGAAGATGCTGAGAATTGCGCTGATAAGAGGTGAAAAGACTGAAAATTCTGCTTAAGAGAGGTCAATCAGCAGCATTTTTCTGCAGAAAATAGTTTTTTTCTGAAAACAGCAAAAAAAAAAAAGAAGAAGCTGGGATTTGTGCTGAAGAGATTTTTAAAAAATTTAACTGTTAACTGAAAAAATTGTTGCCATAAGCGAGATTTGAACCCGGGCCTCCCGCTCTGAGAACGGCTGCTCATCTCACTGAGCTAAAACACAGCTCAACCCGGCAAGCACAATCAGTGACCACATTGATAATGTGTTTAATTCATTTCAATGGTAAAAGTCATAGCACACATTAGCAGAAATATCAGAATTTTTTAAAGTTCGAACAGAGTATTTATACTAAAACATAGTCTTTCTTCTAAATCATAATATTTGAACCAATTGATATTATTTCTGGTAAATCACAGTGTTTGTGCCAAATCACAGCATTTGTACGAAATCATAGCATTTGTGACAAATCATAGTATTTAGCTAAATCTGTGCTAAAACATAGTATTTGCGCTAAAACATGGTATTTCTGCTAAAACTTAGTATTTATACTAAATAATATTTTTTCTGCCTGTCCGAAAGTCTCCTTATATTTCAATCGCATCGCTATAAGTGCAATGTTAATTTCTGCCGATAAGATCCACTTTGTTCTTACTGTTTGCTGCGGTGATGACGTCACATGCTTTTACGACGGTCCTGCCGTATCACGAGTTGGAGGAGCACTAGGCATGTTTTTCTCCATGAGTGCGGGGGAATAGCCGTGTGTGTTCCTGTGCAAATGTGAGTCAAAATCCCTCCAGTTCTACGAGTCTATTTCCACTTTTAGCACGGGTTGTACTTTGACGTTAATTACAGGGGGTTTATGCTAGGAGATTTATCGAGATTGGTAGAGGCATGTGACTTACCACCGTAGCATTTGTTGCGGGTTGGATCTGTGTACCGCGGTTGTGTTATTTAGCCACTAGAGGGCACTGAAGACCATGTAATTGCTGACCTTTCCTAATTTGGGGGCATTAGGTCTTTTCTGTTGCCTGAGATATGCAGATATTCTTGTTTCCTGCCTGTTCAAATGGGATTGTGGGGCTTTCTTATGTCAGAGCATTCAGCTGATTATTTGTGTTACAGTTCATTATATTGGCATGATGTTGGGAAGTGACGATTGTTATATTTACATGTGAAAATTGTTTCTCCTTGTTTCTTGTTATTCAGAACCACACGTCTGTCCGCCCCTCCCACACTTGTTAAGTATGCCTACTGCTGTACTGTTGAGCTGCTGTTAACTTCCATTAAAGTATATCCGGACACCACTCTCTGTGCCCCACTCTCTGACCGGAGTTTAAGTCCTGAGGGAGCTATCATCCCAGCATCCCAGAGATAACTCTCTAACACTGCCAAATGTCCATGTGCTGAAACATAGAAAATTCTGCCAAATCATAATATTTGAACCAAATCATACAATTTGAGCTAAAACATTATTTATGATTTAGCAGAAACACTGGGACTTGGTAGAAATACTATGATTTACATGCAATACATTGACTTAGGAGAAATACTATAATCAAGCAAAAAGTACTACAGCATAGCAGAAATTCTATCATTGAGCAAAATTACTAAGATTTGGCAGAAATACTATGTTTTTTGATTTGATTTGATATATCTTTATTAGTCCCACAAGGGGAAATTTTATAAGGCTGCCTCAAATACTATGACTTAGCAGTAATACTATGATTTGGTACAAATGCTATGCTTTGGCTCAAATACTAGGATTCGGCAGACACTATGATTTAGCAGAGATAATATGATTTGGCAGAAATACTATGCCTTAGTAGTAATAGTATAACATAACAGATATACTATGATTTTGCAGAAATTCTATGTTTTAGCACAAATACTATGATTTGGTAAAAATACTATGATTTGGCACAAATACGATGATATGGCAGAAATACTATGATTGGGTACAAATACTATGTATTTGTATACTATGAAAGTATGAGGATGTCCTTAAGTTTCAAAGACAAGCACGTTTTAGCAGAATTGTGGAAGTTTTCCATTCATTTCAATGGGACAAAAAAAAGGAAAAAAGTGTAATATTTTAAAAAGTATAATAGTAATAAACACCAAAAGTCATGGCACCCATCTCCAGAAAAAGCAGAACAGTTTAGAGTTTGAACGGTGAAAATTGGCTGAAAACTGAGGAAGTAGTTAAGTGCCAAAAAGCGTACGGAAGCAACTAGATTATAGTGGAATAAAGAATAAAGAGAAACAGGAACTCAATAGTGTGGATGCTGTGAGGCATCCACCCAACTAGATGTGAAGTGGTGCTTTTTTCAAAATAAGCTATCACCCAGCACACAGCACAAGCTAAACTTCCTCACAGACATTTTAAACAGTCAGTCCTTTTTAAGGAAACTTATCACCTAAACGTCTGAATGCAAACACACATTTGGAGCATTACAACCTGAACCCTCACAGTCAGGCAACAATTTCACAGTCCTGCCTTTGATACAACAGGACACTTGATTGTCTGTGTAAATATGGCTTTTGGCCCACCTAAATAATCCACAGTTGTATATGTTGCTGTGGTTTACTGTACATCTGTCTTATGAAACCTCATATTTGAAAAACGTACATGCATTTGAAGGCTTCATGATGAATTTGCGGACCTTTCTGTGCCTGACACATGTCCCGAGGACTCATTACTGTGAATCGGTGTGAAAATATTGGGTGCAGCCTCAGATATCTTTGTTGGTTTTGTGCCACTTCAGTTGAGTTTTAGCTGATTATTCTTCTGGTAGTAACAAGACTGACATATGTTAGAGTTTTACTCGGATTTGACAAGAATACTTTATATCTTTGACACACTCTCTTCTTCGGATTTGCATAAAACTTAAATAAAAAAGCACATAATCGTTTAGTGATTAGTACGGCATCATAACGGACTCACCAACAGTTGTGAAAACGGTGCAACAGAAGAACATAGAGCCGAAAAAATCCCATCTGTCAGGTCTCTGGAACCAGATGGACTTGAACTCGTTCTGCATCTTCTCCGTCACTCCCTTCACTATTTGTTCAGTGGCGGTGCTGTCAGCTGAGAAAGAGAGACGAGAAAACCCAGCGCAGAGCAAACCAGTGATGCTACTGATACAATGATGATATAAAGTTTAATTACCAAACACATAATTCAGTTCGTCACAGACACGTTTGATCTGCTACAAACAGAGTTTTGCTCACCGGTGAGCTTCTGTACGGTCTCTACCATTTGGCACAGAAACGTGTGGTACTCCTCCTGCACAGCGGACGGTGTGTGTCCCTCGATGTATTGGAAGATAAGCGCACCCAGCGCTGCGTACGCCACCAAAGAGAAGTACAGCAAAAGGTGCGGGACGGACCTCCAAAAGCGCGCCGCGCACTTCTTGGACTCATTCTTTACGCTTATGGTTCTCTTTGCTTTCACTGACATCTTCGTCCCCGCAGCGCCCGCAGCCCGTGAGGAGAGCGCCTGTAGTGACTGCTGGCTGCGTCGGTCTGGCTCTCTTCTGCCAAGTGCAGAGAACCGCGAGTGCGTCGCGGGGCCGCGCACAGCCAGAGCGGAAATGATTTGACTTTAATTAGTGCACGTGGTTAAAAATAAATCAATAAATGATGATCTTCAGTTGAACTTTTCCGAACAGGTTTCTGTTCCTGATCAGAGATCAAATTCAATCCGCCCGTTAGAAACACATCCCGACAGCCCAGAGTGGCCCACATATTATCATCTCTACACATACAATCACAGTTTTTTCAACTTTAACTTGTATTTTATTTTGAATATCTTTACAAATAAACCTTTTCCACTTTCTTCAGGACCTTATCCCAGTGGGTACAACAGATCAGCAGTCTGTCACAGGACACAGACAGACAACCATCCTCTCATATTCATACCTGTACAATCACAAATAACTGCATATCTTTGGCCTGTGGGAGAAGGGCATCAGAAAGGCCAGAGGTGGCTCAAGCAGCAGATTCATAACACTGAGGTTCAAACAAAAACTGTTTGATTTACAGCGCAAACTGGAACAAAATGACTCGGTGGGTGTGGATTTACATGGCATGTCTGAAAGAGGAAGGACAGATTTGACTACACGAAGTAGCTGAAACCAAACCAACTAAAAATCTAATGTGCAAACATGGGGGGGGTGAGGTGTGGGGGGGGGGGGGGGCAAACTGAGATGACTGTGGAGAGCAGGTGAGCGGGGAGCAGAGAGCTGCCACATGATGCTCTCTGAGAGTCTGACTCCGCTCGTGCTCTCACCGGCGGTGCATCCAGCACAGAGGACAGAGGGAACAAAACCTCCTGGTCTTCTGCTTCCTGAGTGGCTGTCCTCCACTCCTGTTCCCTCTGCAACACATTAACCACACAACGTCAAAGCGCACATATTCCTGAATTAAGACTTGAGAGGGCACAGCTGGTCTAATCACACCTGTGGTTGCTCTAAAGCTCTAAAATTTACTGCGTACTTTGATTTTATCGACAGCCAGCGTCACGTTACGTACCCACCACTGTTTGAATGAAACTGTGCGTTTCCTGTAACACTCACCCTTACTTGTGCTGAAATAGGCCCGTGCTGCTGACGGCTTCCCATGATGCACTTTGTGTTTTCCTCTCTTTTCACTCTCTGTGTATTTATCCACACCTGTACCACAGCAGAGCGCCGTCTTTGTCCCGCCTCCTCCCTCGGCTGCTCCGCCCTGAGCCAGGTTCTGCTGCTGGGTTCTCCTGGTGTGCTGTTCTTGTTGTTCCTGGTTGTTCACTGATTGCTGAGGTTTTCTTTGAGTTCTTGGAGGATCTTTACCCTACAATATATCCCTCTTTGAGGCGACTGTTGTCATGATTTGGTGCTATAAAAATCAAATGTGAGCAGCTATGGTGGAGTTTGTTTTAGCAACAAACTCAATGGGCACATTTTCATGTTGTCTGTCCTTCATTTTGGCGGTTCTGTTTCCTGTTTTGAGCGTATCCACCCCGAGTGTCCCAGACCGGAGACAATGTGATAAAAAGTGAAAATGAACATCTTGCCCTGTGAGGGTGGATGTTGAGTCAAAGCACTGTCCTTTGCAGGTGATCACTGATCAGAGCGACTGCCAACATGTTGATGTTGACACTATTTCAGGATTCAGGACATTTGTTGTGTTTCCAAGTGTTGAAGTAGTGTGAGAAGGAACAATATAAAGTAACTCTGTGAGACCGTATTATAACAAGCTGAAGAAGCAGCAACTGAAACAGTGATGAAATGTAAAATACAAATTCAAGACTGTGAGATAATTAAGAAATAATCCATGTTAAGGTGAAGGGCCTTGATACATATGAGGATGAATATAAACTCATGTTAAAGCACAAACATCACAGCAGATGTTTGGTTTCCTTCCTCCCTGGAGCGCAGCTCCCCCTTTGTACTGCGTTGTTGTGTTATTAGCGTCACTGTAAATAAACACACTGAACTTTGAGTCCAACCTGCCTCGCTGGCTGTGACAGGATCACCTAACAACAGAATGGACTCACCAGCTCTCAGTGGTTAGGTGTGCCCTCATAAGAAACGCTGCAGGATGTGCTGATGCTTCGTACAACACCGGAGAACTCGGCGCGATCGCTCAGTCGATCGCAGAAGTTAAAGGTATGATTAGCCTCCTGCTTCTGCTGCTTCCTTCTGCTCAGGTCACACAGCCTCCTCCTGAAACTTCAGCGTGGAACGACCTCGCCTCCCCTGAGGTCCTCACAGGTGGATGAATGTGCTGGATTTGTCACCGAGTGTTTCCTGGCTCTCAAACACCAAAGGAGAACATCTGAACCTGGTGACTGTTTCAGGACAGAGCCCTGAAATGAGCCCAGCCAGGGTTAAACTCCAAACTCAGCAGTGTTTTAGATGAAAGCTGAAATCCTGATGCAGCTACTCATCACATTTTCACCACAACAAGGTAAACAGCGTGTGGCTGACTGCTCTCTTTATTTTTGGGTTGTAGCTGATGAAGGTGGCAGGAAAAGTTTTCTCTATAACTCGATTGATCAAAGAATCGATTAACTGCATAAGCGTGGTCACATCACGGGGTTGTCTCATCCACATGTGCAGAAAGCCCTTTAATCAGTCTCTCCAAATAACAACTCCAGAAGAAGACTCACAGCTCACAGATCCAAACCTCTCTCTCTCGCTCTGACAACCACCCTGAAGAAACCAGTTTGCATCAGTTTGAAGCCCTGATCGCTCTTTCCTTCCTCGGCCACGCCTGGTTAAGACGCCATCCACCCAGTGCTGACATTTTGGATCACACACTGTTACCAGCATTGCCTGTCTCACGTCTCTTTCCTCTGATTGTCCGTCACAATCTCCAGTTCCACCTGACCTCTCTGACATGTTTATCTGCCTGGAGTTATTCGACTCAGCACTCTCTCTCCTGCCTCGTAGACCCTGCGTCTGTACCGCTGACCTCCTTCCCAGTACACCACCACCCACCAGTTGAACAGTTTGAAATCAGAACTGGATACCCTGGAAAAATAAATCACAGACGACAAGAACCGAACAGCAGGCAGGTGCTCTCTCTCTCTCGTTGTTGTTGTTGCCTGCACCAGTGGGCAGAACTCCTCCTGGGTTCTGGCTTCACACCTGGAAGAGTCACCCACCTTTGGCTGATGATCTCATTAAGGACCACTGGCTAGTCACTGTTTGCTGGATCGTTGAGACAAAGCCACAGATTCCTGGTTCCCTTCCTCAGTGTGTGGTGATCCAACCCAGAGCTGAGAGGCAGTGTGTTTGTGGATTACCTGATATTTGGATTCCCTTCCTCCCTGGACCCCAGACCCCCCTTTGCACTTGTCTTGTTGCATCATTAACATCACTGTAAGCAAACAGATTCTACTTTGACGTTCCAACCTGCTATATTAATTAAAAGTACAATAAAACAGGAACATTAATTTAATGGAAGAAGAATCCAAAGTTCAGCAGGCAGCGTTTTTCAGGAAGTATGAGCTGCCACTAAAGCAGTTATGCCCCCTTAATCTCTTAAACCGAACGATCCAGCCCTCGGCTCTGCAGACAACAGATGCTGTGGGGTTTCTATATTTAGTGACTCATGTGAGGACCAACTGTGTCAGACACCAGCTGTGGTCTCAGTCTGTCAAACACAGTAAACACTACTTTGAGTTAATTTACTCAGCTGAGCGAATCACAATCAGGTATCAGATATTCATTCCTATAAATAATCAAAATCAGAATACTTCATTATTCCCTGAGGAAGTTGTGTGGGCTGCTGTTGCTCCAATACAGTAACACATACAAACTACAATATGTTAAGAAATGAGGAATAGCACAACACATGCAAAATATACAAGTCAGCGTGTCATAAATCTTCAGGGTTGACAGATCAAGACAGTGACGGCAACATTACAGAGTAGAAAGGAGGGCGTGAAAGGCTGTAACTGTTGCAGTGTTTACAGTGATAGATGGAGGACTGCACAGGGAGCCACAGGCAGGAATGACTTCCTGTGTCGGTCAGTGGTGCATTATGGGTAATCTCAGTCTCTCTGTGAGTAGCCAGCATGAGATATAATAACAACATAATATATGAATAAAGGTCATTTGTAATTTAGGCTTCATGTCTTTCTGTGTTTGCTTTAACACCACATGGAGTCAAAGCTACTTTATGCAAACCCTCACAACCCACACCACACCTCGGTACTTTACAGTCATTATATTTAAAAAGGAAAATCACAGTTCTGAGCCACAGCTCAGGATTTATTTCATACACAATTATTATATTGGGAGGTGGTCAGATGCATTTGTTAAGAACTAGCTGGAGCGGATGGTGGCTGCACAAAGCACCTGAGCTTCATGCAGGGGTCAAACACATCGGTGGTTTAGGGAATGCAAGGATTCAGTGAAGGTGAGGATTTAATGTTGGGACACAGTTTGATGGTCTTATGTTGTTGTTACACTGAACATCAATCACAGTAACACTGTAAGAGTGTAAAATGATTACATGACAGCCACGCAGAAACCAAGTGCTAACTATAGCTAGCATCTATTTTAGCCAAGAGGATCTAATCTTGATTTTAAACATCTTTAGATTCGAGTTGTTTAAGTACAGTTGGAGAGATTGTAACTAAGAAAAAGATATCATGTGAGAACTTGGTCACAATGTCTGGCTCCAGCATGCTGGTGGTGTACGGTAACACAAATAATAATGGATTGGATTTATATAGCGCTTTTCTAGGCCCTCAAAGCGCTTTACAATTCCACTATTCACTCTCACATTCACACACTGGTGGAGGCAGCTACAGTTGTAGCCACAGCTGCCCTGGGGCAGACTGACAGAAGCGAGGCTGCCATATCGCGCCATCGGCCCCTCTGGCCAACACCAGTAGGAGGCAGGTGAAGTGTCTTGCCCAAGGACACAACGACCAGGACAGAGAGCCCGGGGATCGAACCGGCGACCTTCCGGTTACAGATACGCTTCCCAACCCCCTAAGCCACGGTCGCCCGCAAAGACAATATTCAATTCATTAAAAAACATTTATGAACTTTAACCAGGAACGTGTGTCATTTCCAGGAAACACTAAGTGATCATGATGAGGGCTCCGTGTTCACTGCTGCTGGGCTCACACATCATTAGGCTGCTACATAATTCATTTATTACTCATTTATTGTCGATGGAAACGACTCAGGGTTCTAACACCGAGGTGACATTTGACAATAAAGCAACATCACATATATATGTTCATTCTTCATGTCAACAAATAGTTCAAAAACTGCTCGTTTACATATAAATGACTGAAAGGTGTTTGTTAAACTCCCATGTCTTTATTACCATCTTGTGATTATTATTTGTAATGATCCCCAACAGCTTTGATCTTGGAAGAGGATGATGATGATATCCGTGGTCTATTTTGGCTGCACACTTTTAGTTAATGTAATAATTACCATAATTGGTGCGCGACTGGCAAGCTACAGCGCGGGGACGTCCCGGGAGCGTTGGCTCAGACAGCCCTGCTATCTGCTCAGGATCAGTGCAATAAACACCTGACAGGTTAACAAAACACCAGTCAGAACGGCTTCTGCTCATTACAACACTGAATCGTCACAACATACCAAAGTATGCAAACACTGAAGCAGCAGCGCACTGTCTGCGTCAGACTCCACATCGTACACAAAGCTTTTAAAGGCAAGCGGAGTCCGCTGTGTTTGTGTTAATGTGACTGATTTTGAGGTAAACTTGGAGACACCCTCAGCAATCCTCAATCACTGGTGAGTGTGTTTATAGTGAGGCTAATGCTCTGTGTCGCAGCACGAGCCATGTGCTGATCTCAGAGTTCATTATGAGTGCAGATGGTCACTGAAGGTCACTGGCACCAGATCTTCATGGTTCATACAGAGTTTCTGAGTCATCCTCCTGGCAAACAACATGATGACTTCATTGTCTCACCTGCCAAATAAGGACAAGGAGAGAAGCCGGTCGTTCATTAAATAAAAAGATTAAAAAAGATTTTAAAAAGCCTGCTATGCTGGCCTCAGCCACCAACACGATCACTGGTCCATAGGAATTCAAATACTGTTCCTTGATTTGCCAGTTGCCAGACATGCAAGTCTGCAGTGAGTTATTTCACGTTATCCGGACTCAAACGCAGGACACAGGGAGGAAGTCACACAGGATTTATTGAGAGAAAAACTCCCGGCAGCTGGAAGCAGGCAGTGAGGGTGGGACAGAGGAGTGGATGTGCCCGGCAACAGCTGGGACACGTGAAAATCCTCAAGTGTCATTAAATGAGATTCACAGGATTAATCATGGAGTGAATTTCAAAATAAACAACACAGTTTGGAGAAAACGTCTTAGACCCAGCATGTAATTAGATATTTCTAGTGGACATCCAGATATTTAAGTGGATTTGGGAAAAGGTAATAAATCTGTTGAGTCAAATTATTGGTGATGTGATTCCACTTCATCCTAAAATATGTATTTTAAATATATACCCGAGTAATTTTGTACCTGCTGCAAACAATAGAGCTCTGTTAACGACTGGACTTTTGGAAGCCAAGCGCTGTATTGCTATGTGCTGGAAAAATCAAAAAATATGTGGACTATCTCAGCGGCTTAATGGACTGACATCTATACGATCTAAGGGTGGACAATGTTAAGCATCAGGCTTTCAAATGAATTAAAAGTCTGTCTTGGTCTTTCATTAATTAATAGACTGGTGTGAAAAATTGCTGCCACACCTCCCCCTCGACCTGTGCTTCGAGATTTCTGGTAGTTAGAATGACTCGGGGGTGTTGATTCATTTAAACTAACATAATCATCCTGCTGCAACCAGGTTTCTGTAAGGCAGAGTAAATCAATTTGTTGATGAAGCACGTGAAGATTATACTCTGAAAAAAGAATGTATTTAAAAGTTGTTAATTAAACTGCTAAGCACATAAGCTACTCAGAAACACCACTGTGTTTGAGCAGGAACAGGAAGTGATACTCTACCACAGAGCGAGCGAACACCAAGTGACAGCGCCACCAAGAGTCAGAGTCGAGCTGACATCCATTTATTATTATTATTATTATTATTATTATTATTATTATTATTATTATTATTATTATTATTATTATTATTATTATTATTATTTTCTAATGTTCATGGTGCACCATGTAAAACCGGTTAAAACCAATAAAAAATGTTTTAAAAAAAAAAAGGATGGTAAGGGGAAACCAGCACTGGTCAGCCAGACGCTGGATCTCTTCCTCTGTCTCCGCCTCCAGCTCCTGATTCGTTTCCCAGTTTACCCATTAATCTCAGGGTGAAAACCAGAAGAGAGACTGATTTGTACTTAAGCGGTGGAGCAAAATTCTTTCCATACCTTAGAAGTAAATTCTGGTCCTGGGTCAGAGACGCTGTCCAGAGTTACCCTGTGGAGGCGGGATACGGGGCCTATGAGGAGTTGCTTGGGCTCCAGGGCAGTGGGTATTTTTATTTTAAATCTAAGCCTCTGGAGGTGAATGAAGGGCAGCAGGAGTGCGCAGGCTGAGGAGGTGAAGCACCAGAGAGCAGAGGAATGCAGGCAGTGGGGCTTGGAGAGGACTCAACAGTGGGTCAGCAGGTAGGTGGGTGATGAGCAAGCAGGGAGACACTGGAGACACTGGAGACACGACTCCAGGCTCTCTCCTCAACACGAGCCACTCAGGAAACACAAGGGAAAAGGGTCCAGAGGGTCTGCGCACAACGAAACACTCGTTAAAGCAGGAACACAATAACACAGGAAAATACCTGCAGGAGCTGGGCTTGCACTGACGCGAGTCACACAACGATGCAGCGAAGAACAGCCGCTGTTCCCGGGCTTAAATGCCGGCCACGCTATTGAGGCACAGGTGTTTCCTCCTCCGAGGGCGTGGGCAGAGGGCGTGAACCCGTAATGAGCTCCGCCCCGGTGAGAGAGAGAGAGAGGGAGACAGCTGACCAGCGACCTGCTGATCCTCCAGGCCGTGACAACCAGGGGTGAAGTGGGATCTGAGGTTTCCTTTGAAGATGTAACACATTCATTACACCATGGGGTATCAAACATAAGGCTCGTGGACCAGAAGTGGCGGAGACTGCTGGACAGATTTAGGAAATGTGAACAAAGTCACAACTTTTGGACTTTTAACTGTGTTTTTGTAAGTTTTGTAGCTTTTCCTGCTGATAAAGACTTTTCACCATGCAACTACAAGGTCGTTAAAACTTACAGAAAAGTTCGTTTTTACAGAAATTTCAGTTAAAAAAACCCAAAACATTTTCTGTGAATTACAAAGAATTAAAAATATATAGATACTGAACAGCTACCAAGAACCTTTGCTGCACATTTACACATGTAGGACGACTGAGACGTGTTGTTGAAATCTTTAGCTTATATCAAGGCAGAAATCAAAACTTCTTTAGACTGACAGAATTTTTCACTGGGCTGCCCCACTTCAGATCAAATATGTCCTGAGTGAGTTAGACATCGATGCATTTCTATAAAGTGCTTAAAAAGGTTTACACCTGAAAAACGATGATATAATTATTATTGTTATAATTCTATTAAAATGATTGATTACAGAGCTTGTCCATAATAGTGCGTTTACCATTACAGAAACAGAAACAAACATATTTTTATAATGACCAATACTGTTAGTTTGCTGTGGCATTAAGCTTTGTTCCTGTGGTGGTATTTTAAAGTGTTTTATAAATAAAACTGGATAAAGTCTCCAGCTATGACGCTGACTCCACTGGGATATGCTGGGTGGTGTTTGTTCACAGCACAAACAGGCGTTCAAGGACTGTGCTAATGTTAGCATCTAGAGGAATGTTAACAGCTGTAACAACCACTGCTGTTAGCTCTTTCAGCAGGGTCTAATGGTTACTATTCAATAGCGCTAGCTCTGTGCACACGACAAAGTCAGAATGCAGCACATGAAAACTTGGACAGTGTGTGGTATTAAATACTGATAATAAAAAGAGGATATTAGAATATTAAGTTTTGTCTTTTGTGTCAGATACAAAAAGTAGGAATGGTCATATAGAATCTATGATTTATTCTCATTTAAAATATGAACCATTAAATTCATGTTAAGTATAATTTCTCGGGGGTCACAGACAGTAAACCGATATTTCGTTTTATGACAATTTTAATATGTATTTGTGAATTACTCGTGGTTTAGATTGACAGACAATGACACATTGCAGAGAGATGGTTCACAACCAATGTTTCTAAAGGAAAAACTTAATCATGTTGAATTTAGGATTCATTTTAAAGTTCTTTTATTGGTTTTTAAATCTTTAAATGCTCTGGCACCTGCACCTGTCTGCATGATTTGCTGAAGCCCTGTGTCCCCACTCGTCAGCTGAGCAGCTGTTGCTCTCAGTCCCCAAACCACGGCTGATACTGAGGAGACCGAGCGTTCTCTATCGCGGCTCCTGAGCTTTGGAATAATCTTCCTCTTCACATTAGGCGATCGACGTCAGTGCTGGTTTTTAAATCCAGATTGAAAACATATTTTTATTCACTGGCTTTTGACTCAGTGGTTGACTGACTTGTATTTTATGTTTATTATTTTATCGTATTTATTATTCTTATGGTATCTATTATGTTTCTATTGTTCAGCACTTTGGTCAGCCTTGTGTGTTTTTAAAGTGCTATATAAATAAACAATGATGATGATGATGATGATGTTATAGTGTAGATTTGATAGCACTGACGGTTGACTTGGGACAAATGTCAGATTTTAATTTTGTGACTCTTGCTCAAAGAGTGTTTCAGTCTCTTGTATGCCTTGCAGACGACTATAGGGGAAGAGAAATAACATAGTCCAACATCTGGAGAAATACAGTTGTTTGTTATGTTTTTGCACATCTAGTATGGTGATAACCCCTCACTGTCCAAAGTCCTGGGATGTGATCAAGTCTTGCCGTGAGTCTTGCATTAGTGCTGTCCTCTGTGCCAGAAGGAGAGATGAGTTATTGGTGAGCGCCAGTGTTGGGACTAACGCGTTATTAAGTAACGCGTTACAGTAACTACGTTATTATTGTGGTAACGAGCACGGTAACTAGTTATTATGCCAAAATCAGGAACGCGTTAGTCGTTCCTGGGATTTAGATAGGCTCGTTACTCGTTACTTCGTGTGGTGGCATCGCGGAGCTTCAGATTCAGTAACATTAGCAAGTGGTGGAGGCAGCAGGTGGATGAAGGAAAGGGGACGCAGAAGGAAAAGAGACCCGAGGCGGCCGCCGGTCTGAGTGTGAACTGAACTTCAGGTAAGAAGTTATGACCTGCAGTCTATCTGGGTCAGATATAAACCAAGTTTAGGTGGAGTTTATTTTTGTTATTCTGACTTTTTCCGTACTGCTACTAGCTAGCATGACGGAGTTTCTATACAGCTGGGTGGGTGCTATGAAGTTAATGATGTTGAACTTTATTTTGTTCATAAGGTTAATTATTAGAGTTTCCAACAGTCCCGTCTGGTATTCACAGAAAATATTACGCGTTTCTTATTGAGGTGAAAAGGAACAATTTGTCCCGAACTTCAGCTACATTGAAAAAGACACAAAGCTGGAGTTATTCTGTGTCTTTGCTGCACAGCTGCCTCTTCTTCTTTCATTCTCCCCCCTCTCTCTCCCGTTTCTACTTCAATCATGAAAACTGATCAATGATCAGCTGATCGTCTCTCTTGTTTGTTTATCGCCCACTTTGTGCCAGAAACAGGAAACCAGCCGATTTAAACAACAGCAGCACGTTTAAGCTTGATCAGCTGTTGTTAGAATTTATTTAATATTAATTTCTAGTATCAGCTGATGTTTGCTGGAGCCACAGCTGTAAAGCTGCTGGTCATGATGGTTTGGATATGTGGTGAGAGGGAAACATGAAGATGAAACCAGGAGATGTCCTTACTGAATCATCAGAGCTGTGATGGAGAAACAGGTTTACCTTTTAGGAGACATGGATGAGTTGAAGTTATGAACTGTTTCTGAGAGACAAATAACACCAGGATCCTTTTTAGGTAGCTGACAGCTGGTAACTGTGCAGGGGCGGGTCTAGCAAAGTGCTGCCAGGGGGGCAGGTAGGGCATTAACAGGGAGAGGGGGGCACAAAGAAATACTTTTCTTTCTTATTCTCATTTAAAATATCTAGCTTTTATTAAATAATTATCTGAATCTTACAACAAAGGATTGATAGATTGATGCATATATACCATCAGAACAGTGTACATCACTGTCACAACAGCGTTTGTTTTCATTCAAAGGCTTTATGATTTTTCCTATAATGGTGGGCCAGTCTCTAGTCAAAATGCCCGGGCCGATTTTTTGTCCCAGTCCAGCCCTGTATGCAGCTCATCTGCAGTCTGGTGTTTCCTACATCTTCCTACTCAGAAGGCAGAATTTCCGAGTTCTGAGTACAATCAAAGCACCACGACTGCAGTTTTTGTGTTGGATGTAAAAGGCGCACATGACGCTGTGACGTAGGCTAGAATCGGCGGTCGACGACGGTCCAGGCGTGGGATTTCTCTCGTGGAAATATGCAGATTATCTTTTCCTTTCTATTGGTAGGTGGCACAGTGCACTGTGGCAAGTAAGCAAGCTAGAAGACTGGCAAAGTTGTGGAAGCAACACATTAACAAGAGAATTCTGAGTAAAACCAAAGTTACTTTCCCTAGTAGTTACTTTGAAAGTAACGAGTAACTTGAAGTAACTGAGTTACTTTTGATAGAAGTAACTAGTAATGTAACTAAGTTACTATTTTAAAGTAACTTACCCAACACTGGTGAGCGCAGAGAGAATGTGAGTATGATTAATGCAGGGAGGAGCGTGGAGTAAATGCTGTGAGATGGTGAGCAAAGGACCCTGGAGGGGAAGGGGAGCTGCAGGTGAGAGGAACCGAATGAAGAAAGATGTCTGCCTTTACCTTTTATTTCCCACAGTTGGCAGCAACAGAGGATGCGTGTTTAATAGGACCAGTGTGAGGCTGTGTCCCAATCAAGAGACCGCATGCTTGAAGTACGCGCAGTACACGTACTACGTACGGTGTGTACTATAAGTACGAAAAGTGCAGACGTGAGAGGCGTGTGAAATGGGACGGACTAGCCTTCGTCACCCTACTCAGGTTGCCTAGCAACCATGATACTAACCGCAAGAAACGTTTCATCTGTGACAGTGTATCTACAGATGTATTATATATCAGAGATAAATGTTGTTCCTTCAGTATGTTGGCATCATTACTAAATTTGGCTCAATGCTTACATATATGTGTAAAAAGAAAGTGTACGAGCTGTGATAACTGTGTCTGATAGAATGAAGAGTAGACTGATATATGAAATATTCCTTTATTGGGTGAGAAAATCAGACCATGTCATAACTGCTTTAAGTCAAACAGAATAGATATCAGAGCCTTAAACAGGCTGACTTCTGCTAAATGGGTCAAACTGGGCAGAAAGTCTACAAACACATAACATCCTTATAGAATATGATGTAACACTATAGATCAACTTAGCTCAGAATATATAAAGCATATAAACCATTACAGTGATATGATGCAACAAACACAGCAGCTACTGATCCAAAATACTCAAAGCTTCATAGAACTGAAACAAACATTTATTTTAGCTCCATTCTGCTGCTCAGGGGCGGTCCTAGCCTGTTTGGCGCCCTGGGCGAGCACTCCCTCTGCCCCCCCCCCCCCCCACACACACAAAACATAATAAGGATTGTACATTAACATAAAACTGTTGTCGGAACATGCACACACACACATGAAGAGAGAGAGAGTATGCATAGTATGCAAACATCTACCAAACAGCCATCATAAGTTGTCATACAATGAGAACAGGACAAATCAACAACTGACAATGACTCATTAATATTAAAATCTGTAACATAATGTATTGTTTGGAGTCTGTTACTGTTGCTATTTTTACCATTTCTTCTTGGAGCAACTGTAACGCACATAATTTCCTTAGGCAGACCTTCCCAAAGTGTGCCCCCGCCCCCCCTGCAATGGGCGCAGAGCCATTGCAGGGGGGGCGTGGAATGAAAAGGGGGGAAAAAACAAAATGCTTGGACACTGCTAGCACGGGCGCCCACAGAAACACAAAGCAGGAGATGAAGCATCGCTGAATATGTTTCCAAACCAGCTTCATCAGACTAGAAAATATAATGAAGCAAATCTTCCCTTTGGTTTCACCTGCACAGGTGCTGAGGTCGGTCTCCCTGCAGGTTTTCCCTGCATCGGGAGCAGCGCTGGGCTGTTCAAATCACAGACAAACAGGATCTCACAGCTGTTTATGTTTTTAAACCCATTTTACACAGAGAGGCATTTTACTACACGTAAAATAATCACAGCGTGACACCTCTGCCTTTCTAAACAGAGGGACAGTAACTGTGTGTAAAACCTGCAGACAGTCAGATTAACAGTATTTCGTCTCTATCTGTCATTCTGCAATTCATCTCATGTAAACAATAACGTGGCGCACAGCGTGACGTGAAAAAAGGCACATACCTTTGATGTTGCGTGACCAACTCTGTATTCCTCGTCCACACGTAAACGCAAAAAATGAGATTTGAAACGCCGTTTACGTGTGGACGAAACAGCTGCGTTTTCAAAAATACCCGTGTAGGTGTGGCAACACGTTCTCACTCCCAACTCGTCAAATGTGTGACGCATGGTCAGGCTCCCTCTGCTTCACTTATCGACGCGCAGGGTCCTCTCATTGAATACTATAGAGCTCCCTAAACGTTGCTTGTTGACGACAAGAGAAGGAAGAGCCTGTTGTCCGTATATTTATATATTTCCAAAATCACATTGTAGTGACGTATACAGAACACAATAAATTATATAATGTAAACAACTACCTGAGAAACAGGTAGAACGATAATTTTGTATCGTTTATTGCATTTATGGAGGGAGTGGTGTATGCTGGGTAATGGCACAGCTAGCGACTGGGTGACTTTATTCACCCGCTTTGGCTGTTATCAGTCCATACAATGGGCGTTATTAGCACAAATCAGTCCCATAGATATGGGCCATCTCCTGCTAGACTGTTCAGAAGGTTGTTGTCATCCATCCAGATGGAGGATCACTAACAGGAGCGTGGGAAGACTCCAGAATCCACTCTGGCTGGAATCCGGTGGATACAGCAGTGTTTACAGGTAAGACCGTTTAAACGGACAGCATTTATAGAATGACTATTAAAAGTCAGCGAGTGTCAGTAATGTTAATGTGGTTATGTTAGTAATACACCGAGTGCTAATATAACAGCTTTAAGATGCATTTGTAGATATTATTACGTGTTTTACCGTCTTTATGGTGCTAGCTTAAAGTTACGGTGTAAACGTTAGCTTATATTGCAGTAAAGCTGTTACTGTTTAAACGATGTTAGCACAGAAATATTAGCTTCTGTCATGACTGATGAAGTTACTAGTTAATAAAGTTTCCAGTAAAGTGTTTAATCGCAGCCATAGATTGACAGTAAATATCTCGATTAGCTTCAGTGCATCTGTAATAAATATGTGCAAGTTTCAGTGCTTCGTTTAAACTGTAGGATACTTATACTGACCCAGGGTCAGTGTAAAATACAATCCTAGCTGGGTGAACAAAGCCTGGCTCCTTTAATCCTGCATGACAAACCTCAGGATGCAGGTTATTATTACTCTTTCCTGCTGACACACCTGTCACACCTGAGAGTCGTTACCCTCTGTGTATATACAGAGGCTGTGTTTTCCTTTGTCTCTTGTTGGTTCATTTGTGTTTTTCCCTCATGTTTCAGCTTTTTAGTTTCATGTACTGTTTAGTTCTCTCAGGATAGGTTTTGTTAGCTCAGTGTTAGTTGTTCTATGCTTTTTGTTCTGTTCCACTAAAATAAAGGCTCGCTCTCTGTTCAACATCCACCTTCAGCTCCATTGTCTGCGTTTCAGTCCAGTGTTACTAGCAGACCAATAGAAATGCACTCAACATGCACAGATTTGATCTCAGTCTGCCCATTCTATCAAGCATCGCTGGTGGTTTGTGTATCCTAGGTGCAGCCAAGTATCCCAGAATGCATTTGGTCCAACATTCAAAAAGCAGCAATGGTGTATAAAGCTGTAAGTAAAGTTTGAAAGACTGTTTTTGTCACACAAAATAAACTTAGGATGTTCTTAGTCAAGAACATAGATGTGTAAACTTGATTGATGAAGACACTGGCTAGTTTCTAGTTACGGCCAAATGAAGCACTGATGCTTGTTTTAAGTTTCAAGAAAATTATTATTAATAATTTATTTATTTAAAGGCGAAAAGGTCTGACCTGGCATCATGGCTGCAAAAGTCAAAATGCATTTCAACACACAATATAACAATAAAAAATAAACACAAAATTCTATACAAACATGTGCAAAATGAACAATAGCAGATCATTAAAAACAGACACACTGACTAAAAGCGTTTTTCTCTCCTTCTTTCAAATGGATTTGAACTCCCCCACAGTAAGTAAGACAGGTTCATCAAAGCTTTTCAACACACTCCCCTTTGGTGACATCTGGTGGCCAAAAATATGAACAGCAGCTGCCTGAACCTACGAGTTAAAATGAACTTTGTTATAACTGCCCACTCTACAGAGTTGGCAGTTTATATTTAATATTGTGTGACAGGTCTTTCTGATATTGGGCTACCATTGTCTTATTTTAATATCAAATATAAACCTTTTTTTTGGGGGGGGGGAATATGAATAAACCTTCCTTGTTTAAACGTCTGTGATGCCCTCGGCCTGGAGGTAACCTGGGCAGAACCAGAAATGCGACTCCCATCTCGTTCCTGTTCCATCTCGGGAACAGGAACCGTTTCCACTCAATCACTCAGCACCTGTGTCTGTCCAGACAAACTCCCCCACCTCCTTTTACCTGGGAGGGAGGGGAGAGAAAAAACCATACCCACATCCTCTGGTGGGAGGAGTCCCACATATAAACACACACATATTTGTACATGATCTTGAGTTATGACAACGAGCTATGATGTTCTCTCACTTTGCTTGTGTAAACATTATATATAGTAATGTAAACAATGTTTATTTATGAACAGGCAGAAGATCCTCACTTGCTCCACTGGCTCCTTATCCCTCGCTCACCACCTAAACACACCACAAATCCTATCAGGGATTCAGTTCCTTATAGACCATTGAATCAGGTACTGAAGCAGTGATGTACCAGATGAACTTCACTCCCCACATGGCCAGCTGCACCAAGCCTCGACATCGTGCTTCTGAAGCGCTGGACCATCCCTAGTTTTCGGAGAAGTCCGTTACCACTGACCTAAGAGCTTTGTGTAGCATTTCAAAGATGTTCAGCTACTTTCCAACTTTGAAACATCTTCTGTGTGAATTTCAGCTTTCAACCATTCTGTTGGTTTTCAGGTGAACGGTTCAGTGTATTTCAGCTCATTCAACTTTTTTTGTACCAAAGATTAAGCAATTCTAAAAATTCAGCTCAAACCACTGAGCTAGTGATGGTAAATTTGATTCTTTTTACTGAATCGAGTTTTAATGAGTCACTCACCAAAGTGAATCGGTTTTGGGTCATTTGAGTCACTGAGTCAGTTGACCAGAGAGTGCAAAAAATGTACATTTTCATTCAAACTTAATTTGTTTCTCTTTTCATGTAAATCCTACTGCTAAGGTGAGTGATTGTAAAAGAAAACAACTATTTTATAGAGCAAAAAAGAGCAAAAAAAATTTCTAAAGGGAACATTTATTTTGTTTATTTTTATTTTATTAGTATTTTTTACTTAAATTTGTCAAATATATATATTTTCTCATCTAAATGTCCACTGAGCTGTGAGCCAGGGGGCGGTAATGCGCCTTAACATTGGTTGCCAACCAAGAAGAAGAAGAAGCTGTGAGCCTGGAGGGAGGGGGTGAGTGAGTGATTTGTTCACGCCATGATTCAGCACAGGAGGGAGGGGGTTAGTGAGTCCTGAGTGGTTCGCTTACGCTACGATCCAGCACAGGAGGGAGGGGGTTAGTGAGTCCTGAGTGATTCGCTTACACTACGATCCAGCACAGGAGGGAGGGGGTTAGTGAGTCCTGAGTGGTTCGCTTACGCTACGATCCAGCACAGGAGGGAGGGGGTTAGTGAGTCCTGAGTGGTTCGCTTACGCTACGATCCAGCACAGGAGGGAGGGGGTTAGTGAGTCCTGAGTGGTTCGCTTACACTACGATCCAGCACAGGAGGGAGGGGGTTAGTGAGTCCTGAGTGGTTCGCTTACACTACGATTCAGCACAGGAAGGGAGGGGGTGAGTGAGTCCTGAGTGATTCGCTTACGCTACGATCCAGCACAGGAGGGAGGGGGTTAGTGAGTCCTGAGTGATTCGCTTACACTACTATTCAGGAAAGGAAGGGAGGGGGTGAGTAGCTCAAATGTGCTGTTAGCATGTTAGCAGAGCGATGCTACTATGAGCATGTGAGCTTCTACTTAGGGTTTTTTCTTCCAGTTCAGAGCAGAAATGTTTTTTTAAGATACTGGATGTTGTGTTTTTCTCCACAATTTTAATTATAAGCTAGATATATTTCTACTAATGGAATTAGTTTGCTAACAGCAACAGGGATGAGTCAGTGAGTCAGTTGGGCTTGTGAATCATGATTCATGAGTCAGTAAAGTGATTCTCACGTATTGAACGATTCATTCATGATTCGCGCATCACTACACTGAGCTCTCAGCATTCACACTGCATTTTCTTCAGGATATGTGTTCTCTGTTTATAATATCACATTCTGCACATTTTTCACCCGCTGTCTCCTTTAAGATCAATCCTCTCAAAAAAAACATTCAACTAACATTAGCTTCCTCTTCCTATGGACATGTTAGCTTGTGTTTTTCTCATTCAACACACGTTTTTTTTAAATATTCAGCTTACTCAACAAAACATTATCCTGTATTTGAATGGGGAGACTCTTCCAATCATTATTCAATGTATTCCTCTTTAAACTCAATCTACCTTCACATACGTTCACCTGCAGACATTCAATCTTTAAAAAGAAGCCAAGACACTGAACTGACATTGAGCTTGTATTTATCTTGTCAATCTCTTATAGTTTTTCTTCAGTTCCAGTTTAAGTTTCATGCTTCCTTTCACCCATTTCAGAGTTTATACTGAGTGTCTATGGCAGTGGTTGGCCCCCCCCCATCCTCCAACCACACACACCCATATTTTGTTTTCAAACTCCATTGCAGTTTATTTCACACCTCAAACATTTAGTAAACAATTAAACACATAAAAGTAAACTGCAATAAATTACTGGTAGTAATAAAATAAACTACTAACTCTTTTATGTAACATCTACACCTACATGGGTATTTTTGAAAACGCAGCAGTTAGGTCCACGTAAACGGCGTTTCGAATCACTGAAAACGGAGATTTTTTAAAACTCCTTTTTTGCGTTTACATGTGGACGAGCAATACAGAGTTTGTCTCGCAACGTCAAAGGTATGTGGCTTTTTCACGTCACGCTATGGCCACGTTATTGTTTACATGAGATGAATTTCTACAATCGCGGATAGAGACAAAATACTGTCAATCTGACTTCAGGACTTCAGTTTATCTTCAGGTTTTACACGCTTACATACACACACGCAGTTACTGTCCCTTCATTTACAAAGGCAGAGGCATCACAGTGTGATTATTTTACGTGTAGTTGTCTTTTCCTGTGTAATAATATTCAACATTGCTTAATTAATACATTTTTCAAAAAATGCCTCTCTGTGCAAAATGGGTTCAAAAACATAAACAGCTGTGGGATCCTGTTTGTCCGTGATTTGAACAGCCCAGCGCTGCTCCCGACACAGGGAAAACCAATCCTGCAGGGAGACCTACCTCAACACTTGTGCAGGTGAAGCCAAAGGGAAGATTTGCTTCATCATATTTTCTCGTCTTTGGCTTAGAGTGAAGTTGGTTTGGAAACATATTCAGCGATGCTTCATCATCTTTGCGTTTGTGTGGGCGCCCCGTCAAAAAAACAGTCCATTATGCTAGCAGTGTCCAAGCGTTCTTTTATTTTATTTTTGTACCGCGCCCCCCTTCAATGACCCACTAGGGGGCGGGCCCCACACTTTGGGAACCTCTGGTCTATGGGATGTTGGCCATTTCAGTGAGAGGGCCAGCTGTCAGAAATAAAACAAAAATATTTTTCAACTGCTGCTATGTCCACAGCCATCATTTTACCCTCAAAAAGTAACCATCGTTGTCCACTCTCCACCATGTGTGCGAAAGAGCCCCAAACGTGGTGTCACCTAGCAGCCACGGAGCAGAAGCCACAGGGGACTGCGGTGACAAGCCCGCAGGCCCTGTCAGCAGCCAGTCGCAGCAGAGCGGACTGATCCTTGGTCCCAGAGGCCCGAAGTCCAAGGGCACCTCACCCCCTGGAAGTGGCCTGACCCGGCCACGGGCGCCAGCCAGGCCCCGCCAAGCAGCCACCGGGAGTGAGCCGGGTATATAACTGAGTGGCCAGCCCCAGACACCGAGAACCACCGACACACCAAAAGCTGAGGGTACCAGTCACCGGCAGGGAGTGTGGTGGGGTGGCGACAGGCCTCTACACCCATTCATACTCCCCAAACATACTCTATACCCCATACTCTGCCACCCCCAAGGGGGCAATCAACCCCCAGACCCAGGAGATACTACCCTTTTCCCTGGGGTGGAGGCAAGCAGACCACCTCCGCCCCAGCAGCCACAGGGAGGCCCAGCGTCCCGGTCCCCAGCCAGACTGTCAACTCCTCCCAGCCCCCTGACCTGATGGTGTAGAGAGAATAGGGGTGTGAGAAAGGACTCTCTTCTAACCGACCCATAAAGATACATTTTCAGCAGGAAAGACCCCACTTTTTAAGTCAGTCCTCTGACCACATTTTTACACCAGGAACAAAAACCCCCCACACTGTTGTGTAGAACAAGGCTTTTGGACCCTCGTGGTTTAAAAAACTATTTTGGTAGGAGTTACTGTAGAAGCAGTCTTTCAGCAGGTGCAGGGACTGGATCTGAACCACCACCTTCAGCTTCCAACCGAGCCATATTCCCCTTTGCAGGTACCCATCAGCTGCTGCAGAAGTTTCCTAGGCTAATCAAGCCCAGTAAGACTACTTCTTCAGCTTGATGATTCACCATCAAGCTGAAGAAGTGTCCACTGGTTCTGGAATTATCACCATGACATTCACCATGCATCTCGAGGCCATAGCTCCTTGTAGCAGCCTCAGGAATGAAAGGGCAGAACACAGTCATTCAGACTTAATGTTCTCATCCTCCCTTGAAATGTTGTCAAAATTATGGTGGGAGTAGAAGATCTCCTGGCCCAGGGCCTCTTCCAGGTAGTCCTAGTGCACCTTCACAATACATTTGGGGGTGCCAGGTCTGTCCAGCATCCTCCTCTGCCAGCTGATCAAACTCACCATCAGCTGATCAGTTGACAGCTAAGCTATAGAAACTACAGAGGGATGAAGTTGATGAGCCATGTTGTGACTTGATCAGAAAGAGCTTTTTGCCGCGTTATTGAACACCACTATTGGACTAATGAAGACTGGAAGAAGGTATTATGGACCGATGAATCAAAATTTGATGTCCCCCACTCGCCTTGGTCACACGGCGAGTAATTTACTCTCGTACTCAATTCAAAGGGAGAGAATCTCATGGAGGCTTGGGGCGCCTCTCGAACTGCAAATAACAGAGGGTCTAACCAGCGATTCCTATTGCATTTATCCTCATGAATGAACTTCTGAATGATGGACATTCAAATCTTATTCTGCCGTTCTAACAGCCCGTCAATCTGAGGGTTGTCGACGCTGGTCCGAATAGATTTAATGCCAATAATTCTACAGTTCTTTCAGTATTTCTTTTGGAATACCAACTCAGGAGATGACCTGAAACAGCACCTGCGCCACACTCGTTGCAGAAATGATGCCCAGCAGCACTGCTTCCGGGTATCACGTTGCATAATCCACTAGAACTAATACAAAGCAATAGCTGCGTGCACTCTGGTGAAATGGCCCGATGGGGTCCATGCCAACGCGCTCAAACGGGACCTCCATTAGTGGGAGTGGACGCAGACACTTTTGGAATGTCAGTTGGTTAACCAGCAGGACATACACCATTCGC
Source organism: Neolamprologus multifasciatus (assembly GCF_963576455.1). Classification (NCBI taxonomy): domain Eukaryota; kingdom Metazoa; phylum Chordata; class Actinopteri; order Cichliformes; family Cichlidae; genus Neolamprologus; species Neolamprologus multifasciatus. The sequence continues at coordinate 1,116,367 of NC_140451.1, read as the reverse complement.
TTGCATCCACTCGGATGTGTGGGCAATAAAATTGGGCCATTAATCGCTCCAGAGTTTTATCATATCCCATATGCCCTGCCATGGGGCTGTAATGAGTCGCCTGGAAAATTATTTCCCCACTTTTATGAACCAACAACTGGGTGTGTGTTTCCTCTGTGTGATTGTCACGCCTCACTCCATAAAGCCTATCTTCTAACAATACAAAGCGCGAGTAGGTCCGCACGGCGCTTTGTCAAAGGCTGAGCATAGGGTGTCATCACGAGACTGCCCCCATGGGAAATCTCCTGTGGGGAGAAATTCCTCACTCCTTACTGGAATGCTGTACATAACTTCGGGGGAGGGGACTGGAGCCCCAGCGACTCGGAACCAGTGTTGGGTAAGTTACTTTAAATTAGTAACTTACATTACTAGTTACTTCTATCAAAAGTAACTCAGTTACTTCAAGTTACTCTTTACTTTCAAAGTAACTAGTTACTAGGGAAAGTAACTTTGGTTTTACTCAGAATTCTCTTGTTAATGTGTTGCTTCCATAACTTTGCCAGTCTTCTAGCTTGCTTACTTGCCACAAGTGCACTGTGCCACCTACCAATAGAAAGGAAAAGATAATCTGCATATTTCCACGAGAGAAATCCCACGCCTGGACCGTCATTGACCGCCGCCATGATTCTAGCCTACATCACAGCGTCATGTGCGCTTTTTACATCCAACACAAAAACTGCAGTCGTGGTGCTTTGATTGTACTCAGAACTCTGAAATTCTGCCTTCTGAGTAGGAAGATGTAGGTAACACCAGACTGCAGATGAGCTGCATACAGGGCTGGACTGGGACAAAAAATCGTCCCAGGCGTTTTGACTGACCGCCCGCCATTATAGGAAAAATCATAAAGCCTTTGAATGAAAACAAACGCTGTTGTGACAGTGATGTACACTGTTCTGATGGTATATATGTATCAGTCTATCAATCGTTTGTTGTAAGATTCAGATAATTATTTAATAAAAGCGAGACATTTTAAATGAGAATAAGAAAGTATTTCTTTGTGCCCCCCTCTCCCTGTTAATGCCCTACCTGGCCCCCCTGGCAGCACTTTGCTAGACCCGCCCCTGCACAGTTACCAGCTGTCAGCTACTTAGAAAAGGATCCTGGTGTTATTTGTCTCTCAGAAACAGTTCATAACTTCAACTCATCCATGTCACCTAAAAGGTAAACCTGTTTCTCCATCAGCTGTTCAGCTCTGATGATTCAGTAAGGACGTCTCCAGGTTTCATCTTCATGTTTCCCTCTCACCACATATCCAAACCATCATGACCAGCAGCTTTACAGCTGTGGCTCCAGCAAACATCAGCTGATACTAGAAATTAATATTAAATAAATTCTAACAACAGCTGATCAAGCTTAAACGTGCTGCTGTAGTTTAGCACGACATCGGCTGGTTTCCTCTTTCTGGCGCAAAGTGGGCGATAAATAAACGAGAGAAAAGCCGATCAGCTGATCACTGATCAGTTTTCATGATTGAAGTAGAAACGGGAGAGAGAGAGAGAGAATGAGAGAAGAAGAGGCAGCTGTGCAGCAAAGACACAGAATAAATCCAGCTTTGTCTCTTTTTTATTGTAGCTGAAGTCCGGGACAAACTGTTCCTTCTCAGCTCAATACGAAACGCGAAATATTTTCTCTGACTACCAGACGATTCTGTTTTTTATGGGACTGTTGGAAACTCTAATAATTAACCTTATGAACAAAATAAAGTTCATTATCAGTAACTTCATAGCACCCACCCAGCTGTATAGAAACTCCATCATGCTAGCTAGTAGCAGTACGGAAAAAGTCAGCACAAGGAAAATAAACTGCACCTAAACTTGGTTTATATCTGACCCAGATAGACTGCAGGTCATAACTTCTTACCTGAAGTTCAGTTCACACGTTGACCGGCGGCCGCCTCGGGTCTCTTTTCCTCCTGCGTCCCCTTTCCTTCATCCACCTGCTGCCTCCACCACTTGCTAATGTTACTGAATCTGAAGCTCCGCGATGCCACCACACAAAGTAACAGATAACGAGCCTATCTAAATCCCAGTAACGACTAACGCGTTCCTGATTTTGGCATAATAACTAGTTACCGTGCTCGTTACCACAATAATAACGTAGTTACTGTAACGCGTTACTTAATAACACGTTAGTCCCAACACTGCTCGGAACACCTGTCTCACTTCCATACCAGCGGACAGTCCCACCTCAGGTGTCCCCACACTTCCAGCACTCCTGCCCTGGAGTCTATGCAGCTCTCCATGACTCGGGAGCAGCGCCAGTTGCAGGTTGTTGGGACGTAGCACAGGGGCCTGCTCTACCGGTGCAGGTGTAGGGACCCTGCACCTCAGCGCTGGTATCCGGGCCTGTTTACTCGGTGGCTGCCTCCTTCAAGCTCCTTCGCTCTGGCAACCCGGTGGTCCTCTGCCAGCGTGACTGCTGCCTCCAGGCTCACGGCCGGTGGTAATGGACCCATTGCGGTATTTCCGCTGGTAGCCCCTCCACCGATTGCTCTAGCACAATCTTGTCCAATATCCGTTTGGTCCAGCCCAGCAGATGTCAGTGAAGCTGCCCCGTGAGAACTTTCTATTACAAGTCTCATTCACACACAGATCCATACAGTGCTTTCATCTACGGCTAATGTAAAAGAATATTCACATACACACCCCAGTGGATACATCAGTGTGTTTAGTGCCTCACCCAAGGATTCTTTGACACTGGATGGGCTGGCATCCTGTAAACAACTTACTTCACACCCGAGCAACAGCCATCCCATTTGTCGTGCACCTAATATAACTGTTATATTCCAGTATGACCTCTACAGAAAGTTTGACTCAGTCTTTAACCCCTCTCTTTTTATATCTTAGTGTATGTGTCAGGGGTCTGTGACCCAGCATTTTGAGTTTATTTTGTATTTTGTGTGTTATTATCATGTCTTTGTTAGGTTTTGTTTAGTTCAAGTTTCACTCTTGCTCCCTTGTTTATGTGTCGTTTTCTGTTTCCTGTGTCTTGTCCTCTGTGATTTGTGTCTCGTTCCCCTTCCCTGTTTCCATGTTCCTGTCCTGTATCCTTCTGTCTCCTCTTATGAGTTTCATGTCTGCCTGTTCCTTGTCTTATTGTCACAGTCTCCGTCTCTCCGTGTTTCCTGTTTTATTTTGAAAGTCTTGTGTTTCCATGTTCAGTGTGTTTATTTTTGCTTCCCTTGTGGCGTCATGTTCATGTGTGTCAGCTGTGTTTCCACTTCCCTCGTTATCCTTCTGCGCATTTAAGTCCTCTGCCTCCTTCTGTTCATCGCTGGGTCGTCTGTGTCTTTCTGTTCCACGGATTTCACGTTTTGATTCATGCTCATGTTTATAGTTAGTGTTTTCAGTTCAGGTTATAATTTAGTTTTGCCTCGGTTCACCTTTGCCTTTTGAGTTTCTTGTCAGCCTGAATAAAAGGCTTTTTGTTAAACTTTAGTCTGGTGCCTTGTGTATCTGCTTTTGGGTCTCCTCTTCAAACACACCATCCAGCCCTGACAACGTGTCCATGTCTCCCCAAACCCCCACCTCCTCTACCAACTGTAGTTTTTCTCATTAGCCAGTGGATGAAAATAAAGACTATGTAACCCGTTTTTCATGATCTTTGTCTATTAGGTTTAGCTTTCCTCTTCCTCTCTTTCCAAGTCTCGCCTTGAATTCCTTGAACTTGTGTCTATGAAATTTCTTGTATCTGCAGCGACACCTGTTCCTTCATGGTGATGAAGATGTAATTTTGGGCACATCTGTTGTACAATGTTCTTTGCATGTTTTTTCTTTTTATCTCAGTGTCTGTATTGTTAGTCTGCTATGTTGCTTTTTTGTTCAAACAACATCTGGCTTGGAAAAGAAAAGAAAGCTTTTTCTTTGTCTTCTTGAAGCTTCTGTAACATTTTCTCTTCATCTGAAAGCGTCTAAGGACTCAACGTGCTGTGCAGGATGTGAAGCTTCTCGAGGTGATTGGTGATTTGTAATGTTGGGCTAAAAAAATAATTTCTTGAAGCAGCATGGCTGACATGTGTTATATGTGTCTTGATAAAAGCAGCGACTGTCCAGACTCAATAAAACAAGGAGCTGGTTTAACCTCCTAAGGCCCGAACTCTTTCATGGCATTTTTAATTTCTCTTTGCTATTTGGGTTAATTGGAACACGATGAATTTTGTTTTGTTTTGTTTTTACCTGATTTTTGTTTCTGAGAAAAATGAGATCCACATATGAGGAAATTCGATTTAAATTTTGACAGAACAGTGGCGGTATAAAGTCCTATTTTTGTCTAGACAACCCAAAATATGATGTCCACATATGTGGACACCAGGTCTTAGGAGGCTAAAATAAAGGCTGCTGAAGCTTGCAATACATTTAGCTCAGGTTCTGGTTTGGAGTCTGTTTGGTGTGACTGTAGAGCAAATTACTGACATGTGTAATACATGTTGTGCACCTCCATCGGCTGGAATCGGATGATTTTCAATTTTAAAAAAATTATTGAAATTCATTTGTGCATAATTGTGTACATAATGAGTGTTGTTGTCAAAACATTTTGGGGAAAATGTGTAATTAAAAAACAAACATTCATACTATAGTTATCTACACGATATATAGAAATTATTTTGTATATTATTTAACTGACTTGAAGTTCAATTTCAGATTTAAATAAGCAAAAATTTTGTTTTCTTTAAAATAAATAAACACAATTGATTAGAAAATAAGACAATTTTAACATGATTTAAAAGGAGTTCATCTCAAAATGTTTCATTACTCAAAAATAGTTGAAGACAAATTTTTCATTTTGCATTCAAAATCACACGCAGAGGGTGAAGAAGCTCAGTACACAGAGGTTAGTGTTGTGGTATTAGTGGTTTTACATGAGCCATTCTTTATCTGTGTTAACAACTGTGCTAACAGGCGTTTCATTCTGTACCATTTATTTCTATCAGGGCCTCCAGCAGCCTCCCAGGGTCAGAGGCTCCTGCTAAATTAATACACAACAAAGCAAATATGAAAACTCCATATTTAGCTATTTTAAGGTCACCTGCAACAATTCCACCAGCAGCTCACTTAAACACAGCTTCACTGCTGAGCATTAACGCACACAATCCAGCATCAGTGGTGTAAAAATCGGTCAAGAAATCTTTTCAGAAGATGTGAGACAAAACTATTCAGCTGCACTTATCCTCAGATTCTGCTCTATTGTTGGGTATAAATTCATTTTCTTAGAGACGAAACAACAAATTAATCTTCACTGTGCTGAGGTTGTATTTTACCTAAAGATGTTTTTCATCTTTCCATATTTTCCATAGCAACACTGTTTAAACACCGCATAGAAATATACATAATGAACAGTACAGCTTGATCACAATACAAGAGACGTTTTTAAACCAGTGTGCACACGTGAGTTTAATCAGCTTCACCATCACACGTTTCAATGAAAGCCACTGTTGTTTGAGATTTATTCGCTCCACGTCCAACATGAATTGTGAGAGTAGAGAAATGCAGCATCACCGCGACACACAAATGCAAAAACAACAGTTACTATTTTCTCCCGAGACATATTCATTCATGCAATTTCCAAGCTAAATATAAAATATCTGTAACTGTAATTATTTACAGTTACTGAGAAAAAATCTAATTGTGGAAAACGCAGTTTGACACAGTAATGCCCCGGAGGACCTACAAAGAGCCGTCGTCACATCAGGCTGGGAACATGACGGGCCCCAAACCTGCTTCACAGTCTTAGAGCCCAATTTAGGGATTCAAATGGAAATCAAATGAAGTGCAATGGTTACATTCTGTTTTAGAGCTTTATTTTCTATTGTAAACCATCCTAACACTACTGCGTAATTAAATATTATTCTTTCCAATCGATTAATAGTTTGTTCCTGATGTTCTGGGCTTTGGCTGACCTTTGCTAATATACCTGCAGAAACCACATGGGGGCCCCAGAGCTTAACAGTCACAGCGAGCAGCGCTGACAACATTTCCCAAGGATTTAATACCACAGAGTCCAATGCTCTTCTATCTAATGCCCCTGGCCCAGGCTTCATATGCTAATCTATGACTGACAGCACCATAATTCCCGGTGGTGATTTGGGCTTTTGATTATGGACTGGAACAATAGCAAATCAGAATATGATTACATGTAAATCAAGCAAGATGTTTGCTCAACCACTGCAGACTTAGACGGAGCACGGAGCAAAGGTTTAACCCCGTAACAAAGTACCAGGTTTCTGTTTCAGAGAATATTGTGCAGCGCTGTGTTCAGGGAGAAAGGATGGGGCCAGTGGATCTGGTAGGCAGATTTCTCTGTCTTTATGTGTTTGGGTCAGCAGCTGCAATCGATGTTGACACCACCACATTTCATCTTCCATCTTAAAATCTTCAAATATATATAAATATATACATTCCCCTAGAATTATGTGCAGTTAGTGGTAGACAGTGTGGAGCCACTAACACAGCAGAACACACTAATATTGATCTGGCATTAATGTAATAATATAAACTTTATATTGGTTCACACAACCTTTCTAAATGGTTTGATATGTTTGCTGGTAACAGTAAACTGCACAAACAAGAAAACATCCTGTTATTTTGGAGGTGGGACTGCAACTATACATTACTTGTATGTGAGTACTCACATTGCATAAATTAAACAAACCAAGTTAAATAAAAAAAAAATAGAAAATGACCAAATAAAATCAAAAAAAAAAAAAATTTTGTTACTTGTGTGTCTTCAGTTGGTGACTGAAGAGCAGGCAGTTGTTTACATTTCAAAGATTTTCCTGTGAATTCTGCTCCATAGATGCTGTTTGCATTACTGCCATTTTCATAATAATTCTTGTTTGTCTTAATTATCATAAAATAAAAAGTTTGAATCAGCCAACCTTAAAATCATAACACTGTTTGTTTTGTAAGGACTAAAAAATAATCTGAAGCTTTACCATTTTTAGTAGGCAAAAAACCACCAGCCGTTTAGGAAGTGACACATGCCTTAAACTGCTAATTAGGGATTCTGAAATAGTTATTAGGTAGAGTAGCTTTCAGATCAGGAGATAGTTATTTAGATCATCATGAATAATGAAGAGAAAGAACATGAGCTACCATCTAAACTTTTGGAATCATGCCTAAGTGCATAGTCTTAATAAGAAATACATGTCAAGAGGTACTTAGACGTTATGCACACAATGGTTTATCACATCTGCAAAATCAGGTTTTTTTTCAATACTGAAAGTTAATGAAGCTCCAAGGGCATTTTTTGTGTGGCAGAAGTGAAATGAAATGGGTGTTTTGATTAGATGAGACATTACCAGACTGAATGACTTTCTTTTGTTTTGGCTGTATGAGAATATGTGAATACTTTAGCTTGGAGATCGACGCCCGTCTAAAGGCATAAAGGATAATAAATGTGAAATACGTTTTAAAGCAAAGTCATTCACAACTGCTGACTGTGACTGCCTCAACCTTTTCTTTCTGCATTTCCAAGTATGATTCCTTTTCATCTCTCGGTAAGACTGTGATTTCTCTTTGATGCAAGCAACCTGACAGAAAAGAGTCTTGAACGTCCCGCCGACTGAGGAATGCCATCTTGCAAAACACTTGTCAAAGAAGTTGCTCCAATTGAGAAAAACAAAAACAGGAGCGATGAAGGGCAAAGTTCTTCTCATGCCTCATTTATTCATCTGGGTATTCATTGTGCCTTTATATGACTGCTCTGTTTTGTTTGGTGACAATGTGCTGCTGTGTACCGTTATTGACTATCTCGCTTTCATATGGGAAGATTGACCGCTAGTGAGCCCAATTATATGATGCTGAAAGTACGATCATTTTTTTGAGCACTCCTCATCTTTTTTAATTGATGTGTAGCCTTCTCTCTGGGCGCTGAGATGCTGCAGCCTCATTATTGGTGCATACAATTTAAATCTCTTCATCTTGCACACAAATTTCAACATTAGGCGTAAAACATGCCCTTCCAAACACTGAGCCAGCACCATTTTAAATTTGTTTGCATGTGGCTTTGTTTTCATTATCCATGGCTCGCTGCAGCTCAGTGTATTTATCCCATTCGCTCCCTTTAGATTTGCTGTGCAGCTGTTTGCTTAACACATAAGACATCCCCTCATTAATTGACTGTTGATGTACTAGGAGCAACTTAAAGGCTCCAAACATGCAGACACAAATCTCGACTTGCTCCAACAGCAGAGGGTTTGGGATAAATATTCCTGATCATCTTTTTCCTGGATTCTTACAGCCTGTGGCAGTACTGTAGGTGGCCAAACAAAGCCTAAGACCCAGTCGCGTATAATGAGTATTCGAGTGGTGGTCATCGCCGTTCATTGTTCACCGAGGCTTTTTCTCATCGGGATATGTGCACATCGCCACAAATGAAGGCATTTGACACTTTATTCAAGACAATATGGACCAATCACCATCAAGGAAAACGGGTTGTTCTAAAATAATTTCACAATAAATTTTGTGCAAAAGTAAAAAAACAGGAAGATGGCATAAAACTGTTTCATTCAATGACACGAGTACATTGTGGTGGTGTGTGGTCGGTGGCTGCAGAGCAGAGACTGCAGGGCAGCTGCCAACAGTAACTAAGTTTGGTAGTGAAATAAATAAATCAACACTTTTCCTGCAAACACACTGTGTGTGTGTGGTGTGTGTTGGGGTACGTAATACACATACACAGGTCTGAGCCACAGTCTTTACCGGAGCTGCACAGCTCCTAGGGTAAATCATTGAGCTTCCTGGATGTGTGCAAAGCAGTAATCTTTCCCCAGAGGATTACTACTGGCGGGCCTGTGCAGCAACATGACAGCAGAAGACTGACCTTTAGCATTTGCTGGATGGCTGCAGGTTGCGGCAGCAAAGTGGCTGCGGCCCATGCCATTGAGGGGGGAGGTGCAGCTACTGGAGGTAGTGTGGAGTGACGGCACAATGGGTACCACCATCTGTGGAGCAGCCACTGTGGGCCACTGACCCATTTTTTTCTGAACTTTCTCCCCAGGTCATGGCGGCCCCTGGTGCTGCATCTGCAGGGCGCCACACAAGACCAAGGCAAGAGTGTGGGCTGCCGTGACACCTGTATCGGGAGTGCCCGTTGATGGAGGAGGGGCATGTGTTCCATGTCGACGGGGCTCTGGGACCTTTCCTCAGTCCAGGAGGGACATACAGTGATCCGGTAAGGTGGCAAGGGGGTATACGCCATGGTGGACTGTTCACAGACCATGGTCCACCCAACCCTGATATGGTCGGGCATTGCTGAAGGAAGACTTATTGTGGGTGTATAACACCCACAATAATCCTATAGTGCCACTGGAAATTAAATATAAGGGTTTAATGCTGCAGCTAACCTCAGCCTGACACATTGCTTCATGCTGGGAGCAGATTGCCCAGAGGTATTGGGGCAATGTGTGGGGATGCATTCATGACTGCCAGGGGCTGTCTAGGCCGTGTTCAGTAGTGATGCGAGATCATCTGATGCTGCAACCATAGCGTTCATGGGATGGGTGTGATAAAACCCTGGAGTGAATCATAGCAGATTCTTTTCTACATTTGGATATGCACCAATGGTGTGCATCGTGCCCGAAACGTCAGCTGAAAGTGGCTTTACATCCATTACTGTTAATGAAGGGTCCTCACTGGGCCACTGAACATGAATGGGTGATATCACTTATGCCGCGCAATGTCCCGATGCATGGTGTTGCAGAGGTGCAGTTTTAGCCACAGGCATTGTTTCAGGTCATCTCCCCAGGAGGCATCCCAAAAGAGACACTGACTGACCTGGGCCTTACACATTAAAGGAAGTGTATGAATTATTGGGTATTAAGTCTGTTTGGATGAGTGTTTATCGTCCTCAGACTGACGAGTTAGTAGAGTATTTGAACAAAACCTTAAAATCCACCATTCACAAGTTCATTCATGATGATGAACGCAACTGGGAATGCTGGCTAGACCCTCTGCTGTTTGCAGGGAGGTGCAGCAGGGGTCCGAGCTCAACCCTAACCCATTGGGAGGAGCCTCACGGTGCTAATCTTAATCACCTGGGGACTACGAGGCTGGGGAGGTAATGCTAGCTTGCAGGGTTGCCGCTGATGTGGCTGCTGCTGAACTGTTTCTGCAAACTGAAGCTCCTCAGGCCACTGTCCAGAATAGCGCTCTCTCTTCCTGGGAGCTGGCTGCAGCGCCGAGGGGGAGGCGCTGGAGGACATCATGAGACGCGCTGGGCCCGCAACCCATTATCTTCCTGAAAGCATCGATTATGGCGGGTGAGACCAAGGACTGGAGGAGGTGGAGATTCGTCCTCTTAATAGCCACGGCTGTGTTAACCATAACTGCCAAGTCGGGAACTGTGAGAACACGGTCGAGGATCACTTGGATCCCGCTCACCTCCTCCTCACCTCCTCACTCAGACAGAGATGAGTCCGCTGGATCCATTGTACAGTTGCAATTGTACGGCTTGGGGATGGGCACGTTATACAGCGTCCAGAGGATGGTCTGTGTATTCAAACCCACCTCTGGCGCTGGTGCTCTACCCTCAATTTTAAATGCATATAGACACTGAGGGTTTCGGGGGGAGCCGTGCTGCTCTCTGGCAGGAAGCAGGAACCATGCTCTCCTGTGTTTTAAATGCACTTTAGAACAGCACACTACATATGAGCGGGCGGAGGGAGGTTTGGGGTCTTCACTCATCCCGGTTCCGTTAACCGTCAGGGCTGGGGGGCTGGGAGGAGGTGCTGGCCGTCAGATTGGGGTCTGGGATGCGGGGCCTCCCTGCTACTGCAGATAAGGAGGTGGTTTGCTTGCCTCCACCCCAGAGAGAAGGGTTACATCTCCTGGGTCTGGGTACAGTTTGCGTCTCTGGGGCGGGGGTACCTGGACCTGGGATATAGAGTATGTTTGTGGAGTGTGATTGTGTAACAGTGTCTATTTGTGTCTGTCTCCACGTCGGGTGAGTGCCGAGTATTTGGTTGTGTATATGGGGGTGGGAATGCACGTTTGTGTCCGTGTGCATCTGTTCGTCTGTGTCTATATGTCAGGTTGGGTCTTAGACTCCGCCTCTCTGGGAACATCTCAGGCTCTCCGAGGTATGGAGGCCTATCTCCCCTCACCACACTCCCTGCCGGTGGCTGATGCCCTCAGACGTTGGTGGGTTGGTGGTTGTTGGTGTCTGGGGCTGGGCGCTCATGTATGTACCGGCTCACTCCTGGTGGCCGCTTGGCGAGGCCTGGCGCCTGTGGCCCAGCTGGGGTCCTTCCGGGGGGTGGGGTGCCCTCAGGCCTCCGGCCTCTGGGTCTGAGGCTCGGTCCTCTCTGGCACAGCTGGCTGCCGGCAGAGCCCGCGGGCACGTCACTGCAACCCCCTCTGGCCTCTGCTCCGTGGCTGCTGGGTGACCTCTCGTTTGGGGCTCTCCTCAGCTCTTCCCAGGAGGGTGGCACGGTTCCCCCCTTGGTGGTCCTCCTCGGGTTCTTGCACTCTTGGGCCTCTGGATGTCTGGGGCCTGGATCTCCTCTGTACCTGCTTCATGCCCTGGGGGACGAGGCTATGGCTCCCCACACCCCCTAGCAGGTCGGTACATGGAGAAACCTTTTGAATACAAGCGTGCTGATCCACACAGGTGTGCACAGACACAAACTACACCTTTCTTGGCTGCTGCCTCAAAGCACACTGTGCGCTGTTGATCTTGCGTGCTGCACAATAACATGTAATATTTAGTATCTACTGTTATTTACTGTTAGCTAGTTTATTGTGATGGTGCTGTATTTATTGTGTTGCTCTTTTTTTGTTTGCTTTCTCTTCTGTTTTTTTTTCTCCATACAGGTGATCCAGGTGTTTTGTTTGTTTTTCTTTTTTTCCTCCCCCCTTTCTCCCCTCTGGTTTTCTTTCTCTCCCTCTTTTTCTTTCATTCTTTCTCCCTGTCCTATCCCCCAGTCATGTCTGTCCCGTCTGTAACAACCAAAAATAAAATCAAATAAATACATAATAATAATAAAGGTCAATCAAATGGACCAATATGGCCATGATTATCCAATTGGTAAAGTAAAGCCGGTTGGCATCTTTCTTGGCCTTCAGACAATCCGGTCGTTAAGTCTGACGTCACTAGCCGTGTCTGGGCCTAAACTCCGCTGCAGGTCCATATATCAAACGATCACTGTGGCATTACTGAGAGTTAAAAACTGTCTAAAGTCTTTCATCTTTAATAAAATGATCAGCGTTCTGCTCTACCAGGTGTAACAATTGAGTTTAACATCCAGGCATTCATGAAAACGGAATTTATGACATTTAACGGAGTTAGAAGTTAGCAGGAAGTTAGCTCGCTAGCTTCTATCTAAATACAATATAGCATGTCCTGACTGCGGGGTTTTGGAAACAAATTCAAACGTCAGCTCTGTTATCACTTCCAACATAAATGAAGACAGAAAACTAAACAGCAGTGACGTTTGTAGGGTTACTGAAGTTTGGCTAGCTGCTATATAACGATGTGCTACGTGACCGCTAGCGACACAGCTATGTTAGCATAATATAAACAAGCTAACTTTTTTTCCACTCGATAAAAGTTAACGTGAGTGTTCTCGGTGGTCAGGAACAAATGTAATCGCATGGCAGGATGCTGTAAAAGGACCAAACTTCAGCAGGAGAACAACTGAGATAATCCATCCACAATACGAGGTTAGTCATTCATATACTGCTGCATGGGCTGGGCTGTAGTTACATCCTAAGGTTTTAAAAACTGAGCTTAAATAAATGATTAGCGGTAATAAAAGCCGAGGGAGGTCAACAGTGATCACTGACTGTTTTAGGAGCTTTTTGAGATTAAATAGCAGAAAATACAAAACATTAAACATGTTAACAACACAAAAGCATATTAAACGCAGACTACTTTAGGCCCGGAAGTAGGATTCGTCACGTCATCACTTAACGACCGGATTCTGATGGCTAAAGATCCAAACGGGACAGGCAAAAAAGAAAAAGAAAAAGAAAAATAGCCAGAGATAAATAATAACTAATAATTAAATAGTGACTGATGACCAATGCATCATGGGAATCCCCGGCAGCCTACGTCTATTGCAGCATAACTAAGGGAGGATTCAGGGTCACCTGGTCCAGCCCTAACTATATGCTTTAGCAAAAAGGAAAGTTTGAAGCCTAATCTTAAAAGTAGAGATAGTGTCTGTCTCCTGAATCCAAACTGGAAGCAGGTTCCACAGAAGAGGGGCCTGAAAACTGAAGGCTCTGCCTCCCATTCTACTTTTAAATACTCTAGGAACAACAAGTAGGCCTGCAGAGCGAGAGCGAAGTGCTCTAATAGGGTGATATGGTACTACAAGGTCATTAAGATAAGATGGGGCCTTTCTAAGATTTTCAGGGCCGAGTACAATAACCTCAGTTTGATCTGAATTAAGAAGCAGAAAGTTAGTGGCCATCCAGGTCTTTATGTCTTTAAGACATTCCTGCAGTTTAACTCATTGGTGTGTGTTATCTGGGTTCTGTCTGAGAAATCAGACAGATGATAATAATAATATAATATTATAATAATAAATTTGCCCAGATTTCTAGAAATGAGAGCTGCTCCCTCCAAAGTGGGATGGATGCCGTCTCTCCTAACAAGACCTCCAGAGGATTACCCAATTATCAAGTTTTTTGGACACCACTCAGACAGCAACTGGTCCGATTGGGGAGGAGACCAGCGAAAGCTACAGAGTCTGACATTGTTTTGTTACACATTGAATCAATATTAATTTTAGTGGCCTCCAGTTGTTGGAACCGGGTGTCATTACTGCCGACTTTGATCATAATTTTACATTACATGGAGAAATCTTTTGAATACAAGGGCGCTCATGCACACAGGTGTGCACACGGGTCTTCAACGACACAAACGATCTCTTTCTTGGCTGCTGCCTCGAAGCACAGCGCTGTCGGTCTTGCATGCTGCGCAATAACATTCAATATTTGTTATTTACTGTTACTTACACTTATCTAGGTTATTGCTGTGGTGTTGTGTTTATTGTGTTGCTCTCTGTTTGCTTGTTTTTTTCTTTCAACAGGTGATCCAGCTCATGTTTTTGTCTTCTCTCACTGTCCCTCTTCCCCTGTTTTTCTTTCCCTCCCTTTCTTTCTTTCTCTTCCTTCCTATCCCCCAGCCATGTCGGTCCTGTCTATAATAACAAAATAAAATAACATAAATAAATAAATAATAATAACAAAGGTCAATCAAGTGGACCAATACAGCAAGGCCACAATGATCCAGTTGGTAAAGTAAATCCGTGGGTGTCTTTCTTGGCCTTCACATGAAAATTCATGTGAAGGCTGAGTTTTAAATTTCCTTCAGTGTCAACTATCTCTCCTCCGACAGTCACCTGTCTGCTTTCTGCTTTTTCTTTGCTGTGCTGTCTTCTTCTCATAAAATAAGTCATCCTGTGAAGAACTGGAGAGTGTGCATTAAGGATATTCAGATGTTGTCATAATCAGTCCCACTCTTTACTTTTTACTTACTTTTCTTGAGCAGGTAAGTTTGAACCTTTGCTGATTGATTTAATGATGCATCCTGTCATTTTCTCAGAAAAAACAAACTAAGATTGCTAATCAGATGTTGTGTTGTTAGGAAACCACTAATAGGTTATTTTATGTTATGCCTTTTTCTGTTAGCTTGTTGTGGAGCCGAGACAGAAATAACTTCAGAGAAAGAAAAATGTGGAGATCGATGATTAAGCATTCATGCATATTAGCGTCCTCCTTTACAACACACTGGTGTCTAACAGGTTTCTGTTCAGCACTGTGCTACAGTCCAGCATCAATATTTGCTGTATTTCTGGCATCATAATCACGGATGTTAAACAGAGAGAGGCTCAGCCTGCTGTGTTTCTAACCACTCCCAAAAGATTTGTCCTGGTTAAAAAACAGTCCATCTGTGTTTTGACAAATGGTGGGCTGAGTGTTGAGAGGGGAAACGATACAAAAAAGCCCCACATGATTTATTTTCAAAGCTTTTATGATGCTTTTCCATTGTTCCCCTCGTGCTTTAGTATGGATGCACACCGTGACTGCCAATGGGGACGAAACTGTTGCAGAGATACAAAGGAACTGCTCAAATTACACCTGTGACAATTACTACAGCAAGGCCCGCTGTCCACGGGACAAAAGGGTGTTATCCAAAACTACTCACAAAGAATGTACAGAAAAAATCAATTACTGCTAAGGCTTTGTTAGGCTGTCTGGTATGTCAACAGCAGATTAGTACAACAGCACTGAGATATTTTCAGTCTATAAAATGGAAAAACTACATTTGGTGCCAGAAATACAAATGACCTCTGAGCTATACATTAGTAACTTTGCTATTAACATTCATTTAATGTTTTTATGCCACACAACTACTTAAAAAATGAGATAAATGGCCTCGATCTCTATTTGTGGTGAAGCTGAAGAATTTTGAGATCATCTCTCTGCCTCAGAGCACGACGCTGCCATGTTTTAGTATAATGGTCTTTAAAGACCAGCTGGCTGTTACACCAGACTGAGGGGAGGACACTCATCTGCTGGTCGCAATATGAGGAGTGTGTGTGTTTGGAGGGGGAGGGCATTCATATTATTATATCCATTCATATTTGATAGCATGATGTCATTGCTGGTTTTGGTTCTTTTTTAGGATTTGCAGAAAATGTATATATTGAAAAACAAAAACCACCACATGACTCCAAAATGCAACCAGCAATGATCTGGTCTCTCTTCCATAGTTTGTCTGTGCTCCCTCCTTTGTTGTTGCAGATCTCACTGGCTCGGGATGTGGATGTTTCTGCAGGTATTGATCCTTCTTTTTGTTTTTCCCCCTTCTAAACTATTGTAGCAAGTCTGCTTTATTGTGCAAAGGTGACGACACTCTAAATAAATAAAACTGCATTGAATTACTGAGCTGTATCATCTGTTGCAACTCAGTCGAGAAGTTAACAATAAAGTTGTCATGGGCCCATGAGCTCCAGCACCACGAACCAACCAAACATTTGATCCTAATTATTAACTCAAGTGTCAAACCTGCTCAAACTTAGGTTAATTAGTTAGTTGCAAAGTTTGTTTTTTTTAGAATCAGTAAGTACAAGCACTCCATATTTAAAAGGTGCAAGTGATTTAAACAGAAGAGAAAAAAATCCACAGACAGTAAAAACAGGGATTAAAAGAATCGAGCTCAGCTGCCGGCGGAGCCTCTGCCACAGATAGAAACAAGCTCTTTATCTGGAAGGTTCAAGAACAGCTTGCTCTCTTACTGTGGAACATAATCACCACATTTGTAAACGTAAAGCAGGCTTTGAATGCAGCCATTCATCTTGAGTTACCATGTTGTCATTCAAACATCAAGGCTGCACTCTTCACAGCAACCTACCTTGTATTAGAGAACCAAAAAGGCTTTGCCACAAAGTGCCAAGTAGTTCTGAGTCCTAATAACAGGACCACTAAAAGCCAACTTATAGCAATTATAGTGAGCATTAATAGAGCCATAAGCAAAGGGTTGTTTCTCCGGATTGCAGTACTGTGTTAAGTCACTCTGTGTGACACATAGAAGAGGAGCAGGCGTTATAAACATCCTGGTATCTCAGCAGGACCATTGCTACAGTAGCCTTTTCCTCTGTAGAAGTAACTTTCACCCCCTCATTCTGTCTGGCTGCTCTGAACAGTTATGGGTGTCATTTTATTTCCACAAATTTATTGCTCACAACACATTAAACATATTCAGAGAATAACTCTCAAATGTATCGTAGACTGGGAACGCCTGGCAGAAGCCAGAGATATGGACCATGTTCTGCACCTCCATTGTTGAGGTTGCCACAAAAAGCTGCAGCTTCATCATGGTTGGTGCAGGTCGTGGTGGTAATCCCCAAACCAGATGGTGGACACCAAAGGTGAAAGAAGCCATCAGTTTGTAGAAGCAGTCGTATCTTCCACTGAGGACATATTCTGGCAGTGGAAGGAGTATTTTAAGCACTGCCTTAATCCCACAAACACACTTTTGTAGAGGAAGCAGAGTCTGGGACAAGGAGGTTGACTCGCCCATCACTGGGAGTGAGATCATTCAGGTAATTAACCAACTCCTGTGGGGGGTGCTTCGAGAGTATGGGCCGACTGGTGTCTGATTATGTTGTTCTTCTGGCTTCATCAGATGATTGCCTCCAGTTCGCACTGGAGTGGTTTGATGCTGCAGAGCTGGCCCGGGTGTGCATTGGTGTTCACTCGGATATGTTGGAGGAAGTGACTGGGGAGAATAAGGCTACGTTCACTCTGCAGGTCTTGATGCTCAATTCCGATTTTTTGATCAAATCCGATTTTTTGATCAAATCCGATTTTTTTGTCTGCTCGTTCACACTACAAATAAAATGCGACAGCAAACGCGCTCTAGTGTGAACGCTCAAAGCGGCCGCATGCGCAAAAGAAGATGTCACACACAACGCGCTCTGTTTAGACCCAGACCAACAGCATTGTTTGACTGATGGTCTTAATATAAAGACTTCGGACTTCACGTTTCCCAATTTTTGCTTTAAGTTATTTTGTTATTTACATAATAATGTAAATAACCTAATAATGATCCTTATTGCTGTTTTAGAGGAGCGCTGCTTCAAAGGATAGTTGCAGATTTCTGTCAGAATCTGCAGATTATACAGAACAAAGAAAATGTTCACGTTTCTCCAACGTTGTTCCCAACAGTTTCACTGGATGGACAGGAAGCGTTCGCGATGTCTTATCGAGCGCTGATAATTGGCGTCTGTCTTGTGTCAGTGACGTAAAAGACGGATTTAAATGCGACATGACCATCAAACAGCAGCTTTCTGAAACATCAGATATGTATCGGATTCAGTACCACATATGAAAGTGACCCAGGTCGGATTTGAAGATATCGGATTTGTGCCGTTCACACTGTCACACCATGATGGGATAGATGGTCGCAGAGGGTCAAAAAAGTCAGATTTGATGCGCTTTCGCCTGCAGTGTGAACGTAGCCTAAGGTCAGTGGTTCTCTGCTTATCCGGGTCTAGGTTAGCAGAGAACCACTGACCTTAGGCTACGTTCACAAGTATAGGTATAGTTTGAACTTAATGTAAGTCACAACATAATCTGACCAACACACAAAAAATTGGCTTTATTGATCACAATGATGAAATTAAATGTGTCATCGCATTATTTATTTATTTATACAAAATCTAGAACAGCAGAAAACAGTCTTCCAAATTTAGAAAGTGTTATCAGAGACCCAGACCCAGCTTTTATGACGGTATTTAACATTTCTTGTGGGACAACATTCTTTGGGTGGAGAGCAGAAATGAGATATCTCCGTATCTCCAGCACTGTGGTTGTGGTGATGGGAGTACCATAGTTTGATGAATCTTTCCTCTCTCAGGGCTGGGATTTGGCTTTTCGTTCATTTCCCTCTCAGTAGATGGCATCAAAAGGGAACTGGGCAGACTCCCGTCCAGTAAAGCTGCTGGCCCTGATGGTGTCAGTCCAGTGCCCTCAGGTGCTGTGCTGCCCAGCTGTCTGGAGCTCTGCATCGGATCTTTAACTTGAGTCTGAAGAGGGTCCCATCTCTCTGGAAGACATCCTGCCTGGTTCCTGTCCCCAAAATTAATCCGTCGCCCCACAGTAACTACAGGCCAGTGGCTCTGACTTTACATGTCATGAAGACGCTGGAGAGACTCATCCTGAGACATCTGCGTCTGCTGGTGGAGCCTTGGCAGGACCGCCTGCAGTTTGCTTATCAACCCCATATCGGTGTGGAGGACGCCATCATCTACCTGCTGGACCAGGCTTATTCTCACCTGGACATTGTTGGGAGCACTGGGAGGGTCAAGTTCTTTGACTTCTCCAGTGCTTTTAACACAATCAGACCATCACTGCTGGGGAAGCTCACAGAAATGCAGGTGGACGCCCCACTGGTAGCTTGGATCACCGACTATTTATCAAGTCGACCACAGCATGTCCGACTGAAGAGCTGCCGCTCGATAACATCCTGAGCAGCACGGGGCGCCGCAGGGGACGGTCCTATCACTTCCTCTTCACCCTCTACACGTCTGACTTCAGGTACAGTCTCAGTCATGCCATCCGCAGAAACTCTCTGATGACTCAGCCATTGTGGGCTGTATCAGGGACGGGAGGAGTGCAGGAGTGTGGTGGACAGCTTTGTTGAGTGGTGTGAGCTTAACCATCTACAACTCAACATCACAAAGACAAAGGAACTGATCATGGACTTTAGGAAGCAGGCTCCTCCTCCTACCCCTGTCACCATCAGAGGGGCTGATGTAGAGGTTGTGGAGGACTACCGGTACCTGGGGTAAACACTGACTGTAAACTGGACTGGTCCAAGAACACCAATGCTGTCTTCAAGAGTCGGCTTCTCCTACTGATTCGGCCCAGGTCCTTCAGCGTTCGTGGGAAATGCTGACCATGTTTATCACTCTGCTGTGTTCTTTGCAGATGGTGCTGCACACTGCTGTGTGGGGTGAAGACAGCTGATGCCAACAGGCTGAACAAACTGATTAAAAAGGCTGGTTCTGTCCTGGGTGTCAGACTGGAGAACCTGATGGAGGTGAGAGGAGAATATTAAAATAGCTTCTCAGTATCATGGACAACCCCTCTCACCCCACGCACGCCTCCATGATGGACCATTGGCGCAAACGCAGCAAAAGACTCATCGCCCCAAATGCAGAACCGACCGTCACAGGAAATCCTTCCTACCTGTGGCTGTACAACTCTTCCTCGCTCTGTAGGAGATTCTTTATTAATATCAGTGTTATTCAGTTCTCATTCAGCAACATTAACATTACAACTTAACATCATGCTCCAAGGCTGAAACTCTGTCTGAATCATGCTCCAAGGCTGAAACTCTGTCTGAATCATGCTCCAGGACTGAAACTCTGTCTGAATCATGCTCCAAGGCTGAAACTCTGTCTGAATCATGCTCCAAGGCTGAAACTCTGTCTGAATCATGCTCCAAGGCTGAAACTCTGTCTGAATCATGCTCCAGGACTGAAACTCTGTCTGAATCATGCTCCAAGGCTGAAACTCTGTCTGAATCATGCTCCAAGTCTGAAACTCTGTCTGAATCCTGCTCCAAGTCTGAAACTCTGTCTGAATCCTGCTCCAAGGCTGAAACTCTGTCTGAATCCTGCTCCAAGGCTGAAACTCTGTCTGAATCATGCTCCAAGGCTGAAACTCTGTCTGAATCATGCTCCAAGGCTGAAACTCTGTCTGAATCATGCTCCAAGGCTGAAACTCTGTCTGAATCATGCTCCAGGACTGAAACTCTGTCTGAATCATGCTCCAAGTCTGAAACTCTGTCTGAATCCTGCTCCAAGACTGAAACTCTGTCTGAATCATGCTCCAAGTCTGAAACTCTGTCTGAATCATGCTCCAGGACTGAAACTCTGTCTGAATCATGCTCCAAGACTGAAACTCTGTCTGAATCATGCTCCAAGACTGAAACTCTGTCTGAATCCTGCTCCAAGACTGAAACTCTGTCTGAATCCTGCTCCAAGGCTGAAACTCTGTCTGAATCCTGCTCCAAGACTGAAACTCTGTCTGAATCATGCTCCAGGACTGAAACTCTGTCTGAATCATGCTCCAGGACTGAAACTCTGTCTGAATCATGCTCCAAGACTGAAACTCTGTCTGAATCCTGCTCCAAGACTGAAACTCTGTCTGAATCATGCTCCAAGACTGAAACTCTGTCTGAATCATGCTCCAAGGCTGAAACTCTGTCTGAATCATGCTCCAGGACTGAAACTCTGTCTGAATCATGCTCCAAGGCTGAAACTCTGTCTGAATCATGCTCCAAGTCTGAAACTCTGTCTGAATCCTGCTCCAAGTCTGAAACTCTGTCTGAATCCTGCTCCAAGGCTGAAACTCTGTCTGAATCCTGCTCCAAGGCTGAAACTCTGTCTGAATCATGCTCCAAGGCTGAAACTCTGTCTGAATCATGCTCCAAGGCTGAAACTCTGTCTGAATCATGCTCCAAGGCTGAAACTCTGTCTGAATCATGCTCCAGGACTGAAACTCTGTCTGAATCATGCTCCAAGTCTGAAACTCTGTCTGAATCCTGCTCCAAGACTGAAACTCTGTCTGAATCATGCTCCAAGTCTGAAACTCTGTCTGAATCATGCTCCAGGACTGAAACTCTGTCTGAATCATGCTCCAAGACTGAAACTCTGTCTGAATCATGCTCCAAGACTGAAACTCTGTCTGAATCCTGCTCCAAGACTGAAACTCTGTCTGAATCCTGCTCCAAGGCTGAAACTCTGTCTGAATCCTGCTCCAAGACTGAAACTCTGTCTGAATCATGCTCCAGGACTGAAACTCTGTCTGAATCATGCTCCAGGACTGAAACTCTGTCTGAATCATGCTCCAAGACTGAAACTCTGTCTGAATCCTGCTCCAAGACTGAAACTCTGTCTGAATCATGCTCCAAGACTGAAACTCTGTCTGAATCATGCTCCAAGGCTGAAACTCTGTCTGAATCCTGCTCCAAGACTGAAACTCTGTCTGAATCCTGCTCCAGGACTGAAACTCTGTCTGAATCATGCTCCAAGACTGAAACTCTGTCTGAATCCTGCTCCAAGGCTGAAACTCTGTCTGAATCCTGCTCCAAGACTGAAACTCTGTCTGAATCCTGCTCCAAGGCTGAAACTCTGTCTGAATCCTGCTCCAAGACTGAAACTCTGTCTGAATCATGCTCCAAGACTGAAACTCTGTCTGAATCATGCTCCAAGGCTGAAACTCTGTCTGAATCCTGCTCCAAGACTGAAACTCTGTCTGAATCATGCTCCAAGACTGAAACTCTGTCTGAATCATGCTCCAAGGCTGAAACTCTGTCTGAATCATGCTCCAAGGCTGAAACTCTGTCTGAATCATGCTCCAAGTCTGAAACTCTGTCTGAATCCTGCTCCAAGGCTGAAACTCTGTCTGAATCATGCTCCAAGACTGAAACTCTGTCTGAATCATGCTCCAAGGCTGAAACTCTGTCTGAATCATGCTCCAGGACTGAAACTCTGTCTGAATCCTGCTCCAAGGCTGAAACTCTGTCTGAATCCTGCTCCAAGGCTGAAACTCTGTCTGAATCATGCTCCAAGGCTGAAACTCTGTCTGAATCATGCTCCAAGACTGAAACTCTGTCTGAATCATGCTCCAAGGCTGAAGCTCTGTCTGAATCATGCTCCAAGTCTGAAACTCTGTCTGAATCCTGCTCCAGGGCTGAAACTCTGTCTGAATCCTGCTCCAAGGCTGAAACTCTGTCTGAATCATGCTCCAAACTGAAACTCTGTCTGAATCATGCTCCAAGGCTGAAACTCTGTCTGAATCCTGCTCCAAGACTGAAACTCTGTCTGAATCATGCTCCAAGACTGAAACTCTGTCTGAATCCTGCTCCAAGACTGAAACTCTGTCTGAATCATGCTCCAAGACTGAAACTCTGTCTGAATCATGCTCCAAGGCTGAAACTCTGTCTGAATCCTGCTCCAAGACTGAAACTCTGTCTGAATCATGCTCCAAGGCTGAAACTCTGTCTGAATCCTGCTCCAGGGCTGAAACTCTGTCTGAATCCTGCTCCAAGGCTGAAACTCTGTCTGAATCATGCTCCAAGGCTGAAACTCTGTCTGAATCATGCTCCAAGACTGAAACTCTGTCTGAATCATGCTCCAAGACTGAAACTCTGTCTGAATCCTGCTCCAAGGCTGAAACTCTGTCTGAATCATGCTCCAAGACTGAAACTCTGTCTGAATCCTGCTCCAAGACTGAAACTCTGTCTGAATCATGCTCCAAGACTGAAACTCTGTCTGAATCATGCTCCAGGACTGAAACTCTGTCTGAATCCTGCTCCAAGACTGAAACTCTGTCTGAATCATGCTCCAAGGCTGAAACTCTGTCTGAATCATGCTCCAAGACTGAAACTCTGTCTGAATCATGCTCCAAGACTGAAACTCTGTCTGAATCCTGCTCCAGGGCTGAAACTCTGTCTGAATCCTGCTCCAAGGCTGAAACTCTGTCTGAATCATGCTCCAAAACTGAAACTCTGTCTGAATCATGCTCCAAGGCTGAAACTCTGTCTGAATCCTGCTCCAAGACTGAAACTCTGTCTGAATCATGCTCCAAGACTGAAACTCTGTCTGAATCCTGCTCCAAGACTGAAACTCTGTCTGAATCATGCTCCAAGACTGAAACTCTGTCTGAATCATGCTCCAAGGCTGAAACTCTGTCTGAATCCTGCTCCAAGACTGAAACTCTGTCTGAATCATGCTCCAAGGCTGAAACTCTGTCTGAATCCTGCTCCAGGGCTGAAACTCTGTCTGAATCATGCTCCAAGTCTGAAACTCTGTCTGAATCCTGCTCCAGGGCTGAAACTCTGTCTGAATCCTGCTCCAAGGCTGAAACTCTGTCTGAATCATGCTCCAAAACTGAAACTCTGTCTGAATCATGCTCCAAGGCTGAAACTCTGTCTGAATCCTGCTCCAAGACTGAAACTCTGTCTGAATCATGCTCCAAGACTGAAACTCTGTCTGAATCCTGCTCCAAGACTGAAACTCTGTCTGAATCATGCTCCAAGACTGAAACTCTGTCTGAATCATGCTCCAAGGCTGAAACTCTGTCTGAATCCTGCTCCAAGACTGAAACTCTGTCTGAATCATGCTCCAAGGCTGAAACTCTGTCTGAATCCTGCTCCAGGGCTGAAACTCTGTCTGAATCCTGCTCCAAGGCTGAAACTCTGTCTGAATCATGCTCCAAGGCTGAAACTCTGTCTGAATCATGCTCCAAGACTGAAACTCTGTCTGAATCATGCTCCAAGACTGAAACTCTGTCTGAATCCTGCTCCAAGGCTGAAACTCTGTCTGAATCATGCTCCAAGACTGAAACTCTGTCTGAATCCTGCTCCAAGACTGAAACTCTGTCTGAATCATGCTCCAAGACTGAAACTCTGTCTGAATCATGCTCCAGGACTGAAACTCTGTCTGAATCCTGCTCCAAGACTGAAACTCTGTCTGAATCATGCTCCAAGGCTGAAACTCTGTCTGAATCATGCTCCAAGACTGAAACTCTGTCTGAATCATGCTCCAAGACTGAAACTCTGTCTGAATCCTGCTCCAGGGCTGAAACTCTGTCTGAATCCTGCTCCAAGGCTGAAACTCTGTCTGAATCATGCTCCAAAACTGAAACTCTGTCTGAATCATGCTCCAAGGCTGAAACTCTGTCTGAATCCTGCTCCAAGACTGAAACTCTGTCTGAATCATGCTCCAAGACTGAAACTCTGTCTGAATCCTGCTCCAAGACTGAAACTCTGTCTGAATCATGCTCCAAGACTGAAACTCTGTCTGAATCATGCTCCAAGGCTGAAACTCTGTCTGAATCCTGCTCCAAGACTGAAACTCTGTCTGAATCATGCTCCAAGGCTGAAACTCTGTCTGAATCCTGCTCCAGGGCTGAAACTCTGTCTGAATCCTGCTCCAAGGCTGAAACTCTGTCTGAATCATGCTCCAAGGCTGAAACTCTGTCTGAATCATGCTCCAAGACTGAAACTCTGT
Source organism: Neolamprologus multifasciatus (assembly GCF_963576455.1). Classification (NCBI taxonomy): domain Eukaryota; kingdom Metazoa; phylum Chordata; class Actinopteri; order Cichliformes; family Cichlidae; genus Neolamprologus; species Neolamprologus multifasciatus. The sequence goes on along the minus strand of NC_140451.1, from coordinate 1,091,793 downwards.
CTGAATCATGCTCCAAGACTGAAACTCTGTCTGAATCCTGCTCCAAGGCTGAAACTCTGTCTGAATCATGCTCCAAGACTGAAACTCTGTCTGAATCCTGCTCCAAGACTGAAACTCTGTCTGAATCATGCTCCAAGACTGAAACTCTGTCTGAATCATGCTCCAGGACTGAAACTCTGTCTGAATCCTGCTCCAAGACTGAAACTCTGTCTGAATCATGCTCCAAGGCTGAAACTCTGTCTGAATCATGCTCCAAGACTGAAACTCTGTCTGAATCATGCTCCAAGACTGAAACTCTGTCTGAATCATGCTCCAAGGCTGAAACTCTGTCTGAATCATGCTCCAAGACTGAAACTCTGTCTGAATCATGCTCCAAGACTGAAACTCTGTCTGAATCATGCTCCAAGGCTGAAACTCTGTCTGAATCCTGCTCCAGGGCTGAAACTCTGTCTGAATCCTGCTCCAAGGCTGAAACTCTGTCTGAATCATGCTCCAAGACTGAAACTCTGTCTGAATCATGCTCCAAGACTGAAACTCTGTCTGAATCATGCTCCAAGACTGAAACTCTGTCTGAATCATGCTCCAAGGCTGAAACTCTGTCTGAATCATGCTCCAAGGCTGAAACTCTGTCTGAATCATGCTCCAAGGCTGAAACTCTGTCTGAATCATGCTCCAAGACTGAAACTCTGTCTGAATCATGCTCCAAGACTGAAACTCTGTCTGAATCATGCTCCAAGACTGAAACTCTGTCTGAATCATGCTCCAAGGCTGAAACTCTGTCTGAATCATGCTCCAGGACTGAAACTCTGTCTGAATCATGCTCCAGGACTGAAACTCTGTCTGAATCCTGCTCCAAGGCTGAAACTCTGTCTGAATCCTGCTCCAAGGCTGAAACTCTGTCTGAATCATGCTCCAAGGCTGAAACTCTGTCTGAATCATGCTCCAAGACTGAAACTCTGTCTGAATCATGCTCCAAGGCTGAAACTCTGTTTGAATCATGCTCCAAGGCTGAAACTCTGTCTGAATCCTGCTCCAAGGCTGAAACTCTGTCTGAATCATGCTCCAAGGCTGAAACTCTGTCTGAATCCTGCTCCAAGGCTGAAACTCTGTCTGAATCCTGCTCCAGGGCTGAAACTCTGTCTGAATCCTGCTCCAAGACTGAAACTCTGTCTGAATCATGCTCCAAGGCTGAAACTCTGTCTGAATCCTGCTCCAGGGCTGAAACTCTGTCTGAATCCTGCTCCAAGGCTGAAACTCTGTCTGAATCATGCTCCAAAACTGAAACTCTGTCTGAATCATGCTCCAAGGCTGAAACTCTGTCTGAATCATGCTCCAAGACTGAAACTCTGTCTGAATCATGCTCCAAGACTGAAACTCTGTCTGAATCCTGCTCCAAGGCTGAAACTCTGTCTGAATCATGCTCCAAAACTGAAACTCTGTCTGAATCATGCTCCAAGACTGAAACTCTGTCTGAATCCTGCTCCAGGACTGAAACTCTGTCTGAATCCTGCTCCAAGGCTGAAACTCTGTCTGAATCCTGCTCCAGGACTGAAACTCTGTCTGAATCATGCTCCAGGACTGAAACTCTGTCTGAATCCTGCTCCAAGGCTGAAACTCTGTCTGAATCCTGCTCCAAGGCTGAAACTCTGTCTGAATCATGCTCCAGGACTGAAACTCTGTCTGAATCATGCTCCAGGACTGAAACTCTGTCTGAATCCTGCTCCAAGGCTGAAACTCTGTCTGAATCATGCTCCAGGACTGAAACTCTGTCTGAATCATGCTCCAGGACTGAAACTCTGTCTGAATCCTGCTCCAAGACTGAAACTCTGTCTGAATCATGCTCCAGGACTGAAACTCTGTCTGAATCATGCTCCAAGGCTGAAACTCTGTCTGAATCCTGCTCCAAGGCTGAAACTCTGTCTAAATTCTGCTCCCGGACTGAAACTCTGTCTGAATCATGCTCCAAGACTGAAACTCTGTCTGAATCCTGCTCCACGGCTGAAACTCTGTCTAAATTCTGCTCCCGGACTGAAACTCTGTCTGAATCATGCTCCAAGACTGAAACTCTGTCTGAATCCTGCTCCAAGACTGAAACTCTGTCTGAATCATGCTCCAAGATTGAAACTCTGTCTGAATCATGCTCCAAGACTGAAACTCTGTCTGAATCCTGCTCCAAGGCTGAAACTCTGTCTGAATCCTGCTCCAAGACTGAAACTCTGTCTGAATCATGCTCCAAGACTGAAACTCTGTCTGAATCATGCTCCAAGACTGAAACTCTGTCTAAATCATGCTCCAAGGCTGAAACTCTGTCTGAATCCTGCTCCAAGATTGAAACTCTGTCTGAATCATGCTCCAAGGCTGAAACTCTGTCTGAATCATGCTCCAAGACTGAAACTCTGTCTGAATCATGCTCCAAGGCTGAAACTCTGTCTGAATCATGCTCCAAGACTGAAACTCTGTCTGAATCATGCTCCAAGACTGAAACTCTGTCTGAATCATGCTCCAAGGCTGAAACTCTGTCTGAATCATGCTCCAGGACTGAAACTCTGTCTGAATCCTGCTCCAAGGCTGAAACTCTGTCTGAATCATGCTCCAGGACTGAAACTCTGTCTGAATCATGCTCCAAGTCTGAAACTCTGTCTGAATCATGCTCCAAGTCTGAAACTCTGTCTGAATCATGCTCCAGGACTGAAACTCTGTCTGAATCATGCTCCAAAACTGAAACTCTGTCTGAATCATGCTCCAAGACTGAAACTCTGTCTGAATCCTGCTCCAAGATTGAAACTCTGTCTGAATCATGCTCCAAGGCTGAAACTCTGTCTGAATCATGCTCCAAGGCTGAAACTCTGTCTGAATCCTGCTCCAAGACTGAAACTCTGTCTGAATCATGCTCCAAGACTGAAACTCTGTCTGAATCCTGCTCCAAGGCTGAAACTCTGTCTGAATCCTGCTCCAAGACTGAAACTCTGTCTGAATCATGCTCCAAGACTGAAACTCTGTCTGAATCATGCTCCAAGGCTGAAACTCTGTCTTAATCATGCTCCAAGGCTGAAACTCTGTCTGAATCATGCTCCAAGGCTGAAACTCTGTCTGAATCCTGCTCCAAGACTGAAACTCTGTCTGAATCATGCTCCAAGACTGAAACTCTGTCTGAATCATGCTCCAAGATTGAAACTCTGTCTGAATCATGCTCCAAGGCTGAAACTCTGTCTGAATCATGCTCCAAGGCTGAAACTCTGTCTGAATCCTGCTCCAAGACTGAAACTCTGTCTGAATCATGCTCCAAGACTGAAACTCTGTCTGAATCCTGCTCCAAGACTGAAACTCTGTCTGAATCATGCTCCAAGACTGAAACTCTGTCTGAATCCTGCTCCAAGACTGAAACTCTGTCTGAATCCTGCTCCAAGACTGAAACTCTGTCTGAATCATGCTCCAAGACTGAAACTCTGTCTGAATCCTGCTCCAAGACTGAAACTCTGTCTGAATCCTGCTCCAAGACTGAAACTCTGTCTGAATCATGCTCCAAGACTGAAACTCTGTCTGAATCATACTCCAAGACTGAAACTCTGTCTGAATCATGCTCCAAGATTGAAACTCTGTCTGAATCATGCTCCAAGACTGAAACTCTGTCTGAATCCTGCTCCAAGATTGAAACTCTGTCTGAATCATGCTCCAAGGCTGAAACTCTGTCTGAATCATGCTCCAAGGCTGAAACTCTGTCTGAATCCTGCTCCAAGACTGAAACTCTGTCTGAATCATGCTCCAAGACTGAAACTCTGTCTGAATCCTGCTCCAAGGCTGAAACTCTGTCTGAATCCTGCTCCAAGACTGAAACTCTGTCTGAATCATGCTCCAAGACTGAAACTCTGTCTGAATCATGCTCCAAGGCTGAAACTCTGTCTTAATCATGCTCCAAGGCTGAAACTCTGTCTGAATCCTGCTCCAAGGCTGAAACTCTGTCTGAATCCTGCTCCAAGACTGAAACTCTGTCTGAATCATGCTCCAAGACTGAAACTCTGTCTGAATCATGCTCCAAGATTGAAACTCTGTCTGAATCATGCTCCAAGGCTGAAACTCTGTCTGAATCATGCTCCAAGGCTGAAACTCTGTCTGAATCCTGCTCCAAGACTGAAACTCTGTCTGAATCATGCTCCAAGACTGAAACTCTGTCTGAATCCTGCTCCAAGACTGAAACTCTGTCTGAATCATGCTCCAAGACTGAAACTCTGTCTGAATCCTGCTCCAAGACTGAAACTCTGTCTGAATCATGCTCCAAGACTGAAACTCTGTCTGAATCATGCTCCAAGACTGAAACTCTGTCTGAATCATGCTCCAAGACTGAAACTCTGTCTGAATCCTGCTCCAAGACTGAAACTCTGTCTGAATCATGCTCCAAGGCTGAAACTCTGTCTGAATCCTGCTCCAAGACTGAAACTCTGTCTGAATCATGCTCCAAGACTGAAACTCTGTCTGAATCATGCTCCAAGGCTGAAACTCTGTCTGAATCCTGCTCCAAGACTGAAACTCTGTCTGAATCATGCTCCAAGACTGAAACTCTGTCTGAATCATGCTCCAAGACTGAAACTCTGTCTGAATCATGCTCCAAGGCTGAAACTCTGTCTGAATCATGCTCCAGGACTGAAACTCTGTCTGAATCCTGCTCCAAGGCTGAAACTCTGTCTGAATCATGCTCCAGGACTGAAACTCTGTCTGAATCATGCTCCAAGTCTGAAACTCTGTCTGAATCATGCTCCAAGTCTGAAACTCTGTCTGAATCATGCTCCAGGACTGAAACTCTGTCTGAATCATGCTCCAAAACTGAAACTCTGTCTGAATCATGCTCCAAGACTGAAACTCTGTCTGAATCATGCTCCAGGACTGAAACTCTGTCTGAATCATGCTCCAAAACTGAAACTCTGTCTGAATCATGCTCCAAAACTGAAACTCTGTCTGAATCATGCTCCAAGGCTGAAACTCTGTCTGAATCATGCTCCAAGGCTGAAACTCTGTCTGAATCCTGCTCCAAGACTGAAACTCTGTCTGAATCATGCTCCAAGACTGAAACTCTGTCTGAATCATGCTCCAAAACTGAAACTCTGTCTGAATCATGCTCCAAGGCTGAAACTCTGTCTGAATCATGCTCCAAGACTGAAACTCTGTCTGAATCCTGCTCCAAGGCTGAAACTCTGTCTGAATCATGCTCCAAAACTGAAACTCTGTCTGAATCATGCTCCAAGACTGAAACTCTGTCTGAATCCTGCTCCAGGACTGAAACTCTGTCTGAATCATGCTCCAAGGCTGAAACTCTGTCTGAATCCTGCTCCAGGACTGAAACTCTGTCTGAATCATGCTCCAGGACTGAAACTCTGTCTGAATCCTGCTCCAAGGCTGAAACTCTGTCTGAATCCTGCTCCAAGGCTGAAACTCTGTCTGAATCATGCTCCAAAACTGAAACTCTGTCTGAATCATGCTCCAAAACTGAAACTCTGTCTGAATCATGCTCCAAGGCTGAAACTCTGTCTGAATCATGCTCCAAGGCTGAAACTCTGTCTGAATCCTGCTCCAAGACTGAAACTCTGTCTGAATCATGCTCCAAAACTGAAACTCTGTCTGAATCATGCTCCAAGGCTGAAACTCTGTCTGAATCCTGCTCCAAGACTGAAACTCTGTCTGAATCATGCTCCAAGGCTGAAACTCTGTCTGAATCCTGCTCCAGGGCTGAAACTCTGTCTGAATCCTGCTCCAAGGCTGAAACTCTGTCTGAATCATGCTCCAAAACTGAAACTCTGTCTGAATCATGCTCCAAGGCTGAAACTCTGTCTGAATCCTGCTCCAAGACTGAAACTCTGTCTGAATCATGCTCCAAGACTGAAACTCTGTCTGAATCCTGCTCCAAGGCTGAAACTCTGTCTGAATCATGCTCCAAAACTGAAACTCTGTCTGAATCCTGCTCCAAGATTGAAACTCTGTCTGAATCAAGCTCCAAGGCTGAAACTCTGTCTGAATCATGCTCCAAGGCTGAAACTCTGTCTGAATCATGCTCCAAGACTGAAACTCTGTCTGAATCCTGCTCCAAGGTTGAAACTCTGTCTGAATCATGCTCCAAGACTGAAACTCTGTCTGAATCCTGCTCCAAGGCTGAAACTCTGTCTGAATCATGCTCCAAGACTGAAACTCTGTCTGAATCCTGCTCCAAGATTGAAACTCTGTCTGAATCATGCTCCAAGGCTGAAACTCTGTCTGAATCATGCTCCAAGGCTGAAACTCTGTCTGAATCCTGCTCCAAGACTGAAACTCTGTCTGAATCATGCTCCAAGACTGAAACTCTGTCTGAATCCTGCTCCAAGGCTGAAACTCTGTCTGAATCCTGCTCCAAGACTGAAACTCTGTCTGAATCATGCTCCAAGACTGAAACTCTGTCTGAATCATGCTCCAAGGCTGAAACTCTGTCTGAATCCTGCTCCAAGATTGAAACTCTGTCTGAATCATGCTCCAAGGCTGAAACTCTGTCTGAATCATGCTCCAAGGCTGAAACTCTGTCTGAATCCTGCTCCAAGACTGAAACTCTGTCTGAATCATGCTCCAAGACTGAAACTCTGTCTGAATCCTGCTCCAAGACTGAAACTCTGTCTGAATCATGCTCCAAGACTGAAACTCTGTCTGAATCATGCTCCAAGACTGAAACTCTGTCTGAATCATGCTCCAAGACTGAAACTCTGTCTGAATCCTGCTCCAAGACTGAAACTCTGTCTGAATCATGCTCCAAGGCTGAAACTCTGTCTGAATCATGCTCCAAGGCTGAAACTCTGTCTGAATCCTGCTCCAAGACTGAAACTCTGTCTGAATCATGCTCCAAGACTGAAACTCTGTCTGAATCCTGCTCCAAGACTGAAACTCTGTCTGAATCATGCTCCAAGACTGAAACTCTGTCTGAATCATGCTCCAAGACTGAAACTCTGTCTGAATCATGCTCCAAGGCTGAAACTCTGTCTGAATCCTGCTCCAAGACTGAAACTCTGTCTGAATCATGCTCCAAGACTGAAACTCTGTCTGAATCATGCTCCAAGACTGAAACTCTGTCTGAATCATGCTCCAAGGCTGAAACTCTGTCTGAATCATGCTCCAGGACTGAAACTCTGTCTGAATCCTGCTCCAAGGCTGAAACTCTGTCTGAATCATGCTCCAGGACTGAAACTCTGTCTGAATCATGCTCCAAGTCTGAAACTCTGTCTGAATCATGCTCCAAAACTGAAACTCTGTCTGAATCCTGCTCCAAGACTGAAACTCTGTCTGAATCATGCTCCAAGACTGAAACTCTGTCTGAATCCTGCTCCAAGGCTGAAACTCTGTCTGAATCCTGCTCCAAGACTGAAACTCTGTCTGAATCATGCTCCAAGACTGAAACTCTGTCTGAATCATGCTCCAAGGCTGAAACTCTGTCTGAATCATGCTCCAGGACTGAAACTCTGTCTGAATCATGCTCCAAGACTGAAACTCTGTCTGAATCATGCTCCAAGGCTGAAACTCTGTCTGAATCCTGCTCCAAGACTGAAACTCTGTCTGAATCATGCTCCAAGACTGAAACTCTGTCTGAATCATGCTCCAAGACTGAAACTCTGTCTGAATCATGCTCCAAGGCTGAAACTCTGTCTGAATCATGCTCCAGGACTGAAACTCTGTCTGAATCATGCTCCAAAACTGAAACTCTGTCTGAATCATGCTCCAAGACTGAAACTCTGTCTGAATCATGCTCCAGGACTGAAACTCTGTCTGAATCATGCTCCAAAACTGAAACTCTGTCTGAATCATGCTCCAAGACTGAAACTCTGTCTGAATCATGCTCCAAAACTGAAACTCTGTCTGAATCATGCTCCAAAACTGAAACTCTGTCTGAATCATGCTCCAAGATTGAAACTCTGTCTGAATCATGCTCCAAGGCTGAAACTCTGTCTGAATCATGCTCCAAGTCTGAAACTCTGTCTGAATCATGCTCCAGGACTGAAACTCTGTCTGAATCCTGCTCCAAGATTGAAACTCTGTCTGAATCATGCTCCAAGTCTGAAACTCAGTCTGAATCATGCTCCAGGACTGAAACTCTGTCTGAATCATGCTCCAAGGCTGAAACTCTGTCTGAATCATGCTCCAAGTCTGAAACTCAGTCTGAATCATGCTCCAAAACTGAAACTCTGTCTGAATCATGCTCCAAGACTGAAACTCTGTCTGAATCCTGCTCCAAGATTGAAACTCTGTCTGAATCCTGCTCCAAGACTGAAACTCTGTCTGAATCATGCTCCAAGACTGAAACTCTGTCTGAATCCTGCTCCAAGACTGAAACTCTGTCTGAATCATGCTCCAAGACTGAAACTCTGTCTGAATCATGCTCCAAGACTGAAACTCTGTCTGAATCATGCTCCAAGACTGAAACTCTGTCTGAATCCTGCTCCAAGGCTGAAACTCTGTCTGAATCCTGCTCCAAGACTGAAACTCTGTCTGAATCATGCTCCAAGACTGAAACTCTGTCTGAATCATGCTCCAAGGCTGAAACTCTGTCTGAATCATGCTCCAGGACTGAAACTCTGTCTGAATCCTGCTCCAAGGCTGAAACTCTGTCTGAATCATGCTCCAGGACTGAAACTCTGTCTGAATCATGCTCCAAGTCTGAAACTCTGTCTGAATCATGCTCCAAGTCTGAAACTCTGTCTGAATCATGCTCCAGGACTGAAACTCTGTCTGAATCATGCTCCAAAACTGAAACTCTGTCTGAATCATGCTCCAAGACTGAAACTCTGTCTGAATCCTGCTCCAGGGCTGAAACTCTGTCTGAATCCTGCTCCAAGGCTGAAACTCTGTCTGAATCATGCTCCAAGACTGAAACTCTGTCTGAATCATGCTCCAGGACTGAAACTCTGTCTGAATCATGCTCCAAGACTGAACCTCTGTCTGAATCATGCTCCAAGACTGAAACTCTGTCTGAATCATGCTCCAGGACTGAAACTCTGTCTGAATCATGCTCCAAGGCTGAAACTCTGTCTGAATCCTGCTCCAAGGCTGAAACTCTGTCTGAATCATGCTCCAGGACTGAAACTCTGTCTGAATCATGCTCCAAGGCTGAAACTCTGTCTGAATCCTGCTCCAGGACTGAAACTCTGTCTGAATCCTGCTCCAAGGCTGAAACTCTGTCTGAATCATGCTCCAAGGCTGAAACTCTGTCTGAATCATGCTCCAAGGCTGAAATTCTGTCTGAATCATGCTCCAAGGCTGAAACTCTGTCTGAATCCTGCTCCAGGACTGAAACTCTGTCTGAATCCTGCTCCAAGGCTGAAACTCTGTCTGAATCATGCTCCAAGGCTGAAATTCTGTCTGAATCCTGCTCCAAGACTGAAACTCTGTCTGAATCATGCTCCAAGACTGAAACTCTGTCTGAATCATGCTCCAAGACTGAAACTCTGTCTGAATCATTCTCCAAGACTGAAACTCTGTCTGAATCCTGCTCCAAGGCTGAAACTCTGTCTGAATCCTGCTCCAAGGCTGAAACTCTGTCTGAATCCTGCTCCAAGGCTGAAACTCTGTCTGAATCCTGCTCCAAGGCTGAAACTCTGTCTGAATCATGCTCCAAGGCTGAAACTCTGTCTGAATCCTGCTCCAAGGCTGAAACTCTGTCTGAATCATGCTCCAAGGCTGAAACTCTGTCTGAATCCTGCTCCAAGGCTGAAACTCTGTCTGAATCATGCTCCAGGACTGAAACTCTGTCTGAATCCTGCTCCAAGGCTGAAACTCTGTCTGAATCATGCTCCAGGACTGAAACTCTGTCTGAATCATGCTCCAAGTCTGAAACTCTGTCTGAATCATGCTCCAAGTCTGAAACTCTGTCTGAATCATGCTCCAGGACTGAAACTCTGTCTGAATCATGCTCCAAAACTGAAACTCTGTCTGAATCATGCTCCAAGACTGAAACTCTGTCTGAATCCTGCTCCAGGGCTGAAACTCTGTCTGAATCCTGCTCCAAGGCTGAAACTCTGTCTGAATCATGCTCCAAGACTGAAACTCTGTCTGAATCATGCTCCAGGACTGAAACTCTGTCTGAATCATGCTCCAAGACTGAACCTCTGTCTGAATCATGCTCCAAGACTGAAACTCTGTCTGAATCATGCTCCAGGACTGAAACTCTGTCTGAATCATGCTCCAAGGCTGAAACTCTGTCTGAATCCTGCTCCAAGGCTGAAACTCTGTCTGAATCATGCTCCAGGACTGAAACTCTGTCTGAATCATGCTCCAAGGCTGAAACTCTGTCTGAATCCTGCTCCAGGACTGAAACTCTGTCTGAATCCTGCTCCAAGGCTGAAACTCTGTCTGAATCATGCTCCAAGGCTGAAATTCTGTCTGAATCATGCTCCAAGGCTGAAACTCTGTCTGAATCATGCTCCAAGGCTGAAACTCTGTCTGAATCCTGCTCCAAGACTGAAACTCTGTCTGAATCATGCTCCAAGACTGAAACTCTGTCTGAATCATGCTCCAAGACTGAAACTCTGTCTGAATCATTCTCCAAGACTGAAACTCTGTCTGAATCCTGCTCCAAGGCTGAAACTCTGTCTGAATCCTGCTCCAAGGCTGAAACTCTGTCTGAATCCTGCTCCAAGGCTGAAACTCTGTCTGAATCCTGCTCCAAGGCTGAAACTCTGTCTGAATCATGCTCCAAGGCTGAAACTCTGTCTGAATCCTGCTCCAAGGCTGAAACTCTGTCTGAATCATGCTCCAAGGCTGAAACTCTGTCTGAATCCTGCTCCAAGGCTGAAACTCTGTCTGAATCATGCTCCAGGACTGAAACTCTGTCTGAATCATGCTCCAAGGCTGAAACTCTGTCTGAATCCTGCTCCAAGGATGAAACTCTGTCTGAATCATGCTCCAAGGCTGAAACTCTGTCTGAATCCTGCTCCAAGGCTGAAACTCTGTCTGAATCATGCTCCAAGACTGAAACTCTGTCTGAATCATGCTCCAAGGCTGAAACTCTGTCTGAATCCTGCTCCAAGACTGAAACTCTGTCTGAATCATGCTCCAGGACTGAAACTCTGTCTGAATCATGCTCCAAGACTGAAACTCTGTCTGAATCATGCTCCAGGACTGAAACTCTGTCTGAATCATGCTCCAAGACTGAAACTCTGTCTGAATCATGCTCCAAGACTGAAACTCTGTCTGAATCATGCTCCAAGGCTGAAACTCTGTCTGAATCCTGCTCCAAGGCTTAAAATCTGTCTGAATCATGCTCCAGGACTGAAACTCTGTCTGAATCCTGCTCCAAGGCTGAAACTCTGTCTGAATCCTGCTCCAAGACTGAAACTCTGTCTGAATCATGCTCCAAGGCTGAAACTGTGGCTGAATCATGCTCCAAGACTGAAACTCTGTCTGAATCCTGCTCCAAGACTGAAACTCTGTCTGAATCATGCTCCAGGACTGAAACTCTGTCTGAATCATGCTCCAAGGCTGAAACTGTGGCTGAATCCTGCTCCAAGGCTGAAACTCTGTCTGAATCCTGCTCCAAGGCTGAAACTCTGTCTGAATCCTGCTCCAAGGCTGAAACTCTGTCTGAATCCTGCTCCAAGGCTGAAACTCTGTCTGAATCATGCTCCAAGACTGAAACTCTGTCTGAATCATGCTCCAAGGCTGAAACTCTGTCTGAATCCTGCTCCAAGACTGAAACTCTGTCTGAATCATGCTCCAAGACTGAAACTCTGTCTGAATCATGCTCCAAGACTGAAACTCTGTCTGAATCATGCTCCAGGACTGAAACTCTGTCTGAATCATGCTCCAAGACTGAAACTCTGTCTGAATCATGCTCCAGGACTGAAACTCTGTCTGAATCATGCTCCAAGACTGAAACTCTGTCTGAATCATGCTCCAAGGCTGAAACTCTGTCTGAATCCTGCTCCAAGACTGAAACTCTGTCTGAATCATGCTCCAGGACTGAAACTCTGTCTGAATCATGCTCCAAGGCTGAAACTCTGTCTGAATCTTGCTCCAAGGCTGAAACTCTGTCTGAATCCTGCTCCAGGACTGAAACTCTGTCTGAATCATGCTCCAGGACTGAAACTCTGTCTGAATCATGCTCCAAGGCTGAAACTGTGGCTGAATCCTGCTCCAAGGCTGAAACTGTGGCTGAATCATGCTCCAAGACTGAAACTCTGTCTGAATCCTGCTCCAAGACTGAAACTCTGTCTGAATCATGCTCCAGGACTGAAACTCTGTCTGAATCATGCTCCAAGGCTGAAACTGTGGCTGAATCCTGCTCCAAGGCTGAAACTCTGTCTGAATCCTGCTCCAAGGCTGAAACTCTGTCTGAATCATGCTCCAAGGCTGAAACTCTGTCTGAATCCTGCTCCAAGACTGAAACTCTGTCTGAATCATGCTCCAAGACTGAAACTCTGTCTGAATCATGCTCCAAGACTGAAACTCTGTCTGAATCATGCTCCAGGACTGAAACTCTGTCTGAATCATGCTCCAGGACTGAAACTCTGTCTGAATCATGCTCCAAGACTGAAACTCTGTCTGAATCATGCTCCAAGACTGAAACTCTGTCTGAATCATGCTCCAAGGCTGAAACTCTGTCTGAATCCTGCTCCAAGACTGAAACTCTGTCTGAATCATGCTCCAAGACTGAAACTCTGTCTGAATCATGCTCCAAGACTGAAACTCTGTCTGAATCATGCTCCAGGACTGAAACTCTGTCTGAATCATGCTCCAGGACTGAAACTCTGTCTGAATCATGCTCCAAGGCTGAAACTCTGTCTGAATCCTGCTCCAAGACTGAAACTCTGTCTGAATCATGCTCCAGGACTGAAACTCTGTCTGAATCATGCTCCAAGGCTGAAACTCTGTCTGAATCTTGCTCCAAGGCTGAAACTCTGTCTGAATCATGCTCCAGGACTGAAACTCTGTCTGAATCCTGCTCCAAGGCTGAAACTCTGTCTGAATCCTGCTCCAAGGCTGAAACTCTGTCTGAATCATGCTCCAAGACTGAAACTCTGTCTGAATCCTGCTCCAAGGCTGAAACTCTGTCTGAATCATGCTCCAAGACTGAAACTCTGTCTGAATCATGCTCCAAGACTGAAACTCTGTCTGAATCCTGATTCACGACTGAAACTCTGTCTGAATCCTGCTCCAAGGCTGAAACTCTGTCTGAATCATGCTCCAAGACTGAAACTCTGTCTGAATCATGCTCCAAGGCTGAAACTCTGTCTGAATCATGCTCCAAGACTGAAACTCTGTCTGAATCATGCTCCAGGACTGAAACTCTGTCCGAATCATGCTCCAGGACTGAAACTGTGTCTGAATCCTGCTCCAAGACTGAAACTCTGTCTGAATCCTGCTCCAAGGCTGAAACTCTGTCTGAATCATGCTCCAAGGCTGAAACTCTGTCTGAATCCTGCTCCAAGGCTGAAACTCTGTCTGAATCATGCTCCAAGGCTGAAACTCTGTCTGAATCATGCTCCAAGACTGAAACTCTGTCTGAATCATGCTCCAGGACTGAAACTCTGTCTGAATCATGCTCCAAGACTGAAACTCTGTCTGAATCATGCTCCAAGACTGAAACTCTGTCTGAATCATGCTCCAAGGCTGAAACTCTGTCTGAATCCTGCTCCAAGGCTGAAACTCTGTCTGAATCATGCTCCAAGACTGAAACTCTGTCTGAATCATGCTCCAAGGCTGAAACTCTGTCTGAATCATGCTCCAAGACTGAAACTCTGTCTGAATCATGCTCCAAGGCTGAAACTCTGTCTGAATCATGCTCCAAGGCTGAAACTCTGTCTGAATCATGCTCCAAGACTGAAACTCTGTCTGAATCATGCTCCAAGGCTGAAACTCTGTCTGAATCATGCTCCAAGACTGAAACTCTGTCTGAATCATGCTCCAAGACTGAAACTCTGTCTGAATCATGCTCCAAGGCTGAAACTCTGTCTGAATCCTGCTCCAAGACTGAAACTCTGTCTGAATCATGCTCCAAGACTGAAACTCTGTCTGAATCATGCTCCAAGGCTGAAACTCTGTCTGAATCCTGCTCCAAGGCTGAAACTCTGTCTGAATCATGCTCCAAGACTGAAACTCTGTCTGAATCATGCTCCAAGGCTGAAACTCTGTCTGAATCATGCTCCAAGACTGAAACTCTGTCTGAATCATGCTCCAAGGCTGAAACTCTGTCTGAATCCTGCTCCAAGACTGAAACTCTGTCTGAATCATGCTCCAAGGCTGAAACTCTGTCTGAATCATGCTCCAAGACTGAAACTCTGTCTGAATCATGCTCCAGGACTGAAACTCTGCTCCAATCATGCTCCAGGACTGAAACTGTGTCTGAATCATGCTCCAAGACTGAAACTCTGTCTGAATCCTGATTCACGACTGAAACTCTGTCTGAATCCTGCTCCAAGGCTGAAACTCTGTCTGAATCATGCTCCAAGGCTGAAACTCTGTCTGAATCATGCTCCAAGGCTGAAACTCTGTCTGAATCATGCTCCAAGACTGAAACTCTGTCTGAATCATGCTCCAAGGCTGAAACTCTGTCTGAATCCTGCTCCAAGGCTGAAACTCTGTCTGAATCCTGCTCCAAGACTGAAACTCTGTCTGAATCATGCTCCAAGGCTGAAACTCTGTCTGAATCATGCTCCAAGACTGAAACTCTGTCTGAATCATGCTCCAAGGCTGAAACTCTGTCTGAATCCTGCTCCAAGGCTGAAACTCTGTCTGAATCATGCTCCAAGGCTGAAACTCTGTCTGAATCATGCTCCAAGACTGAAAATGTGTCTGAATCCTGCTCCAAGGCTGAAACTCTGTCTGAATCATGCTCCAAGACTGAAACTCTGTCTGAATCATGCTCCAGGACTGAAACTCTGCTCCAATCATGCTCCAGGACTGAAACTGTGTCTGAATCATGCTCCAAGACTGAAACTCTGTCTGAATCCTGATTCACGACTGAAACTCTGTCTGAATCCTGCTCCAAGGCTGAAACTCTGTCTGAATCATGCTCCAAGGCTGAAACTCTGTCTGAATCATGCTCCAAGTCTGAAACTCTGTCTGAATCATGCTCCAAGTCTGAAACTCTGTCTGAATCATGCTCCAAGACTGAAACTCTGTCTGAATCATGCTCCAAGGCTGAAACTCTGTCTGAATCCTGCTCCAAGGCTAAACTCTGTCTGAATCATGCTCCAGGACTGAAACTCTGTCTGAATCCTGATTCACGACTGAAACTCTGTCTGAATCCTGCTCCAAGGCTGAAACTCTGTCTGAATCATGCTCCAAGGCTGAAACTCTGTCTGAATCCTGATTCACGACTGAAACTCTGTCTGAATCATGCTCCAAGGCTGAAACTCTGTCTGAATCCTGCTCCAAGGCTGAAACTCTGTCTGAATCATGCTCCAAGGCTGAAACTCTGTCTGAATCCTGCTCCAAGGCTGAAACTCTGTCTGAATCATGCTCCAAGGCTGAAACTCTGTCTGAATCCTGCTCCAAGGCTGAAACTCTGTCTGAATCATGCTCCAAGGCTGAAACTCTGTCTGAATCATGCTCCAAGGCTGAAACTCTGTCTGAATCATGCTCCAAGGCTGAAACTCTGTCTGAATCATGCTCCAAGACTGAAACTCTGTCTGAATCATGCTCCAAGACTGAAACTCTGTCTGAATCATGCTCCAAGACTGAAACTCTGTCTGAATCCTGCTCCAAGGCTGAAACTCTGTCTGAATCCTGCTCCAAGGCTTAAACTCTGTCTGAATCATGCTCCAAGGCTGAAACTCTGTCTGAATCCTGCTCCAAGGCTGAAACTCTGTCTGAATCATGCTCCAAGACTGAAACTCTGTCTGAATCATGCTCCAAGGCTGAAACTCTGTCTGAATCATGCTCCAAGACTGAAACTCTGTCTGAATCATGCTCCAAGACTGAAACTCTGTCTGAATCCTGCTCCAGGACTGAAACTGTGTCTGAATCATGCTCCAAGGCTGAAACTCTGTCTGAATCATGCTCCAAGACTGAAACTCTGTCTGAATCATGCTCCAGGACTGAAACTCTGTCTGAATCCTGCTCCAGGACTGAAACTCTGTCTGAATCATGCTCCAGGACTGAAACTGTGTCTGAATCATGCTCCAAGACTGAAACTCTGTCTGAATCCTGATTCACGACTGAAACTCTGTCTGAATCATGCTCCAAGGCTGAAACTGTGTCTGAATCATGCTCCAAGACTGAAACTCTGTCTGAATCATGCTCCAAGGCTGAAACTCTGTCTGAATCATGCTCCAAGGCTGAAACTCTGTCTGAATCATGCTCCAAGGCTGAAACTCTGTCTGAATCATGCTCCAAGGCTGAAACTCTGTCTGAATCCTGCTCCAAGGCTGAAACTCTGTCTGAATCCTGCTCCAAGGCTGAAACTCTGTCTGAATCATGCTCCAAGTCTGAAACTCTGTCTGAATCATGCTCCAAGACTGAAACTCTGTCTGAATCATGCTCCAAGGCTGAAACTCTGTCTGAATCATGCTCCAAGGCTGAAACTGTGTCTGAATCATGCTCCAAGACTGAAACTCTGTCTGAATCATGCTCCAAGGCTGAAACTCTGTCTGAATCATGCTCCAAGGCTGAAACTCTGTCTGAATCATGCTCCAAGACTGAAACTCTGTCTGAATCCTGCTCCAAGGCTGAAACTCTGTCTGAATCATGCTCCAAGGCTGAAACTCTGTCTGAATCATGCTCCAAGTCTGAAACTCTGTCTGAATCATGCTCCAAGACTGAAACTCTGTCTGAATCATGCTCCAAGGCTGAAACTCTGTCTGAATCATGCTCCAAGGCTGAAACTCTGTCTGAATCATGCTCCAAGTCTGAAACTCTGTCTGAATCATGCTCCAAGGCTGAAACTCTGTCTGAATCCTGCTCCAAGGCTGAAACTCTGTCTGAATCATGCTCCAAGGCTGAAACTCTGTCTGAATCATGCTCCAAGGCTGAAACTCTGTCTGAATCCTGCTCCAAGGCTAAACTCTGTCTGAATCATGCTCCAAGACTGAAAATCTGTCTGAATCATGCTCCAAGACTGAAACTCTGTCTGAATCATGCTCCAAGGCTGAAACTCTGTCTGAATCATGCTCCAAGGCTGAAACTCTGTCTGAATCATGCTCCAAGGCTGAAACTCTGTCTGAATCATGCTCCAAGGCTGAAACTCTGTCTGAATCCTGCTCCAAGGCTAAACTCTGTCTGAATCATGCTCCAGGACTGAAACTCTGTCTGAATCCTGCTCCAAGGCTGAAACTCTGTCTGAATCATGCTCCAAGGCTGAAACTCTGTCTGAATCATGCTCCAAGACTGAAACTCTGTCTGAATCATGCTCCAAGACTGAAACTCTGTCTGAATCATGCTCCAAGACTGAAACTCTGTCTGAATCCTGCTCCAAGGCTAAACTCTGTCTGAATCATGCTCCAAGGCTAAACTCTGTCTGAATCATGCTCCAAGGCTGAAACTCTGTCTGAATCCTGCTCCAAGGCTAAACTCTGTCTGAATCATGCTCCAAGACTGAAAATCTGTCTGAATCATGCTCCAAGACTGAAACTCTGTCTGAATCATGCTCCAGGACTGAAACTCTGTCTGAATCATGCTCCAAGGCTGAAACTCTGTCTGAATCATGCTCCAAGGCTGAAACTCTGTCTGAATCATGCTCCAAGACTGAAAATCTGTCTGAATCATGCTCCAAGGCTGAAACTCTGTCTGAATCATGCTCCAAGACTGAAACTCTGTCTGAATCATGCTCCAAGGCTGAAACTCTGTCTGAATCCTGCTCCAAGTCTGAAACTCTGTCTGAATCATGCTCCAGGACTGAAACTCTGTCTGAATCATGCTCCAAGGCTGAAACTCTGTCTGAATCATGCTCCAAGACTGAAACTCTGTCTGAATCATGCTCCAAGACTGAAACTCTGTCTGAATCCTGCTCCAAGACTGAAACTCTGTCTGAATCATGCTCCAAGACTGAAACTCTGTCTGAATCATGCTCCAAGACTGAAACTCTGTCTGAATCATGCTCCAAGACTGAAACTCTGTCTGAATCATGCTCCAAGACTGAAACTCTGTCTGAATCATGCTCCAAGGCTGAAACTCTGTCTGAATCATGCTCCAAGACTGAAACTCTGTCTGAATCATGCTCCAAGACTGAAACTCTGTCTGAATCATGCTCCAAGGCTGAAACTCTGTCTGAATCATGCTCCAAGGCTGAAACTCTGTCTGAATCATGCTCCAGGACTGAAACTCTGTCTGAATCATGCTCCAAGGCTGAAACTCTGTCTGAATCATGCTCCAAGGCTGAAACTCTGTCTGAATCCTGCTCCAAGGCTGAAACTCTGTCTGAATCATGCTCCAAGACTGAAAATCTGTCTGAATCATGCTCCAAGGCTGAAACTCTGTCTGAATCATGCTCCAGGACTGAAACTCTGTCTGAATCATGCTCCAAGACTGAAACTCTGTCTGAATCATGCTCCAAGACTGAAACTCTGTCTGAATCATGCTCCAGGACTGAAACTCTGTCTGAATCCTGCTCCAAGACTGAAACTCTGTCTGAATCATGCTCCAGGACTGAAACTCTGTCTGAATCATGCTCCAAGACTGAAACTCTGTCTGAATCATGCTCCAAGACTGAAACTCTGTCTGAATCATGCTCCAAGGCTGAAACTCTGTCTGAATCATGCTCCAAGGCTGAAACTCTGTCTGAATCATGCTCCAAGGCTGAAACTGTCTGAATCATGCTCCAAGACTGAAACTCTGTCTGAATCATGCTCCAGGACTGAAACTGTGTCTGAATCATGCTCCAAGACTGAAACTCTGTCTGAATCATGCTCCAGGACTGAAACTCTGTCTGAATCATGCTCCAGGACTGAAACTGTGTCTGAATCATGCTCCAGGACTGAAACTCTGTCTGAATCATGCTCCAAGGCTGAAACTCTGTCTGAATCATGCTCCAAGACTGAAACTCTGTCTGAATCATGCTCCAAGGCTGAAACTCTGTCTGAATCCTGCTCCAGGGCTGAAACTCTGTCTGAATCATGCTCCAGGACTGAAACTCTGTCTGAATCATGCTCCAAGACTGAAACTCTGTCTGAATCCTGCTCCAGGGCTGAAACTCTGTCTGAATCATGCTCCAGGACTGAAACTCTGTCTGAATCATGCTCCAAGACTGAAACTCTGTCTGAATCATGCTCCAAGACTGAAACTCTGTCTGAATCATGCTCCAAGGCTGAAACTCTGTCTGAATCATGCTCCAAGACTGAAACTCTGTCTGAATCATGCTCCAAGACTGAAACTCTGTCTGAATCATGCTCCAGGACTGAAACTCTGTCTGAATCATGCTCCAAGACTGAAACTCTGTCTGAATCATGCTCCAAGACTGAAACTCTGTCTGAATCATGCTCCAGGACTGAAACTCTGTCTGAATCATGCTCCAGGACTGAAACTGTGTCTGAATCATGCTCCAGGACTGAAACTGTGTCTGAATCATGCTCCAAGGCTGAAACTCTGTCTGAATCCTGCTCCAGGACTGAAACTCTGTCTGAATCATGCTCCAAGGCTGAAACTCTGTCTGAATCATGCTCCAAGACTGAAACTCTGTCTGAATCATGCTCCAAGGCTGAAACTCTGTCTGAATCATGCTCCAAGACTGAAACTCTGTCTGAATCATGCTCCAAGGCTGAAACTCTGTCTGAATCCTGCTCCAGGGCTGAAACTCTGTCTGAATCATGCTCCAAGGCTGAAACTCTGTCTGAATCATGCTCCAAGACTGAAACTCTGTCTGAATCATGCTCCAAGACTGAAACTCTGTCTGAATCCTGCTCCAAGGCTGAAACTCTGTCTGAATCCTGCTCCAAGGCTGAAACTCTGTCTGAATCCTGCTCCAAGGCTGAAACTCTGTCTGAATCATGCTCCAAGACTGAAACTCTGTCTGAATCCTGCTCCAAGGTTGAAACTCTGTCTGAATCATGCTCCAGGACTGAAACTCTGTCTGAATCATGCTCCAAGACTGAAACTCTGTCTGAATCATGCTCCAAGACTGAAACTCTGTCTGAATCATGCTCCAGGACTGAAACTCTGTCTGAATCCTGCTCCAAGACTGAAACTCTGTCTGAATCATGCTCCAAGGCTGAAACTCTGTCTGAATCATGCTCCAAGGCTGAAACTCTGTCTGAATCATGCTCCAAGACTGAAACTCTGTCTGAATCCTGCTCCAAGACTGAAACTCTGTCTGAATCATGCTCCAAGGCTGAAACTCTGTCTGAATCCTGCTCCAGGACTGAAACTCTGTCTGAATCATGCTCCAGGACTGAAACTCTGTCTGAATCATGCTCCAAGACTGAAACTCTGTCTGAATCCTGCTCCAAGGCTGAAACTCTGTCTGAATCCTGCTCCAGGACTGAAACTCTGTCTGAATCATGCTCCAAGGCTGAAACTCTGTCTGAATCATGCTCCAAGACTGAAACTCTGTCTGAATCATGCTCCAAGACTGAAACTCTGTCTGAATCCTGCTCCAAGGCTGAAACTCTGTCTGAATCCTGCTCCAAGGCTGAAACTCTGTCTGAATCATGCTCCAAGGCTGAAACTCTGTCTGAATCATGCTCCAAGGCTGAAACTCTGTCTGAATCCTGCTCCAAGACTGAAACTCTGTCTGAATCATGCTCCAGGACTGAAACTCTGTCTGAATCATGCTCCAAGACTGAAACTCTGTCTGAATCATGCTCCAAGGCTGAAACTCTGTCTGAATCATGCTCCAAGGCTGAAACTCTGTCTGAATCATGCTCCAAGACTGAAACTCTGTCTGAATCATGCTCCAGGACTGAAACTCTGTCTGAATCATGCTCCAAGGCTGAAACTCTGTCTGAATCATGCTCCAAGGCTGAAACTCTGTCTGAATCCTGCTCCAAGGCTGAAACTCTGTCTGAATCATGCTCCAAGACTGAAAATCTGTCTGAATCCTGCTCCAAGGCTGAAACTCTGTCTGAATCATGCTCCAGGACTGAAACTCTGTCTGAATCATGCTCCAAGACTGAAACTCTGTCTGAATCATGCTCCAAGACTGAAACTCTGTCTGAATCATGCTCCAGGACTGAAACTCTGTCTGAATCCTGCTCCAAGACTGAAACTCTGTCTGAATCATGCTCCAGGACTGAAACTCTGTCTGAATCATGCTCCAAGACTGAAACTCTGTCTGAATCATGCTCCAAGACTGAAACTCTGTCTGAATCATGCTCCAAGGCTGAAACTCTGTCTGAATCATGCTCCAAGGCTGAAACTCTGTCTGAATCATGCTCCAAGGCTGAAACTGTCTGAATCATGCTCCAAGACTGAAACTCTGTCTGAATCATGCTCCAGGACTGAAACTGTGTCTGAATCATGCTCCAAGACTGAAACTCTGTCTGAATCATGCTCCAGGACTGAAACTCTGTCTGAATCATGCTCCAGGACTGAAACTGTGTCTGAATCATGCTCCAGGACTGAAACTCTGTCTGAATCATGCTCCAAGGCTGAAACTCTGTCTGAATCATGCTCCAAGACTGAAACTCTGTCTGAATCATGCTCCAAGGCTGAAACTCTGTCTGAATCCTGCTCCAGGGCTGAAACTCTGTCTGAATCATGCTCCAGGACTGAAACTCTGTCTGAATCATGCTCCAAGACTGAAACTCTGTCTGAATCCTGCTCCAGGGCTGAAACTCTGTCTGAATCATGCTCCAGGACTGAAACTCTGTCTGAATCATGCTCCAAGACTGAAACTCTGTCTGAATCATGCTCCAAGACTGAAACTCTGTCTGAATCATGCTCCAAGGCTGAAACTCTGTCTGAATCATGCTCCAAGACTGAAACTCTGTCTGAATCATGCTCCAAGACTGAAACTCTGTCTGAATCATGCTCCAGGACTGAAACTCTGTCTGAATCATGCTCCAAGACTGAAACTCTGTCTGAATCATGCTCCAAGACTGAAACTCTGTCTGAATCATGCTCCAGGACTGAAACTCTGTCTGAATCATGCTCCAGGACTGAAACTGTGTCTGAATCATGCTCCAGGACTGAAACTGTGTCTGAATCATGCTCCAAGGCTGAAACTCTGTCTGAATCCTGCTCCAGGACTGAAACTCTGTCTGAATCATGCTCCAAGGCTGAAACTCTGTCTGAATCATGCTCCAAGACTGAAACTCTGTCTGAATCATGCTCCAAGGCTGAAACTCTGTCTGAATCATGCTCCAAGACTGAAACTCTGTCTGAATCATGCTCCAAGGCTGAAACTCTGTCTGAATCCTGCTCCAGGGCTGAAACTCTGTCTGAATCATGCTCCAAGGCTGAAACTCTGTCTGAATCATGCTCCAAGACTGAAACTCTGTCTGAATCATGCTCCAAGACTGAAACTCTGTCTGAATCCTGCTCCAAGGCTGAAACTCTGTCTGAATCCTGCTCCAAGGCTGAAACTCTGTCTGAATCCTGCTCCAAGGCTGAAACTCTGTCTGAATCATGCTCCAAGACTGAAACTCTGTCTGAATCCTGCTCCAAGGTTGAAACTCTGTCTGAATCATGCTCCAGGACTGAAACTCTGTCTGAATCATGCTCCAAGACTGAAACTCTGTCTGAATCATGCTCCAAGACTGAAACTCTGTCTGAATCATGCTCCAGGACTGAAACTCTGTCTGAATCCTGCTCCAAGACTGAAACTCTGTCTGAATCATGCTCCAAGGCTGAAACTCTGTCTGAATCATGCTCCAAGGCTGAAACTCTGTCTGAATCATGCTCCAAGACTGAAACTCTGTCTGAATCCTGCTCCAAGACTGAAACTCTGTCTGAATCATGCTCCAAGGCTGAAACTCTGTCTGAATCCTGCTCCAGGACTGAAACTCTGTCTGAATCATGCTCCAGGACTGAAACTCTGTCTGAATCATGCTCCAAGACTGAAACTCTGTCTGAATCCTGCTCCAAGGCTGAAACTCTGTCTGAATCCTGCTCCAGGACTGAAACTCTGTCTGAATCATGCTCCAAGGCTGAAACTCTGTCTGAATCATGCTCCAAGACTGAAACTCTGTCTGAATCATGCTCCAAGACTGAAACTCTGTCTGAATCCTGCTCCAAGGCTGAAACTCTGTCTGAATCCTGCTCCAAGGCTGAAACTCTGTCTGAATCCTGCTCCAAGGCTGAAACTCTGTCTGAATCCTGCTCCAAGGCTGAAACTCTGTCTGAATCCTGCTCCAAGGCTGAAACTCTGTCTGAATCCTGCTCCAAGACTGAAACTCTGTCTGAATCCTGCTCCAAGGTTGAAACTCTGTCTGAATCATGCTCCAGGACTGAAACTCTGTCTGAATCATGCTCCAAGACTGAAACTCTGTCTGAATCATGCTCCAAGACTGAAACTCTGTCTGAATCATGCTCCAGGACTGAAACTCTGTCTGAATCCTGCTCCAAGACTGAAACTCTGTCTGAATCATGCTCCAAGGCTGAAACTCTGTCTGAATCATGCTCCAAGACTGAAACTCTGTCTGAATCATGCTCCAAGACTGAAACTCTGTCTGAATCCTGCTCCAAGGCTGAAACTCTGTCTGAATCCTGCTCCAAGGCTGAAACTCTGTCTGAATCCTGCTCCAAGGCTGAAACTCTGTCTGAATCATGCTCCAAGACTGAAACTCTGTCTGAATCCTGCTCCAAGGTTGAAACTCTGTCTGAATCATGCTCCAGGACTGAAACTCTGTCTGAATCATGCTCCAAGACTGAAACTCTGTCTGAATCATGCTCCAAGACTGAAACTCTGTCTGAATCCTGCTCCAAGGCTGAAACTCTGTCTGAATCCTGCTCCAAGGCTGAAACTCTGTCTGAATCATGCTCCAAGACTGAAACTCTGTCTGAATCCTGCTCCAAGGTTGAAACTCTGTCTGAATCATGCTCCAGGACTGAAACTCTGTCTGAATCATGCTCCAAGACTGAAACTCTGTCTGAATCATGCTCCAAGACTGAAACTCTGTCTGAATCATGCTCCAGGACTGAAACTCTGTCTGAATCCTGCTCCAAGACTGAAACTCTGTCTGAATCATGCTCCAAGGCTGAAACTCTGTCTGAATCATGCTCCAAGGCTGAAACTCTGTCTGAATCATGCTCCAAGACTGAAACTCTGTCTGAATCCTGCTCCAAGACTGAAACTCTGTCTGAATCATGCTCCAAGGCTGAAACTCTGTCTGAATCCTGCTCCAGGACTGAAACTCTGTCTGAATCATGCTCCAGGACTGAAACTCTGTCTGAATCATGCTCCAAGACTGAAACTCTGTCTGAATCCTGCTCCAAGGCTGAAACTCTGTCTGAATCCTGCTCCAGGACTGAAACTCTGTCTGAATCATGCTCCAAGGCTGAAACTCTGTCTGAATCATGCTCCAAGACTGAAACTCTGTCTGAATCATGCTCCAAGACTGAAACTCTGTCTGAATCCTGCTCCAAGGCTGAAACTCTGTCTGAATCCTGCTCCAAGGCTGAAACTCTGTCTGAATCCTGCTCCAAGACTGAAACTCTGTCTGAATCCTGCTCCAAGGTTGAAACTCTGTCTGAATCATGCTCCAGGACTGAAACTCTGTCTGAATCATGCTCCAAGACTGAAACTCTGTCTGAATCATGCTCCAAGACTGAAACTCTGTCTGAATCATGCTCCAGGACTGAAACTCTGTCTGAATCCTGCTCCAAGACTGAAACTCTGTCTGAATCATGCTCCAAGGCTGAAACTCTGTCTGAATCATGCTCCAAGGCTGAAACTCTGTCTGAATCATGCTCCAAGACTGAAACTCTGTCTGAATCCTGCTCCAAGACTGAAACTCTGTCTGAATCCTGCTCCAGGACTGAAACTCTGTCTGAATCATGCTCCAAGACTGAAACTCTGTCTGAATCCTGCTCCAAGGCTGAAACTCTGTCTGAATCCTGCTCCAGGACTGAAACTCTGTCTGAAACTCTGGCCACGAACCAGCTCACTCCTCCAACTGTACCTACTCCTCGGGTGGGAGTGGCTGGTGTCTGTTCTGCCCTGGCATCTCTTCATGGCTCCCATTGCCCTCTGGGATCCACAGGTATTTGTAGCTGTCCTCTTTGTCTGCCTTCTGGTAGTTCGATCCCCTCAGTTCTAACTACCTTCCCTCTCTTTCTTATCATCCGACTACACTTCTCCAGCCTGAACAACACTCCAATGTCATTGCTGTATATCCTGGTGGTGTGGATCAGTGGATTGATGTATGATTCACTCCTGGCAAACAGCTTGATGTCATCCATGTACAGGAGGTGGCTGACAACTGCTCCGTTCCGTAGTCGGTATCCGTAGCCAGTCTTGTTAATGATCTCACTGAGGGGGTTCAGGCCTATGCAGAACAGTAGTGGGGACAGAGCATCTCCTTGGTAGATCCCACACTTGATGGTGACTTGTGCTATGGGCTTGAAGTTGGCCTCTGGTGTTGTACGCCACATCCCCATTGAGTTCCTGATGAAGGCTCTTAGGGTCCTGTTGATTTTGGCATTCCAGGATCCAGGTGTGGGGCATTGAGTCAAAGGCCTTCTTGTAATCAATCCAGGCAGTGCTCAGGTTGGTTGGCCTGATCTTACAGTCTCAGGCGACTGCTCGGTCTACCAGTAGCTGGTGTTTTGCGCCTCTGGTATTCTTGCAAATTCCTTTCTGTGCCCTGCTCATGTATTGACCCATGTGCCTGTTCATCTTAGCCGCTATGATGCCCGGCAGGAGCTTCCATGTGGTACTGAAGC
Source organism: Neolamprologus multifasciatus (assembly GCF_963576455.1). Classification (NCBI taxonomy): domain Eukaryota; kingdom Metazoa; phylum Chordata; class Actinopteri; order Cichliformes; family Cichlidae; genus Neolamprologus; species Neolamprologus multifasciatus. The sequence goes on along the minus strand of NC_140451.1, from coordinate 1,066,038 downwards.
AAGTTATTTGACGGTAGTTTGATGGGACCGGTCCTTTCTTGGGATCCTTGAGGATCAGGACTGCCTTCGGTTAGCCATTCCGGGTGTCTCTCATCAACTAGCAGCTGGTTCATTTGTGCTGCCAGACGCTCGTGGAGTGCAGTCAGCTTCTTTAGCCAGTAGGAGTGAACCATGTCGGGGCCTGGTGCTGTCCAACTCTTCATACTGGAGACCCTTTCTTGGATGTCTGCCACGGTGATGGTTACTGGACCCTGTTTAGGGAGGTTGCTGTGCCACTGAGCATTGCCGTTATGGGTTGCGTCCTTCTCCCATATGCTCTTCCGTCTCCAGCCTTGGTGGTGCTGTTCTCTTATTGTTCCCTTGCCACTGAGAGTACACCTTGGCTGGTTCTGTGGAGAACAGCTGGTTTATTCTCCTGCCTTCGATGTCTCTGGTGAACCTCTTCAAGCGGCTGGCCAAGGCTGTGAGTCTTTGCTTGTCAGTTTCCAAGGCCTCAGGTATGGACAGCTTGCTGTACTTCTTATGCGCCGTCTTTTAGTATTTACTCGGGATGGGATGGCCTTCTTTTCTTGAATTGTAAGGTTGAACAGAAGTTCTTACACTGGTGAGGACAGCTGACCCCTTCAGTCTGATTTTCTCTGCTTGCAGTTGTTAGTTTACTAATCCTTATCTGAAATTACATGCTGGATTAAGCAAATAAAAAAATAAAAATATCAGTAGTTGAATCCAAACACCATTTTGGAGATTCCAGATGGCACTCACATTATATCTCAATCGATCTATATCTCTACTTAAAAATAATTTAAATATGTGTACAAGGGCTCAGACGTTCCATCTCAAAATATGCACAATCTACTGGTATTTTGGGGGGTTTGGGGTCACATTTGTTCAATCCAGCATGGAATTTGAATAAAAATGGCATTTTCTTCATTTTTGTGACTAAGAAATTCATTGTGAAATTCAACTATGATCTATTCAGAAATCATTGCTAGTTGTCATTTGCATTTATTTATTTCTGCAGTTAAAGAAATTAAAATAAATGTGTATTCAAATGGGGGAGTTCTCCAAAGCCCTGGACTTTTTTTTAAAGCTAGGAATACTTCTGAGTCTAAAAATAGATTAAACGCAGTGTTGAGGTTGACAATTTCAGCATTTACATGGATGTTAAGATGTGATTACTTTATCTGAAGTCACCAATAAATTAGTTACAAAGTCTAAAAAATGAGATAGAAAATCTAAGTAAGGCCAGGTGGACGATAGATAGCAACAAATAAAATGGACAAGGTTACGAGTCTTGCTTTCAGGAGTCGGGAGTGCTGAATCATTTTAAACTAAGACGTTTATCTAATGCTAACCAGGTCCTCTAAGGCAGAATAAATCGGAAGCTGGGGGAAATGTTTTTGGCTTTACATAAAACTGAAATATGTAAAGCCAGGCCTATCAAACTGTCCCCACCTCCAGGAGACGTAACAGATCATTTAAAACAAATACTTGACAGTGGCATTATTTGACCGTCTTGTTTCTGCAGGAAAAGTGGTCAGGTTCTGTGGAAAGCTTAATGATGTCACCAGATAGGATATATATGCCCTTTTAATGATGCATTTGAAATCCTGAGATATGCCTGCTGGTTGTCCACACTTGATTTGGCCAATGGAACAGAAGGTTAATCCAAAAGATCGTCACAAAAATGCTTTAACAAACATTACAAGGATTGTTTAAATTTAATGTTTGAATTTCTGTCTGTGAAATGTACTTTCTAAAGATTGGTGGATTTCATACTTGCAGATTTGCAGTGGACACTGCGTTTGATGTACTTTGATGATATTATGTTTGGACGCACATTTCAGCAGCACCTGCCCCGGTTGGACAAGCTATGTGCAAAACTTCAGCAAGCCAATTTGAAAATCAAACCCTGTAAATTTGTTTACTACTTGGCACATGTCATGTCCCATGCAGAGGGGTTAAGGCAGACCCTGGTAAGGGGGCTGCAGTCAGTAATCAAATTTAAGTTTAATATCCTACTGATGCTTCAGTTTTAGAGAAAGTGAAGCATTTTTAAGGGACTGGTGATAGTCAACAGGTAATAAAGGTAAAAGGAAGGTGGTGAAGTGAAAGTGGGTGAGTTTAAATATCTGGGGTCAACTATCCAAAGCAACGCACGGTGCACGAGACAGGTGACGGGCAGGATCAAGGGGGTGGAGATGAGTGTCGGGGCGATTTGTAACAAAAGGATACCAACAAGAGTGAAAGGGAAGGTTTACAAGATTGTAAGAGACCTGCTATGATGTATGGTTTGGAGACGTAGCACTAACAAAAAGACGGGAGGCTGCGGTGCAGGTGGACAGAATAATGCTAAATGTTGCTAATTTTCAGTATAAGAAAATATATTGTCCAGGCGAATTAATGCAAAAGCATCCAAAATGGGATGGATGCTGTTTCTGCTAACAGGACCAGGTCTGTCCTCGGACGTTTCCCAGTTATCTGTAAAGCACATATAGTTTTTTGGACACTACGCAGGCAGCCAGCAATTTAATGAGAACAGAGCTCATTATTAACTAAAAGACTAATTACTAACTAGTCTACTAACTGCTGGTCAGGCAGATTGCATGCAAATGCAATCCTTTCAAGGTTACCTGCTTATGGTGATCCAAAGAAAGTGAGGCTGGAGCCACACATTTTAATGGCGCGAGCACATCCCAGCTGCCATAAGGCAAGAGGCGGGGTACACCCTGGACGGGTCGCCAATCTGTCGCAGGGCTAACGCAGAGACAGACAACCATTCACACCTATGGGTAATTTAGGATCACCAATTAGCTAACCCCACTAACTGCACGTCTTTGGACTGTGGGAGGAAGCTGGGAGTACCTGGGGAGAACATGCAACCTCCACACAGACGGCTCGGGCAAGATTGTGGAGTCAAACCATTTTAGCCCATTTTGGGGGGTGCCACAGATTTCTTACTTTTTTCTTTTTTTTTTACTTTTTTGACAATATTTGCTGTTTGTGTGACACACTACTAAAAATATAAAAAGCATACAGTACTTGGTTGAGACGTAACATTTTAACAACAAAAGTATAGATACCCCCCCCCTCCTAAAATGGTTTGTTCCAGCTCTCCCCTGCTCTGGCAACACGTTCTCACTCCCAAAGCGTCACATTTTACGCTAGGTGACAAATCGTCAACATATTACGTTTTCGGCTACCCACCACGTTCCTGAATGACGACCTCGGAAAAATGAGGAAATATGAGAACTGTATGGACTCAATCTACACATGTTCGCTCTTTTTCTTCAAATCGCTTAGAAACACGCTATTTAACATCATTAAAGTCCTGGTTAACCTCAGGAAAAAGGTTATGGTTAGGGCTAGGGATAAGGTTAGGTTTAGGGCTGGAATACAGGGCTGGAACGTCTATTACCGCGGGAGCGTCATTGCACTGGATTTCGCCCATAACCCGCCGCGTCCCACAAGAACGCCGAAAGTCTCCTTTCGCGTTCCTCAGGAACGCCGCGGGACGTGACAAAACGTCGGCATGTTACGCCTCGAGCGCTCTGTCTGCCAGAGCGATGGTGGCTGAGATGCAGCGGAGCGGAGGTGTAAGAGCCTGGCTTAAAACAGGACATGTTAGCTGCATTTAACCTTCAGTTACTCTTTATATAGTTGGTAGGAGTCAGACCATGTTTCTTTTTAGCTGAAAAACATTACACCAGGTAACCTGCAGTGTTGGAAACGTGTTTTCTGATGATGTTTGCTGCCCTACAATCTGTCCTGCTCTGTAGTTTTTGAATTTGACCGTCCTGTTGCTAACATTGAAATGTTTACAGCCTGTTTAAAATCTAAAACTTTAAATTGTTCGTAGTCTGCTGTTGTTACCACTGTCCTGTTTTAAATGGATACTAACTAGCTAACTGACTGAATGCCCATTAACCTTATAACTCCTGTTGTGTGTGTGTGTGTGTGTGTGTGTGTGTGTACAGAGAGACAGCCAGGTTCATAATGGATATAAGGAAGTTTTTTTCAAAAAAAAAAGGAGCCACGTCAGGTAAAAGTGTAAAATCAAATGATCCATCAATCAGGAATAATGTTGGATCAGTGTTTCAGTGTTTATATCTTTTATTAGATGTTCATGTGGTTTGGTTATTTGCCTTTTGGTTGAAAGTAAACTGAGAGGACTTTTTGTTAGTGATCTTGTGGGTGGCTGTAGCTCAGGTGGCAGAGCAGGTCAGCCACTAATCAGAAGGTCGGTGGTTCGATCCCAGGCTGCCTCCTAGCTGCCAAATATCCTTGGGCAAGATACTAACCCCATGTTTGCCTACTGGTGGTGGTCAGAGGGCCCGGTGGTGCCTGTGTCCGGCAGCCTCGCCTCTGTCAGTGCGCCCCAGGGCAGCTGTGGCTACAATGTAGCTTGCCATCGCCAGTGTGTGAATGTGAGTGTGAATGGGTGAATGACTGAATGTAGTGTATAGCGCTTTGGGGTCCTTAAGGACTAGAAAAGCGCTATACAAATGCAGGCCATTTACCATCTTAATAGAATTTTTTTATATTAATGTAATTTTTCATCTAATTGAATCTATTTGTGTGTGATTGTCAGTCCAAAGAGGGAGAGAGGAGAGAAAGTACAAGGTCAGGAAGAACCAGGTAAGCAAACAGACAGGGAACAGTGACAGGCACAACAGAAACTGTTAAACTGACAAAGAGAAAAAAATTTTTTACTCACATAATCAGGAAGTTGTGTCCTCACTATATTAAAGCTGCTGTACAGAATCTGCTAAACAAACTGGGTTGAAACATTTTGACCCTCTTTAACAACATCCCAACATAACATCATTGATCGGGAGATTAAAATTAATGATATATTTTTATGTGGTTCAGCCACAACTCTACTGAAACCTCAGCCAGTAACAAGTCGGCCAACGTTTGGACCGTCCAGTTGTCTGTATGACTGCCGCAGTACGTACATCACATTTGCTCACTATCAGAGCCAAACATCCTGGTGGAGTGAGGAGCTGTAAAGAGAAGCAGATGCTCTGTTTCTAAACATGTTTTAAGCTTGTTTCAAAGATTCTGTACTGCAGCTTTAAATGTTTTCCAGAAGCACACAGACACTTATCAGTGTTTCTCACACTTTTTACAGTGTGGACCACCTGAGAAAATGTCAAGCTCTCCTAAGGACCACTATGAAAGCATGAAACTCATAAATCTTACAACACAAAATTATTATTATTAAATTAGTAAAATTAGTGTCTGCAGTAAAGATTTTTTCATACATTTTATACATTCTACCACAGGCAAAGTTGCCTCCATTTTTATATTTTTTTAATTAATATTTTGTAATAATTTATTTATAATAATTTATTTATAATAATTTATTCTGTTTTAGGAGAGTTTTTGTATGTATCCAAAAAATGCACTCAGTTTATTTCTCACTCACTATGAGCATCATTCATTATTCTCCCAGTAATTAAGGTTAGCATATGTATTTTTATTCCAATCCATTCTTCTTTAGCAGCGTTTAAATAACCTTGATCAGATTTGATGGTTTTGTTACAGAAAAAGAGTTTTTCGTTTGTTTCACAAATGTGGGATTAAATTGTGTTAAGATGTACAAAACAGTGATGTCATGTTTTGTGACCCAGGCACAGAGAGACTTGATGAATTTAAGAATCTTATGATTTAATAAAGAAATTTGCAGACTTACACAGAGATGGTAAAATTATGATGACTGATAGTGGAGACGAAGACAACAGACGATGAAGACAGGGAGGAACAGGTTTAAATGCACCAAGGAGACATTCAGAGACAACTCAGGACAACTGGAGACATTTAAGGATGCAGGGACTGACAGAGACGGGGAAGACGTCTCATCGTGACGAGTAAAGTTGATCTTGCCTGGCTGGGCAGCTCTCTTGGTGCTCAGCACCTCAAAGCTCTGATCCTAGAATCGCCCCTGAGTCAAACACACGACCTTTTTGCTGTGAGGTGACTGTGCCACGCCACCGTGCTGCCACACCCCATTCTGACCCAGCAGCCCAAATACAGGTGTTTTGGTGAATGAATACCATTTAGGTATTTAGAAGTTGCACTGAAAGGTAAAAGATAGGCTTCACTGGCCAGGCTGGTTAAGGAACAGGTTAAAAGCGGTGCAGGTTGTTCTTCCCATAAGGCCTCTGCTTGCTGCCTTGTAGCCATCCACCACTACAAGAACAGGTACTGTATATCATACTGATATATCAGGTATATCTTACTGATCATGAAGCTAAGTGTTGTTTTAGTGTTGTTTGCAGTATCCATTCAGATCAAGGCTGAAATTTTGATTTGACTCTGTTTAAGGAACAAACGTTCACATATTTGTAAGCTAGGTACCTTAAATATAACTGTGTTCTTGCTTTGTGTGAACTGGAGTCACTTAAACGTTGAGCCTTTGGTTAGACATCGTCCAACAGAAAAGTCTTTATGAGGCCAAGTTCTAATTTTATTCTGAAGGAGAACAGGTCTGGGTACAAAAAGCTGTGTTACTCAGGTTAATGCCTCTGTATGGAGGCCCTGAATGTGTGGCCTATTTAGATTGACCCAAGGTCCTGAAGGTGGACCACCGCATGTCCCCTTAAAGAAAAAAGACCTGCATGAAGCAGTTCAGCTGTTGCCACTGGAAACTCCTCGTGTCATCAGAGGTCTCCTATTTCATCTCAGGATTATCAGATGTAGTAACTTGTAAAGAGGTAATGTGACTGGGATGAAGCCTGAACTCACCATCGTTGGGATACATGATTGATATCTAATGGACTGGTTCTTATAAAGCGCTTTTCTACTCATCTGAGAACTCAAAGCACTTTACACAATGTGTGCATTCACCCATTCACACAAGCACATCTTTCTAAGTGCTTTATAGCATTTATAGCATTCACATCACAACATTCACACACATTCACACTCCGATGGATGCATCGGAGAGCAATTTGGGGTTAGTATCTTGCCCAAGGATATTTGGCATGCAGACTAGGGGAAGCCAGGAATCGAACCACCAACCTTCCGATCAGTAGATGACCTGCTCTACCACCTGAGCTACAACCATCGAGTGTGGCTTCCTGTGTAGCTAATGAGACTACAGGTCTTGATTATGAGCAATGGGCATTTAGTGTGTGAGAGCTGCAGGACGTTGCGTGGCATAGGCGTGTTCATCATTCCTCATCATGAGTTGTGCCGCCAGGTTGACGTTGACAGATAGCAGTTAGCTGTTCCTGTGTGAGGGGGGGAGGTTTGGCTTCTTTAGCTGGTCCAGCCCAATCAGAGGAAAGCGCGTTGTGTCATTGCTCCTCAATGTGCTGCGGCCTTGAACGCTGCAACCATTAATTAATGTGTGGCTTCCCGTGCACGCCAGTGGAGCGAGGGGGCCCCACGAGCCCGGACCCTGGATGGGGCCTCAGTATCTCTTTTAATTTTAGGGATGAATATTTTTATTCCCACTTCCACCCCATGAACCCTTTTTTGAGGTGTAACAGTTGGAAAGTTTAACGTCACATTCGGTGTAATCACTGTTTATTCTGTCAACAAATGCAGCTTTAAACCTGGGAACTGCTCGTAATAGCACCGAAACATTTGTGCTGATTATCTGCTGCTGCGTTGCTTTTACAGCCTCGATCTACTAATAAAAGACACATTTTTGAAGGAAAAGATCTACAAATGAAAATGTTCAGATTTTGCAGGACTGCAAATTATTATTAATTACTTACATCATTTAAAACACAGTCTTGTTGACTGACTACTGCACAACGTGTTGCGCTACATGCGTTACCTGCTTTCTCGGGCTTTTTGGACGCTGAACAGTTGCTATTTTTGAGAATGTGTAAAACTCCCCTCTTAGCCATTGTGTGAAGCTGAGAGGCCAAGCCCATGCATCCTCAATCAATTTCCCAGGCTGTAGTTCTGCAACCCAGCTTGCAAAACCCAGGTCCCCTTTAGTCGCTCCCTTTTCATCCTCCTTTTACCTTTGCCAAACAATGGATCCTTCCCTGTTTCACACTGAATCCCCTAAACACTGTGTGAATAAAGTTAGTCCAACATGCGGCCCTAAACCCACCCTGAGACTGCTGCGGGCAGCCACACTCACAGAATTGTGTGTTAATAGTCCAATTAGATAATTGCCATCTTTCACTCCTTTTCCTCTCTGTTTCCCATAAAGGCATGAATGGCACTCAGGGAGGGGGGCAGGCTGAAGAGGGCTTCTGGCCAGCTAAGGTGACAAGAAGGGCCAGAGAATGTTCCTTGCACTAGCCCGCTGGTTTGAATTGAATCTTTGTGGCCTAATCAATGGTCTTATTGGATTACTGGCCACTGCTGTGTTCAGAGATATTGTTTCACTGACAATGAAAACAGCAAAGAGTTGGTGGCTGGGTGGGTGGGTAGTGGGTTGGAAGGCGAGTGGTGGAGAGAGGTAGGGGCCATTTCAGGGGTATGAGAGAGAGCGTAGGCAGCCGAAGCACTAATGACAAGTTTTGTTCCCCTTTTTTGTCTCCTTCACATATGCAGGTTAAGATTGCGAGAGCTGAAGATGGCTTTTAGGGCGCAATCATTTGAATACTGAAGGATTTTAGCGTCCGGGACCTCGCTGGGTTTTCTCATGATGACACAGGAAACACAATTCCCATTTAAGAGGAGCCCAGCATTGTTGTGGTGATCCAGCAAGTCATCGCTGCCTTCATAAATTTTGCTATGTGTGGATTTTTTCATTACCCTTTGTTAGCTATCGCTCTCACACTCCCTCTCCGGCTCACTCCCAGCTCCTCTCGCCTACAACAGCGTAGTGACAAGATCTGCAGAATTCCACTGATTGGAGAGAAAGCCAAAGGGAACAATGAGATCAAAGTTCACTGACAGGCTGCAACAACAAGGTGCGCTGTAGAAAGTCAGTGGGACAAAATAACCAGCCGCGTTCTGGCGCCGGAAGAACGGCGCGTCCGGGAACTTTTTTGGGCTCCGGTCGACTCGTACCTCTGCGGTTGTGTGCGGGAGGCTTGGTTGCGAGACGAGACCAATCATTTGTCTTGATACCCTGCACTGAGAGCGGGCAAACTGAGGGGGACGGAACGAACAAACCCCTCTATCAAGACCTGATCTATTTCCCCAAACAATTTTGTGTATTCATGAGGTTACGCAAATGTGGAGGCAGCAAAATTACCGTAATCAATTGAAACAGCGAGTGCGCATCCATGGCTCTGATTATTTGGAGATCATCTATCAGCCTGATGGCTGTGTAACGAGGAAAGGGGGGCATTGAATTACTATTGAGATTTACTGAGAAGTCCATGATCATTGGGCAAGGGAGTTTGGTCAGTGATAATAGGACTCCTTGGTCTGGCGGCGGCGGAAGTATTTCTCCAAACATTAGATAGCTGACTCTGCACTGCTGAAAGGTGCTGTTTTGAAACTAAAACCCAGAGTGTCCGGACAGGCTGGTGAGCTGCATTCTCCATAATCTCCTTTTTCCACCTGACAAAGGAAAATCAGTGGACGAGCGGCAGCTCTAAGAGGATAAACTGAGCATGGAGGTCAGATACAACCAAGAGACTGAAGGGATGGTGCTGAAGAATGGACTAAAGGAGGGCAAAGATGGCAAGGACTCCCAGGGCAGCCTGACCAAAAGCTTCCTCAAGGACCAGCAGGACTCCTTTCCCCCCTCCGGGACCGTGGACACTTGTGACAAGAGCAGGGGGAGCACAGCAGACCCGGACTACTGTCGGAGAATACTTGTTCGAGGTAATGTTTGTCCTCTGATTTTAAGCTGTTATCAGTCCGTCGCACTCAGATGCCTTTGATGAATTTGAAATATGAGATTATCTTGAAAAAAGTTGTAAAACAAGCTCCGTAATGTCACAGCGTGGTCGTTTAGTTCACGAAGAGGACGCTAACCATCAGCCTTTGTAGGTCGGGAGCACTGAACTTTACGGTTAACACCAGGAGGTTTTTGTTTTTAAAATATAGTTTGATAAACTTACTTATTTTATTGCTCCAGGATTAAAAATGTAAGAGAATTATCTGCTGTGTTACATGCTCATGCTTTTTAAGACAAAACGTTTAGAATTAATATTTTAAGATTAATTATTGCAACAATGTTAAAATAAGCAGATTTAAATGTGCCTCACCAGGTAAATCCCCGATATTTTATTATTATTATAAAGATGATTAATCAGAGGGAAAATACACACACACTTTGTTATTATTGCTGTTTAACATCAACAAATGACGCGTCGCATTAAATGCATGAGAGTGAACAGCTAAGAGTGTCGCTGTGTGTTCACCCATCACGAGTGTTTGAAAACACATAATAAATATAATATAAACCACGTGTTTAATAAATGTAACGGGAAAAAAGCTCATTTTCAATTAAAATATTTTACTCTAATATTTAATAAAATTAAACAATAATTATTTGTTCGTTTTTTCACAGCATAATCTGAAATAATAGAAAACATAAGTAAAGATATATTTTATTCATTTGTCTTCTGTGCAGCTAATAAATATCCTCACTTTGATTTAATGTTTTTATTATAATCTTCACTTAAACTTAATTAAATGTTCAGTTTTCTGCAAAGCATTTCACACTGATGAGAAGAAATCATGTGTACGTCAGTGTTACTGCGAATGTTCCTCCACTACTTTATGAAATATGATTCTAGCAATAATAAATCGAATTATATTAATAACTGAGCTGATGTCAAATCTGTCTACATTGCTGTCTCTGTGGTTTGAATGATTTTGCTGCTGGTTGCAGATGCTAAAGGCTCCATAAGAGAAATCATCCTGCCCAAAGGTTTGGACCTGGACCGGCCGAAGCGTACGCGCACCTCCTTCACTGCAGAGCAGCTCTACCGTTTGGAGATGGAGTTTCAGAGATGTCAGTACGTGGTTGGAAGGGAGCGCACAGAACTGGCCCGTCAGCTCAACCTCTCTGAAACTCAGGTATGCTCAGCAACACCGCCGTGGGTTTAAACAGAGTCTTTATGCACCGACCATCAGCTGTTTCAGTGTTTAGCACGTAGGAAGGTGGATGTAACACATAATTAAATTAATTTCATCTTCAAGCACATGAAATTATAACATTAATTATGACTCAGAGCCATTTACTGTTTATTTAAGTTGGAATTTTTCTGTGTTTTAAGGATTATTTTTACACATAATTACACTTTGACTGTGAAACATGATTTTCATGCTGTATGTAAATCTTCCACCCACAGAAACCATTAAAAATCTAAGCAGCTGTAACTTACTGTGTTAGACCCCAAAAATATTTGATTTGAGCTTCTAATAAAAATGAAATTGAAATAAAGCGATCCTGTGTTTACTGTGTGACTCAGATGTGCTGGCCACAGGAAAGCTCAGAGGCTGGACGTGTGGGGTCAGCACAGGGTCATGTAGTGGGTGAACTGGTTTGCTCTTTGTACCAGATTCCACAGCGAGCCGCTCCACTGACCGCCTGTTTCAGCTGCTGTGGCTCGTCTCTGGGGGTTTTCACACTGCTGCTGTCGGGACCTCAGTTTGTGTTAATGTGGTTTTTGCCACAGCTGAATGAACTTGACCTTGAGAAAAGGCCAGAGGTCATAATAAGACACAACTAACAGCAACGGCTGTGCATATTTGAACCTAGCTGTGTGTTAACGTTTTAAATGTTTTACATTTTCATTAGAGCAACACAACCACAACTGTTCATTTTCTCATATAAACGTCAGACAGAAAACTAGTGAAGTGTAAACAGTTGGAGGCTCGGCTGTGCAGCAGTGTGAAGCTGCAGTTTCACATCATCAGCTTTGTACTGAGTCCACTCAGGACACCACCTTGTTCGTTTTAGTCTTTATGTTGGACGGAGATTATTGGATAGAGCAGTTTCTTCACTTTGTGTAAAGAGTTGACCCACAGACTGTAGCACCAGGACTGCTGCTGATTGGTACATGTATATTTTGTTCCTTACTAAAACAGTCTCGTGTGTCAGCGACATTTCATATTTTAAATTATACCGCTTATTAAAACAGAACTATTAAATAAAATGATGGATAAAAGAAATGTAAATATAATAAAAATTGACTGTTTCTGACGAAAGGCGTAATTTACTGTGAACACCGAGCCGATATTAAGCACCTTGAGGTAAATATAAATACATAAATAAATAACTACATAAATATTTAATTATTAAATAAACATTTTATTTAATAAATCATAAATCAAACTGAATTAAAAATAGATACTTGTGCTAGTTTAACCAGTAATATCCTCAGGCTGGGAATAAGATTTCACTTTCACAGTTTTCAATAAATCAATAAATCTCTAAAATGTTAGAAATATATTTTATTACGACTCATTTATTTAATTCAAATTACGTTTAACATTTTCTGTTCATCACATTTTATTTTTAAGGGGCAAAAAGTGTCGATGTCAAATATTACAGATTTGTCTGAGGATATTTAGTGACGTTTCAGTGAATCCTGTGTTGGTAATTAAAGAAGTCACTGAAGTCGTTAATGATCCCCACTCTGAGTGAAGATGCAGAGCACACAGACATGGAGCAGGTTTACTGTGAATGTGGTTTCAGGCTTTTGTTTCCATATGTCGAGATTTTAATGTTAATGTTAATAAGAGGCTATTTAAAAAACACAAATGCTGACGAGTCATGCTCAGAATTGAGCAGCTGGTTATTAATCGTTGTGGATCGTTTAATTTTCCAATAAATAACAGCGCAGCGCAGCAATCGAACACAATGGTTCCCGTGTTTGTGTTTACCGATGGCTCTGCTGTCGTGTGTGGTTTGTCGGTTCGTCTGCACGGCTGTATTCTGTGGTCAGCCTACACGTGTTATTGTCTGTGCTCATTAAAACGTCTGCACTTACATGGCTGTTACACTTTAGCACGGCTCTACCAGCACGCCGCGTCTGCACGGGGGAAGGGGAGGCAGCTGCCGCAGTAATCTGTGCAGACGAGCTGTTTTATACTTGGAGCAGCAGATATCAGTGAATATTCGTCTTCTTTCATTTTATACCAGCACACAACATTTATATACTCATCCACAGGATGTGTGAGCTCTAGTATAACAGCCACAGAGTGATTGTTGTCTCAGGAGGCTCTCTCTTGTGTTTCTAGGTGAAAGTCTGGTTCCAGAACCGCCGCACTAAGCAGAAGAAGGACCAGGGGAAGGACTCTGAGCTGCGTTCGGTGGTTTCAGAAACAGCAGCCACCTGCAGCGTCCTCAGACTGCTGGAGCAGGGCCGGCTGCTGACGCCTCCCGGCCTGCCGGGCCTCCTGCCTCATTGCGGCGGCGGCACTCTGGGCGCTGCCCTGCGGCCGCCCTCCATGGCCATGGCCAGCAACGGCAGCAGTAGCAGCAGCAGTAGCGGAGGAAGCACCGGCACGGCAGGCGGCAGCCCCCCGCTGCCCGCCGTCACCAGCTCAGGGACAGTGGCGAGCTTGCAAAGCTCACCGGCAGCTCACAGCCTTTTCAGCTTCCCCATGCCCTCCTTACTCAGTGGCGTCGCCACCCGCATTTCCTCCAACCCCCTCTCCATGGCGGGCTCCCTGGCTGGAAACCTGCAGGAACTTTCTGCACGCTACCTGAGCTCCTCTGCCTTTGAGCCTTACTCGCGGACCAATGGCAAAGAGTCCATGGACAAGAAAATCCTGGAATAATTAGTTTTTACATAGACGGAGTCCTGCTTCCTCAGGACACACGGTTCTTTCCTTGGCTGTTATTGTCATTTTCTGGTTTCGAGCTGTCTCTTCATCTGTCTGTGTCATGTTTCGTAGCAGTTCATGTATTCCAGTTGCGCATCGGGCGCCTTGTACAAGGAAGCAAACATAAGCTCGTGTTAACAAAGAAAAGGTGGCAGTGGGGAGATTTTGCACAAGAAGTTCATAAAGGACTTTATAAAAGAGAATTAGAGAGATATACACTAACAGATGTCTTTCTGTTAATAAACAAATATTTAGTCCAAAAACCAACTATATACGAAAGTCTGCAGCAGGGCGCTGACGACTGGTGACGGGAACTGTAAAGTTATGGTAACGTTGTTGAACCGTGTTCTTTGATTGTGAGGTAGGTGCGTGTCAGAGCAGTGCGTAGATATAGACAAACAACATGAGACGACAGGGCAGCAGTTTGTGTCATCCGATAATTCAGCGCTTTTAAATTTACCTTAGCAAGGCCGGTTTCCTGAAATCGGTTTAAAGAAGAGGTCGAGTCAAAGCTCAGATCACAGCTTCATATGCAGATGTTTCACAAGAGCATCTTTTGTAAATCTGTGTTATCTTTGAACCAAAACAGAACAATGTCGACACACACACACACACACACATATAAATGTGTGTGTGTGTGATTCCACTTCGAGTTCTCCAGGTTTTGCTGAACACTTTCTATTGCGTGCTGGAGCTCAGCACAGGTACGAGCTGCTGAAAGGGAGAAAAGGCTTTTCAGCTGAAACTGTTTGCTTTGTTGAGCGCTACAAGGTAACAGCTTTTTCAATCATTAAGACCTTTCCTGTGCAAAATTTCTTAAATCCACAGCCTTCAGAAAAGATTAAGGCCGACGATTCTTGTGGAGACTGAATGAAATTATTGTAGTACTCAAGTACTGGAAATGCAAAATGTACCTTAAAGTTGTTATTTTATTGTAAATTATTTACTTCTGTAATTAATAGATTATTAGTATATCTGGAAAATAATGAATGAATGAATGTATTAGCAGGGTTGAGGATTCAATCAAAAGCTCTTTGGTGCTGTTGTTGTGAAATATCTTGAAATTTGTGAAACGTGTGGTTCAAATGTTGATATATATTATGTATACGGCTGCAGACAAAGACAAGTGTGTTTTTTTTTCTTCCATACATGTTGCTATAAATTAAGTTATGATAAATCTCATGACTGTCATACCTCCTCTACACGCGCCTGCTGTGATGCTTGCTGATTCCCACTCATCCTTCGACTGGAGCGAACAAAAGCGGTGAAGCAACAAAGTGGACTAACGTGTTGCAGTGACAGTGTAATTGGTTTAAAGGACATTTTATTCGGGCTGTGCAGCTATTTATATAAGCAAACATTTGATTAATTTTGTACTATAAGATATCAGAAACCGTAGAAAAAAATGCCTTTTTTTCCTTTTTCCAAAATCTAAAACAATGAAATGAACAAAGGCCCGAGCAGACGGCGGAGTCAGGATCTTCTTGCTGTGAGGCAGCAGTGCTAACCACCACCGTGCTCCTACGTTCCTACGTTCTGGGTTCTCCGGGATAATGGTGTCCGTTCGTTTCAGTTTTCACAAATGTGAGTTTCTGCATTTTCTGACTAAAATCTACACAACAAAAGGAAACAGTTGACTACAGCGTTCGTTTCCACATCTGGTTCGCTTTTGTTTTCCTGTGAACTCCAAACAATAACCTTTAGGGCTAGCAGCCAGTATCCTGTTTTTCACCAACTAATTAATCGGCTGCAGCTTTCACCCAAACACACTTTAACAAACTCCTCCTAAAAGTTTCTCTCAGTAAATTTTCAGTAAATTTGAAGAAAACAAAATAAGCATAGAATCGTGTTTTTAGTCGTTCAACACATTTACATAAATGAAAATTAGAAATAAAAGGAAAACTTCCACAGACCTCTTGTAATCATTGGTCTCGCTCTGTTAATGAAAACACGGTTAAATCGTCTTGAATCTACAACTCTCGACAGCAATGAAGACTCACAGTCGTGTTTTATAATTTAACGTTAACATAGCAGCACAGTGTTGTCAGACTACAGAAAACTCTCGGTTTGTTTGTTCCCGTCTGAGGTTAGCCCTGCTCGTTCCTGCAGAACAATAACACCAGAAATGTAAAACTGAGGCTTTTTTGTTGGCAGAGCCACAGAAACAATCCTTCCCACTGTGTCTTGGGAATCTCTCCAGAGGAAAAAATAAAGGTTACATTTATGCCTCCTATGCCTCTCAACCCCATTCTGGAGGCCCCCATCCATTCTCTCCCTTCACCCTTCGTCCAATTAGAAGAAGGTCGGGGAGGTTTTTGTAAGTGTGCTGGGTTGTTGAAGGGGTATGTCTGTGTTTTTTCATGTGCAGACCACCAACATATTTTCTCTCATTACATCGTCCTGTCTTTAAACTCAGGTCTTAGCAGATGACAGAAAGCCTACATTCAGTATCTGTATTTTGCCCTCGGTTAAGCTCGTACGTATTCATCGCTCACTGGAGACAAAAAGAACAGCCCCTGGTTGCTTTTCAGGCTGGCGAAGAGTCAGAGCACTAGCCAAATATTTCTATAACATTAACTCGTCCTTGAATTTCTTTACAAATAAAATTTTAAATTATTCCTACCTGTCCCGCAGACGTATCATTAAGTACAACTTTAAAACTATTCATATTTATTTAGACTTTTTTCTCTCTGATTAATTAATTAATTAACACTTCCTCCCAACCATCATGTCTGAAGCACATTTCAACATAATCACTCAAATGGTAAATGGTCTGTATTTGTATAACGCCTTACTCGTCCCTAAGGACCCCAAAGCGCTTTACACATCCAGTCATCCACACACTGGTGATGGCAGCTACATTGTAGCCACAGCCACCCTGGGGCGCACTGACAGAGGCGAGGCTGCCGGACACTGGCGCCACCGGGCCCTCTGACCACCACCAGTAGGCAACGGGTAAAGTGTCTTGCCCAAGGACACAACGACCGAGACTGTTGGAGCCGGGGCTCGAACCGGCAACCTTCCAATTACAAGGCGAACTCCCAACTCTTGAGCCACGATCACCCCTGAAGTCCAAAGAAATCCTACCATTAATTAATGCTTTGATTTTAAATCTGATCAATCCATCTAGTTATTGAGGGGTATGCCCCACAAGCCTTTAGGTGGCAGTGAATAAAACAATATTTAAAACGCCAGCCTTGGACCCAGCTGTCTAACTGATGATCTGCAGAGGAATGGCTCATTGAGAATTCATCACGGTACAGAAACAGCAGCAGTGAAGGTGAAACACGATCTTCTGATGGCCACCATGCTGGCCTTGCTCCAGCATCTGTGTTACAGGTAAAACGACCCCTCGTTAAACTCACAGCAGGGGTTTCCTGAGTCTGGATATGTTCATGTGGCGTCTCGCCAAACCACTTCAATCTATGTAACGTCAAGTTGAGCGCTGTGATTAAGTTGTACTTCTTCAGTTTTTTCAGTTGATTTCAATTCACTTTTAATGTCACAGAACCAAAGCACAAAATTGCCTGGAGCCTACAATAACAGAAAATCCCAGCAATCACATGACCCCCTATGAACCAACACTTGGCAACCGTGGGAAGGAAAAACTCCCTGAGACGCCAGCTGGGGGTGAGGGGAGGATACAGGACACAAACACACTGTGTAGACAGATTAATAATAACTAATGATTAAATGCATTTGTTATTGTTAAAAAGCTGAGTGAAGAAAAACATGCATCATGGACAGCAGAGACTAGGCCTATTGCAGCATAACTATGGAAGGACTCGGGGTCACCTGATCCAGTCCTGACTACATGCTTTAGAAAAAAATGAAAGTTTCAAACTCAGTGTTGAAAGCAGAGAGGCTGTATGTCTCCCAGTGTCTCCTGAATCCAAGCTGGGAGCTGATTCCACCGAAGACGGGCCTGAAAAAGTAAGTCGAGTAAGCCAGCACTCTGAGCGTGAAGTGCTCTATTAGTGCAATATGGTCCTATGAGGTCTTTAAGACAGGCTCGCGCATTACTATTGAAGAGCTTGTGTGTGAGGAGAAGGATGTTGAATTAAATTCTTGATTTAACAGGAGCAGCCAATATGGGAGATATGCTATCAGTGCTCTCGCTATAATCAACAGGCTTTTTAGGTCATTTTTAGGTCGTTGTTAGGGCAGCCTGCTAATAATGAATTACAGCTGTAGAGCCTAGAGGGAATAAATGCATTTTTAGGCATCACTCTAAGGCTACGTTCACACTGCAGGCGAAAGCGCATCAAATCCGACTTTTTTGACCCTCTGCGACCATCTATCCGATCATGGTGTGACAGTGTGAACGGCACAAATCCGATATCTTCAAATCCGATCTGGGTCACTTTGGTATGTGGTCCTGAATCTGATACATATCTGATGTTTCAGAAAGCTGCTGTTTGATGGTCATGTCGCATTAAATCCGTCTTTTATGTCACTGACACAAGACAGACGCCGATTATCAGCGCCGGAGAAGACATCGTGAACGCTTCCTGACCATCCAGTGAAACTGTTGGGAACAACGTTGGAGAAACGTGAACATTTTATTTGTTCTGTATAATCTGCAGATTCTGACAGAAATCTGCAACTATCCTTTGAAGCAGCGCTCCTCTAAAACAGCAATAAGGATCATTATTAGGTTATTTACATTATTATGTAAATAACAAAATAACTTAAAGCAAAAATTGGGAAACGTGAAGTCCGAAGTCTTTATATTAAGGTCATCAGTCAAACATACTGTTGGTCTGGGTCTAAACAGAGCGCGTTGTGTGTGACGTCTTCTTTTGCCGCTTTGAGCGTTCACACTAGAGCGCGTTTGCTGTCACATTTTATCTGTAGTGTGAACGAGCAGACAAAAAAATCTGATTTGATCAAAAAATCTGAATTGAGCATCAAGACCTGCAGAGTGAACATAGCCTAAGATACAACATAAGATCAGATAAGACTAATTTGATCCCACAGCGGAGAAATTCTTGCTGTAGACAGGTTTTTCTTATTTCAAAGATAATGTGCAAATGGAAGTCCTACATGTTTCTTTAATATGCACAATGAATGACATATCCTGGTAACAAACAATTCACAGCATTACTGGAGGCCAAGGTAATGCCATCCAGAGGAAGAATCTGCTTAGATACCATATTTCTAAGCTTTTCAGGGCCGAGTACAATGACCTCAGTTTGATTTGAATTAAGAAGCAGAAAGTTAGTGGCCATCCAGGTCTTTATGTCTTTAAGACATTCCTGCAGTTTAACTCATTGGTGTGTGTTATCTGGCTTCATGGACAGATAGAGCTGGGTGTCATCTGCATAACAGCCTGGTCTACCTGTTGGAGCGTGCTTACTTTTGCCTTGATGGTAATGGTGGCATTGTGAAAACCATGTTTTTTAAATCTTTCCAGTGCCTCTACTACCATCCACCCACTTCTGCTAATTGAGAAGCTGCTCAGGATGGGTGCCACCACGGTCTCCTGGATTGCTGTAATAAGGATGGGTAGGAATTGAAGTATAGGGAGCTGGCAAGGAACTTTGTGGTCCAGAAGAAATCACCTTCTTCGTAATGCAAGACAAAAGAGATGGTTGATAATTTCTGGAGAAAAGAAACTGCAACTAGGTCCTTCACCTTCATGGAGGAAACATGGACTTGACGTTTCATCTGAATGACAGACTGGACTGGAGGACCAACATGATGCTGTGTACTTTCTATCTATCTGGTTGAGCCTGCTGCTAGGTCCAGAAGGTACCTTTTACTCTCACTATGCACTCGCACTCACTACTCATGTTACTTGTGGTATACCACATAGTTCTTCTGTAGGTCCTTTACTTTGGGCAATCGTGGCTCAAGAGTTGGCAGTTTGTCTTGTAATCAGAAGGTTGCCGGTTCGAGCCCCGGCTCTGACAGTCGTTGTGTCCTTGGGCAAGACACTTCACCCGTTGCCTACTGGTGGTGGTCAGAGGGCACGGTGGCGCCAGTGTCCAGCAGCCTCGCCTCTGTCAGTGCACCCCAGGGTGCCTGTGGCTACAATGTAGCTGCCATCACCAGTGTGTGAATAGGTGTGTAAAGCGCTTTGGGGTCCTTAGGGACTAGTAAAGCGCTATTCAAATACAGGCCATTTACCATTTTTATCCATCTATGTCAATGACATGTCTCAGGCTGTTTCTGCTGACTGTTTTCTTTATGTGGATGATTCGGCTCTTATAGTTAGTAGAAAAAATCGTTTTAGGAATTAGAATTTGTTAGCCATCAGCTTGAAGAAAATAAACTTCCATGTAAAACATTAATAACAATATATAACAATGATAGGACAATAACAGAATTAAAACAATAACTAAGACTATTAAATGAGACCAAAATGCTTGGGTCATAGTGTGTTAAAAGCCAGGGCATAAAAATGTGTCTTTAGTAGTGATTTAAAGTGATCAAGTGTTTGTGCAGATCTAATATTTAGGGGGAAACTATTCCAAAGTCTGGGACCTGCCACAGAGAAGGCTCCATCGCCACGAGATTTGAGATTAGTTCGTGGTATGGACAGCATTCATTTTGAGCTAGACCTCGTGGTTTTTCCTGCAGCATAAGCAGAGAGGAGCTCAGACAGGTAAGAAGAGCTCGGGCGTTAAGTGACTTAAAAACAAAAAGTCAAAGTTTGAACTGGATCCTGTAGGCGACAGGAAGCCAGTGTAGAGAAGCTAAAACTGGAGTTATATGCTCTCTCTGTTTGGTACCAGTTAGCAGGCGAGCAGCTGCATTTTGGACCATTTGAAGATGATGGATGGAGGCCTGATCTAGACCATAATACAATGAATTGCAGTAGAATCAAGAATCAGATCAAACAATGATAGGTGAAAATATACAAATCATGTACACGGCCTAGAAACAAATTGGAAAAACAAATGCCTGAAAAGAAAAAAACATCTACACAAACCAAACTGAATAAAAAAAGAAAAACACAATAGAAAAACACAATATCCCAAGGAGTATCTAACAATGGACACACACACAATCCGGTCGTTAAGTGATGACGTGACGAATCCTACTTCCGGGCCTAAAGTAGTCTGCGTTTAATATGCTTTTGTGTTGTTAACATGTTTAATGTTTTGTATTTTCTTCTATTTAATCTCAAAAAGCTCCTAAAACAGTCAGTGATCACTGTTGACCTCCCTCGGCTTTTATTACCGCTAATCATTTATTTAAGCTCAGTTTTTAAAACCTTCAGATGTAACTACAGCCCAGCCCATGCAGCAGTATATGAATGACTAACCTCGTATTGTGGATGGATTATCTCAGTTGTTCTCCTGCTGAAGTTTGGTCCTTTTACAGCATCCTGCTATGTGATTACATTTGTTCCTGACCACCGAGAACACTCACGCTAACTTTTATCGAGTGGAAAAAAAGTTAGCTTGTTTATATTATGCTAACATAGCTGTGTCGCTAGCGGTCACGTAGCACATCATTATATAGCAGCTAGCCAAACTTCAGTAACCCTACAAACGTCACTGCTGTTTAGTTTTCTGTCTTCATTTACGTTGGAAGTGATAACAGAGCTGTACGTTTTAATTTGTTTCCAAAACCCCGCAGTCAGGACATGCTATATTGTATTTAGATAGAAGCTAGCAAGCTAACTTCCTGCTAACTTCTAACTCCGTTAAATGTCATAAATTCCGTTTTCATGGATGCCTGGATGTTAAACTCAATTGTTACACCTGGTAGAGCAGAACGCTGATCATTTTATTAAAGATGAAAGACTTTAGACAGTTTTTCAACTCTCAGTAATGCCACAGTGATCGTTTGATATATGGACCTGCAGCGGAGTTTAGGCCCAGACACGGCTAGTGACGTCAGACTGAACGACCGGATAAGCCAGTTTTGAGATGTATATAGCACTTTCAAATGATCATTTATGTGAATATCATTAGTTGAAGCAGCAGTTGTAGCATCACATGCTAGGACCAATTCTGTTTACATTATACATGCTTCCCCTAGGCAGCATCATTAGAAGACATAGCATACATTTTCACTGCTATGCAGATGACACCCAGCTCTATCTGTCCATGAAGCCAGATAACACACACCAATTAGTTAAACTGCAGGAATGTCTTAAAGACATAAAGACTTGGATGGCCACTAACTTTCTGCTTCTTAACTCAGATAAAACTGAGGTCATTGTACTCGGCGCTGAAAAGCTTAGAAATATGGTATCTAACCAGATTCTTACTCTGGATGGCATTACCTTGGCCTCCAGTAACACTGTGAGGAACCTTGGAGTCATTTTTGACCAGGATATGTCCTTCAACGCACATATTAAACAAATATGTAAGACTGCGTTCTTCCATTTGCGCAACATCTCTAAAATTAGAAATATCCTGTCTCAGAGTGACGCTGAAAAACTAGTTCATGCATTTATTACTTCCAGGCTAGACTACTGCAATTCATTATTATCAGGATGTCCAAAAAACTCACTGAAAAGCCTTCAGTTAATCCAAAATGCTGCAGCAAGAGTACTGACAGGGACTAGAAAGAGAGAGCATATTTCTCCTGTTTTGGCTTCCCTTCATTGGCTTCCTGTTAAATCCAGAATTGAATTCAAAATCCTGCTCTTCACATACAAGGTCTTAAATAATCAGGCCCCATCTTATCTTAATGACCTTGTAGTACCATATCACCCTATTAGAGCACTTCGCTCTCGCTCTGCAGGCCTACTTGTTGTTCCTAGAGTATTTAAAAGTAGAATGGGAGGGAGAGCCTTCAGTTTTCAGGCCCCTCTTCTGTGGAACCAGCTTCCAGTTTGGATTCAGGAGACAGACACTATCTCTACTTTTAAGATTAGGCTTAAAACCTTCCTTTTTGCTAAAGCATATAGTTAGGGCTGGACCAGGTGACCCTGAATCCTCCCTTAGTTATGCTGCAATAGATGTAGGCTGCCGGGGGATTCCCATGATGCATTGAGTTTTTCCTTTCCAGTCACCTTTCTCACTCACTATGTGTTAACAGACCTCTCTGTATTGAATCGTATCTGTTATTAATCTCTGTCTCTCTTCCACAGCATGTCTTTATCCTGTCTTCCTTCTCTCACCCCAACCGGTCGCAGCAGATGGCCCCGCCCCTCCCTGAGCCTGGTTCTGCCGGAGGTTTCTTCCTGTTAAAAGGGAGTTTTTCCTTTCCACTGTCGCCAAAGTGCTGCTCATAGGGGGTCATATGATTGTTGGGCTTTTCTCTGTATCTATGAAGCGCCTTGAGGCGACATTTGTTGTGATTTGGCGCTATATAAATAAAATTGAATTGAATTGAATTGAATTGAATCACTCCTGAACAACAGATTGTGTTTATGGATTTGTGCTCCTCACAGGTCAGCAACTACAGACATGATTTATAGAATATGATCCTGGACACTGGACAATATATATGTTTTTAAAATGAGCGAAAAAAATTAACATATGTTAAACAGTATTACTATTAATACATTTAACACCGAGAGAAGAAATAATTCGTTTTACTTATGATGCTATGCACAGTTTACCAATAATGCAGCTTCATATGCAGTGGGGTGTTTTTATGATGTTTTATTTAACATAACTATGGTAACATTATATTTCCTACTTGAGGTGTGTACTATTGCTGTGATTTATTACTGTTACTGAAGGTCCGCGGCTCCGAACCGTAGTAAAGGGACCTCTGGCTAATACGGTGGGTTCTGTGTCGGCTCGTAGCTGAAAACTAGCTTTACTTTGTTGTCTGGGTCAACTTTGCTAGCAGAGACAGAGAGAGGCGTTGAAAGGCTGCTCCAACAGAACTTATTGTTTCAGAGGAAAACACGAACACGGTGTACAGTCGAGTCTTAATAGCTTACTTACAACTGGGCTCGTCAGGCTCTCTTCTTGGCTGCAGTGGTTATTATTATATTTACATGCTTCCAGCTCCCGTTTCTGCTCGATGACAGCTCGTACTTTTCCTTTTTCTCCCTCCCTCGCTCACAGACACATAACGTGTATGGCAGTCCATTCTCCCTGCAGCACGGACTACACTGCCTATGATGCTACATTCTTTAGAGCTATGCCTGTAGCATTCTGCCTGTTAGCTTAGCACAACAACAACAAAAAAGGCCTCTCTCACCCAGGAAACACCATGTAACCATGGCAACCGTAACGCTGCCTGGAACAACAGAACGTAGCTGTCAAACAAAACCCAAACAGTCCTGACCCGCCACAATATGAAACAGGGAAGTACCGCCGTGTAATCCATTTATTTCAACAAAGTAACTGTATTCTAAATACCACCTTTTTAAACGGTAACGGAATACAGTTACTCATATTTTGTATTTTAAATACGTAACAGCAGTACATGTACTCCGTTACTCCCCAACACTGCAGGGATTGAACCAGCAACCTTTCAGTTGGGAGACGCCTGCTCTACCTCCAGAGCTGTCCTACCTTAATAAACTCTAAGATAATGACAGCTGTGGAACAACATCGCACAGCGTGACAATGCATAACATAAAGTGACAGAGTGAATTTTGTTTAATTGTATTCTGCAGTCACAGCATGCGAGGCTGACAGGACTGCATCAGAACACTGGAAACAAATGTTAGTGATCATTTGTCCGTTTGTTAAAAACAATAACATTATTAGATACCACGGTAACATAGTTTACCACATTATTTGCAGTAGTTTGTTACAATGCAGTTTACAATTCAGGACACTGTTTGAGCCCTTCAACAACATCAACATGCAAAATAATTGCATGAGTATTTTGACACCTATTTTCCTAGATGGGTAGATCTGCGGAGTTTGAGGGAAATCATAACACTCTGAACTCATCATAAAAGACTCAGGGGGGAAAAATGGTATTTCTAAAATGAGGGCAATGCTCCTGTAGGCAGAAGCCCTTCACTTGCATTAATTTGCTATTTTTTGCATGCGGCCTGAAACATTTTGATGAGCTCTCTAGGGGCTGCTGTCAGCCTCACCATGGCAGTACTTACCACTTCAATCTGTAGTGCTTTTCTACTGTGAGAGAGCTGTGTGTATGTGCATGCTCTGTGCAACTGCCGGTGTGTTGATTGTGAAAGGGCCATGGTTAAAAAAACCCACCTTCGGTTACAGCTACTGGACAGGACAGGAAAAATGAGAATGGATCAGAGCTTCCAAAATGAGAAAACAGCAAAGCAAAAAAATTTAAAGAGAAAATGTGTGCAATCATGTCATTTTAGCTTTCACTCAACAGTACACTCAGCAGGACATCGTGCTGCTGAATATGTGTTTGTGGACGAGAGTGTGTATGAGAGAGAGAGGTAGGGAGATGAAACGCATGAAGAGCACATTACACACAGCTGTTCTTTAAGCTGCGAGCCACTTTTCATCTCAATCACATTTTAAATATCTCATGAACAGTGTCAGTGCTGGAGGGACAACTGTGACACTGAGGTGAAATAAAAAAGCAGGTTAAAAAACAGAAGAACAGGAGAACCAGACCCCACTGCAGCTAACAGCACCAAAGATCGCCTCGCTCGTTTGTCTTTCTCTAAATGAAAAAACAAATCAGGCTTTTTGTATCAAGCTAACGCTCTGTTTTTAGTGGGTGTAAGAATCGCGCTGAATATACAGTGTTTTGGCCAAACGCGATCTTTGCTCATCACCAACTTCCCAGGACATGCTGCACATTTGGGATTACTTTGGTTTTAAACCTACATCTGGGTTGGACAACAACAACGATCATATGCTTCACCACTCTACCTGTCAGTTCCTATTAATGCATCCTTTTAATATGAGTTTTACTTTCAAGGAAACAAACCACTTCATTAGAAAAATAAGATGTCAAAGACATATGTATATATAAACGTGATCACTCCCCTCTCGCCCCTGTGGGCGGTCTATCCTTCAAGCTCCTCTACCAAAGGCCTGGGAGCTTGAGGGTCCTGCAGTATCTTAGCTGTTCCCAGGACTGCGCTCTTCTGGACAGAGATCTCCGATGTTGTTTCTGGGATCTGCTGGAGGCTGCTGGACTTGGGGTGAAACCCTTCATTCACGGTCAGGAGGTTCCTCGTCTTGATGTCAGTGGCTTCCAATGGAATATTGAGTCATTACAGAAACACATTCAATTCAATTCAGTTTTATTCAGTTTTATTTATATAGCGACAAATCACAACAAAAGTCGCCTCAAGGCGCTTCATAGATACAGAGAAAAACCCAACAATCATATGACCCCCTATGAGCAGCACTTTGGCGACAGTGGGAAGGAAAAACTCCCTTTTAACAGGAAGAAACCTCCAGCAGAACCAGGCTCAGGGAGGGGCGGGGCCATCTGCTGCGATTGGTTGGGGTGAGAGAAGGAAGACAGGATAAAGACATGCTGTGGAAGAGAGACAGAGATTAATAACAGATATGATTCAATGCAGAGAGGTCTGTTAACACATAGTGAGTGAGAAAGGTGACTGGAAAGGAAAAACCCAATGCATCATGGGAATCCCCCGGCAGCCTACATCTATTGCAGCATAACTAAGGGAGGATTCAGGGTCACCTGGTCCAGCCCTAACTATATGCTTTAGCAAAAAGGAAAGTTTGAAGCCTAATCTTGAAAGTAGAGATAGTGTCTGTCTCCTGAATCCAAACTGGAAGCTGGTTCCACAGAAGAGGGGCCTGAAAACTGAAGGCTCTGCCTCCCATTCTACTTTTAAATACTCTAGGAACAACAAGTAGGCCTGCAGAGCGGGAGCGAAGTGCTCTAATAATGTGTAGCCACATCAGACACCACCTCCATTGTCAAGTTTGCTGATGACACTGTTGTTGTAGGCCTGATCTCTGACAACATCGAGACGGCCTACCTGGAGGAGATTAGGAACCTGGAGACCTGGTGCCAGGAGAATAACCTCCTCCTAAACATCAGCAAGACTAAGGAGCTGATCGTGGACTTCACCACAAAGCAGGCGAGGAATTACAAACCCCTCATCATCAGTGGCGCCAGTGGAGAGAGTGGACAGTTTCCGATACCTGGGTGTCCACATCACTCAGGACCTGTCATGGTCCTGCCACATCAACACCCAGGTTAAGAAAGCCCGTCAGCGTCTCTTCTTCCTCAGAAGACTTAGAGACTTCCATCTGCCACTGAAGGTGCTCAAGAACTTCTACTGCTGCACCATCGAGAGCGTCCTGATGGCAAACATCTGCACCTGGTTTGGGAACTGCACCAAGCAGGACAGACGAGATCTGCAAAGAGTGGTGCGCTCAGCCGAACGCATCATTCAATCAGAGCTCCCTGACCTGCTGTCCATCTACACCAAGCAGTGCGAGTCCAAAGCTAAGAAGATTATGATGGACCTCTCCCATCCCAACAATGGACTCTTCTCACTGTTGAGGTCTGGGAAGCGCTTCCGCTCCCTTAAGGCCAAAACAGAGAGAATGAGGAGGAGCTTCTTCCCCCAGGCTATTCGGGCCCTGAACCAGGTGTAGGACTGGACTCTCCCACACACATCACTATAAGACTGGACTCTCACACACATCACTATAAGACTGGACTCTCACACACATCACTATAAGACTGGACTCTCACACACATCACTATAAGACTGGACTCTCCCACACACATCACTATAAGACTGGACTCTCACACACATCACATCACCACACGCACCACCACACATTTCCTATAATTTCCCATAATTTATAATCTTTATAATCTCTCTCTGCTGTTAGCACATTTTTATTTATTTTTATTTTTATTTTTACTGTAAATTCCTAAGTTAATTTGTAAATTTTGTAGTAAATTGTAAATACTGTAAATCTTTTTTCTGTCATTTAATGGTCGGGCATTGCGCAGCTACAAGCATTTCACCCCCATGTCATACTGTGTATGGTTGTGTGTGTGTGACAAATAAAATTTGAATTTGAATTTGAAAAAAGAATCTGAATTTAATAGGGTGATATGGTACTACAAGGTCATTAAGATAAGATGGGGCCTGATTATTTAAGACCTTGTATGTGAGGAGCAGGATTTTGAAGAACCAGGCAGGTTTCTGGTTGTGCAGAGTCGTTGGGGAACCATAAATAAACCTAGTAGAGTCCAGAGTTTGGAGAACTAATCTGAAAAATATAATAGCGTGAACAGTAAAACTGCAGACTGAGTAGTGTGATAAGAGAGGCTGCTGGCAGACATGGATAATATGATAAACTTGAACTTTTTCCCTTTTACAATCATTTATTAAAACGTATTTCATATTCAGTTGCAGCTGTGAGGTCAGTTTACAATGCAGGCAGTGATTTCTTCATTCCTTCACAGTGAGCATGTTTTTATAAATAATAACTAAAATCACATTTTATCCCAGTTCATTTTTAACTTTTTCATAATGCTTTTCTTCTGCATTAATTAATTAATTTAGGTATTGGATTTGTTTGCTAGTAGGATGTAAAACATATTACCTTCACGATCTAAATTTAATCTTAAATACTTCTCACTGTGGACTCCTACAGCTACAAAGGAAATCCTCTTCAGTTCA
Organism: Neolamprologus multifasciatus; assembly: GCF_963576455.1. Taxonomy (NCBI): domain Eukaryota; kingdom Metazoa; phylum Chordata; class Actinopteri; order Cichliformes; family Cichlidae; genus Neolamprologus; species Neolamprologus multifasciatus. Next base: position 1,037,828 of record NC_140451.1, on the reverse strand, counting down.
CGTTAAACAGCCTTGCTGTTAGCTTTTCTTTCCTAATCTACTTACTGTACATTCATTACGTTTCTGTGAGAAGCAGCTACCTCTCACTGCTTTGAGCCCATGGCCAAACATCCGTTTCCTGTGTGTCACATGACTCGCGCTCTGCTGTCATTCAGTAGCTCTTAGCAAAGCACGTCAACCAGCGTCAGATTTCTTAGGTTTCTGCACCTTATCCGACAATGGCAACACTGGTGGCAAACAGGGCGATGGATGTGAACGGCCTGGCAGCGGCTTCGAGGACACATACCCAGGCTGTGACCAGGAACTACATCTCTCAGCCCCGGCTAAGTACGTTGCTAATGCAAGCTACCTGCTAACAAGGTTGTTGAGTTGCGTTCGGTGATGTAGTTGCGGTAGGAAACGGGATAACTTTGACTCGATGTATAAATGTAACATTTAAAATGGCACAAGGGACAGTATGTTTACGGACTCGTGCAATAGGCTAATGTGTAGTGTGAGAATATAAAGGTGTAAGATTGCGCTTAAGTCTTGGATATCCCATTGAACGGGGACGCAGCATTAGAGGGCATTAGCGTTAGCTAACTATCCTCCTGTGGTGCTGTACACAGGGTGTTAAACAAACCATCTTTTATTTTATAAATATTAATAATTAAATGCGAGTAATTCGGCAAATGAACCTTAGTGCTGCTGTACATGCTGCGTTTGGGAATATGTCATTTCTGTCAAACAGCAGTGTAGCCACGCTAGCATGCTGCCTTTCACGAATGTCTCGGAACTATTCATGAGATATACTCAGCGTGCGGGGATCTGTGGTACACTCAACTGGTCACGCATTTAAAATGTCATATCTGCGTGTTTGCAGTGTTTCACAGGCAGACCTATATTACACAGCCTACTGGTCGTGTGGGCCAGATGGATGATCTGTCATGTGATCGGATCACATGAGGCAGCCCGTGGTTAGGGAAGCTGACGTTCATGCTCTCGTGACAAGAATTTCGACATCGCTTTGGAAAATGAATGACACAAAACTGTAGAAAATGTGAAGATTTACTAAAACATCGACTCTCATGTGTCATCTGTCTATTAGGGATAGGTGTGGTGATAGGTATCTATACAGGGGCACCTAATATTGATGTTTTCATTCAATTACACTGTGAGAATATTACAGACAGGAAGGCAAATGTCTGTAATATTCAGTCTGGCCTGGACTGACTGCAGTCACTGTTGACATTGTTGAAGTTTTCCAAATCATTTCCAAATCATTTCTCCATGCACACACTGTTCCCATTAGCCTGAAGCTCAGCTGGTTGAGCAAATGTAATAGTCACATGACCATTTCTGTTTCTGTGAGTTTCTATCTATGCAAACAGCAGCACATTTGTAATTTTCACAGGTTTATCACAGATCTTTACTGTATTATTGCAAACAGACTGCAGGTTATTGCCAGCTTTACCCCATATGACTGATGACTGACAGCAGACTGTCTGTGGCAGGTTTTAGTCACCGTCTCGCCATGTTTGACAATCTTATTGTCAGCAAAAACACACCAATTATTACAGCACGTGGCATATCAAAAATGTGACAATAATTTCATATTGTGAGTGAAATATGATAAAAAAATATTATTGGGTGTCTGGTGATTCCCATCTTTACTATCTATAGTTATTTGCTCTTATATGGTTGTAACTAAAGGTGATATTTTCATCAGCAGCACATCTGTTGCATATTTAGTTGTTTTAAGTTATTAAACTCCCCGAAAGAAAATGGAAACAATTGAACTGTCAGTCCGTTTGTTGGTAATTAATTTTTGCTAAAGTCAGGATTCTGGTGTAGGCACATTTAAAGTTATAAAGAGTTGGACTGTGTTCTTCTCTTTGTGGAGTTTCCCCTTCGGTCACCATCCACCCAGATGGCTGTAGAGGACACACCTCAGCCCCACCTCTCTGACGCTGCACATGCAGGTTGATGTCGTTACTTCATCAGGAGCTAAAGAGGACAAATCCAATATTACAATGATTGATTTCTAAACCAAGTTGTGAACTTAAAGTGTTGCTAACCAATCACACAGCAGCTGTTGTGAAACAGTTCTGAAATGCTGCTTTTTGTCATCTTCAGTTCAATTAAACAGGATTCCTAAAAACTGTCATAAAACACTAAGAACATATAAGAACATTTAAATGAGAGCAGAAATCTCTATGAACACATTAAAGCTACTAAATGTTTTAAATTAATTCATCATTTACATGAATAGTTGATACGTTAATATTTAAAAAGTGTTTTCCCAAACAAAAGCACATTTAACGCACATGTGCTCATACAGATATTTTAATAATATTAACTGAGAAAAGTTGATCTACAGCACAATCAATCATTTGAAAGATTACCAATGGGCTTGACCTCAGTATGCTGGATTTCCTTCACATTAATGTAGACATTTCCTCTGCAATGTGACACACAAAATGTACAAATGGGTGCATAAAACTCAGAATCCTGAACAAACCTAACCCACACCAACTCTTATTATAACATGTTGTCACGACTGCAAAATGTCAGTTATTGATCATATATCCAGTGTCTTCTGCTGATCCGTATCAGGGTTTGGAATAAACTACTCGGGGTTCTTGGCTTTAAGTCCAGGCCTGGTTGACAATCGTTGAATTCTGTGAGAAAAGCTTGAAATGTTCCTCTCTCTCTCTCTATCTATCTCTCTCTCTATCTCTCTCTATCTCTCTATCTATCTCTCTATCTACAGATATAGATATATATATATATATATATAGATATATATAGATATCTAGAGATAGATATATATCTATAGATATATATCTATAGATATATATCTATATATCTAGATATATATCTATATCTATCTAGATATAGATATATATCTAGATATATAGATATAGATAGATATAGATATCTAGATATATATCTATATCTATATATCTATATAGATATAGATATCTAGATATATATCTATATCTAGATATCTATATATATATAGATATCTAGAGATATATATCTATCTAGATATATATCTATCTCTATATAGATATATATCTAGATAGATATATATCTAGATATAGATATATATCTATCTAGATATAGATATATATCTAGATATATAGATATAGATAGATATAGATATCTAGATATATATCTATATCTATATATCTATATAGATATAGATATCTAGATATATATCTATATATCTATATATATATAGATATCTAGAGATAGATATATATCTAGATATATATCTATCTCTAGATATCTATATATATCTAGATATATAGATAGATATAGATATAGATATATATATCTATATATCTATATATATCTATATATCTAGATATATATCTATAGATATATAGATATATATAGATATAGATATATAGATATATATCTATATCTATATATATATCTATATATATATATCTATATATATCTATATATATATAGATATATATATATATATATCTAGATATATATCTATCTCTAGATATCTATATATATATAGATATCTAGAGATAGATATATATCTAGATATATATATATATATATATATATATATATATCTAGATATCTATATCTATATATATATCTATATATATATAGATATATATAGATATATATATATATAGATATATATATAGATATAGATAGAAATATATACATTTTTTTTTTTTTCTTCAAAGACCATATAGGAGATATATGCAGTCTGAACTAAGCCATACAAATATGTCTTTGCTTTGTTTCTGGAGGGTTTTGTGCTGCTGAAACAGATGTTATGATGGTGCAGACATTAGTTAATATTAATGATGAATCAGTGTAGTGTACCTGGCCCATGGACATTTTTAATGGCTTTCAAAAGCTTTTATTTTTATGTTTACAAATATGAATGTAATGTAATTACCACAATATTTTATATTGTTTGACTTTTAAAAATGTTACAAAAGCCTTGAAATGTTGATGGTGTGGTGCAGCCACGCCCCCCTTTAGACTCAGCCCTGTTTCCTGCAGGTATGGCTTCCATGTAAAATGTTTTGCGCTGTGCAATCTAAAGGTGGTGTCACATTAGGTTAACAGTTCATCTGCATATTTGAGTACAACTTGTTGTTGGTTACTGCAGGTTGTGTAAAACACACAGTGGTGGATGGAGCAGCTACAAAGTTTCTGTTCTTCAGGTCAGAGTTTGTTGATCAGGAGCTTTGAAGGCGTCCTGATCGAGTTTATTTATAATCATATTATTGGAATGACTCGATGAATCGTTGCAGGCCTAATTAGGAGCAGAGCAGGAGGTTTTAAAAGGGTTTGTGCTGCTTCCACTTAGCTGTGTGATGGTGAGTCTTGGCTGGGCTGCTGCAGAAGCCCCGAGCCATGAGGCCAGAGAGCCGTTTTTTTTCTTTCCTGCTCTTTATGCAAGTGTCAGAGAAGCAAGCATGGACTAAAAGCCTCTCAGCAAACTGGAAGGAAATGACTTAATGGTGCTCAGGCCATCTGAGAGCTAAGCAGAAAGGATGCAACATGTGATAAAACCCATCTTGTAAAAACATTGAACAATCCTGCTTCTGAAATACTCTAATTTTGCCATCTTTTTTGTCTCATCAAACACATTACCAAACAGCAGCAGTCCACACTTATGATGAGGCAGCAATTTAGAGCTAAATGATAATCTCAAGTAACTGTTTGGAAAAGTGTGTTTGTCAAATAGTGCAGGTGCTGCATTCACAGTGTGTGTAGCCCTGCTGGAGGAGACGTGTGTTTCCATTTGTCTTCAACATGCTGCTTATATTTGGGAAAGGCAATGGCTTTGTCCCAGTCTAAAGGTAGTGTGTGTGACACTGACTTTAGTGCAAAACCATTGAATTTATACATCATTGAATGTTCCAGTAATATAGGCCCATAAAAGAAACCTGTAGTTTCTGGTGTCCAGTTCATTTAAAATCCTGGAGCTTGAACAACATGTTAGTGGAGCTTGATCTCAAGAGAACAAAGAAGCAGAGAAAGCATAATCTGCAGCATGGATGGGGCCAACTGTAACCTGGTCTGTTGGTGAGCTTTAACATGGTATAGAGATGTCTCTAAAATAAGTGTCTCTTATGTTGTCTTTGTTACACAGAACTATCTGAGAAGTGCTGAAAATTTGAGTTGCTTTGAAGAAAATACTTGGCAGGTGATTGGGTTAAACATTTGTCCCTTTTTACCATGGGCGGACTTCAGCCAATCAGATAAGCAAAATGGGATACAGACATTGGCTTGTCATGAAACTATTGTTTGTCACTATGTCAGGAACATTCACAGTAACTGTGTAAAGCGTTCGTCTAAAACGTGCCGTGATTAGTCCAACTGTGAGCACGGCTACCTGGTAAGATATACGTGATCAGTGTATTGCAACCTTTGACCTCTCACAGATTCTGATGCTGCAGGTTTGACCAAAATTCACTGAAGCAGCAGCAAAAGATCCAAACTACGCTTCACGTTTGGATGAACTCCGTCTGACTTTTGCTGTTTTGCTTCCACCACGATGAAACCCCACTTCCTGCACAGCTCGCTCTCAGTGTGTATGTGTGCGTCATGCTTTTATACTAGAATATATTGTACCATGGGTAATGGTCAATTGTGTCTCAGGCCAGTTTTGACCAAGTATGTAGGAGGGAGCTAAAGAAAACTCAGTTTGTCCCTCTGCCATGATACAATGGGGTTTTGTCATCATCTCGCTGGGTGGGTGGGCAGCGTGGACACTTAAGTTCGTAAATATGATGGCAGCAAACCACTCCAGTGTGAGCTGGAGGCCCCCGCTTGATGACCCAACAGAGCCACATCCACATACAGCAGAGATGGCATCCTAAGGCCACCGAGGTGAAAGCTTTTTGCCACGTGGCTTTGCTACGGACAGCCTCCAGAGGTACAAGCAAAACGTTCTTTAACCATCCTAATGATGGCGTTCACGGCGATGGGCGAGTCGTCTCCAAGTTTCTATACTCCGGTATAGGAAGGCCTGTTGGTGGGATTGAAGACATCCTCAAAGTATTCCCCACATCACCTGACTGCATCCTTAGTGGAAGTCAGTAGCACCTCACCCACACTACACCACGTGAACACCGCTTTCCTGCTCGGAGTCGCCTGATGGCTTTTGAGGTTTTCAGCTACCTCAAGAACTTCACTCCTCTTGGAACGCTGGGGCTGCCACAGACGAACCTAACAGGGCTCCTGTAGCGCCTCCCTGAGGTGTCTGGTGTCCACCATACCTACAACTGGCACCAACCTTCTTGCAGACACACCTCACTTTGAACTCAGAAGGTCCCGAGCCTCCCTCACAGTGCTGTAGAGGTTCTGTTGAAGATCCTAATTAAAGATCTTCTGAACCGGGGCCTCTGCTGTCCCGGACAGCTGTTAGCTCAGACTGGTTCCAGCCTGAGCTGTACGTTCAGCTGGCGTATGTTGCGGTGAAAAAAAAATTGCAGCAAAAAATTTTTTTTTCTGGCACAACTTCAGCTGCTTCCAAGCTGCACGGAGAGGATACAAGAATTCACAAAGCAGGAACTCCAGCAACACCTGAACAACTTTAATAACAGACCAACGCGTTTCGGCTTGTGGCCTTCATCAGGGTCGTAGTAAAACATTGTAAAAATTACTTAAATACAAGACAGGAAACAGAAAAAAATTTCAAATTAACCAGTCAAAACTTCATAGAGAGGTCAGCTGACATATAATAGGTAGGTATTGGTTAATTGGCTAAGTCACGCCCAAGTAAATACCGGACTAGATCATTACTGATGAGGAGGAGGGGGGGTGACATAACCCCCATATGTCTGAAAATAACACATGCATGAAATGCATAATATGCTATAAATATACACACAGGTTAAAAAAAAGAAAAAAGGGGGGGGGTCTTTAATGGTAAAAGCACGTTTGAATTAGAAAACAAGATTACATCATCACATGGGAACACATTTGTTAAAAGATCCTTATTTATGTCTCTAAAATGTAAAATATCTCAAATTTAGACTTGAATTGTAGACTTAAGATGAGATGTCTAAAGCGCTTCTTCTTCTTTGGCTGAAATAATAAGATTAATTAAATTATTACTCATGTGAGAGTAATAGTAAGTAGATGACCCAGTTCAAGGTTGGTACTTGACCACAGTTGAGCTTTGTTAGTATTCATCTCTGTCAGTAACAGTAGGAACATCAAGAACATCAAGCTCTCAAACCAAGAACTGCACAAACATGTAACATAACTGATGCCTAGTTCTGAGTTTTATGTAATAAATAATGCAAAGGTTTTGGGCTGTTCACATTTATAAGTGAGCCTAGTAAAGTGACACTAAAAACAGCCTGATGCATTATAATTATTATTAGCTAAGAAACATTAATATTCAGGCACTCGAAGAAAAACTTACCCCCCCCCAAAAAAGTCTTAATGTACAATTACAATACCTAATTTGACAATATTATTGAAAATAGTAAAAAATAAAATATATTTCGGCTTTTTTAAAAATTTCCTGCTGTTCAAACTGTTACTGAGCAAAACCCACTGCACTCACCAAATCTCGAGCATGCTCAGAATCAGCTGTTAGTTTAAAGAAAAGTCCAACATCACTATACTTTGATCAACGTCCAACCAGTTTAGGTTGGTACTTCAAGCCATCAAACAGTCTATAAGATCAGAGTGTGGAGCTGGTTTTCCACTGCGATGCCGACGTGACAGAGTCTGAGAGAAGCAGCTTGAAAATCCTCTCAGAGATGGAGCAGGAAAATAAACAAATAAAAAGGCTTTCTCATCAGACCAAGTCCTTTCTTTTAAGAGGCCTTTGTCTCTCTCATGTCAAATGCGACAAAAGCTATTAGCCCATGAAATGGCTTGTCTTTGTTTTAGTGGTGCATTCTGTCATTTAGTGCTATGAAAAGACATGGAGCAAGGCACTACATTTCTTTGTGAAGATTTAATTATTGGTAATAATGTAGTCACGATAAACAAATGTCTCATCTGTCACTATGAAAGTAATTTCTATAAAATCAATGTTATTTTTTGCAACAGTTCTATAATCCACATTCTAATTAGGTTTAAGCAGCTAGCTTGTCAGCAGGAAAAAAGACTCTTGCGTGGGCGTTTGCCATTCTTTTCATGAAAGAACATTAAAATGTACGCTGAGGATCTGACACCATTTCAGTCTGTTGCAGGAACAGAAACCAATCAGCACACACTAGTTTCACTGACCACTCACGGCTCACTTCCTGAAATGCCTCACCTTAAGAGCTGGTGGCTCTTGTTAGAAGAAATGCAGGAAATTCTCCACTGCAGAACTTAAACCTCGGACTGTAAGATGAGCATGATTTTGTTCAGTTTAAACACCCTGATGATTAAATGTGCAGTCGAGTATCTTTGTGCCCCAGCTCACAGCAGATCTGTACTGTTTGCAGCAGTGTGGCCTCTTTTGTTCTCGATAGTTTCTGTTTATTGAATCGTTCAGTTTCTTTTTGCTCATCACTCATTTTATTAAACATGAGTTTTGAAACGCGCTGCTTCCATTTCTTGTTTGTTTTGACAGAAATACTAAATGTGTATATTTTTCATGTAATGATCCCTTAAAAACGTGTCTTGTAATTTATTATAATAATGCATTTAGGACCCGGGTAGCCTGGGTATGACAGCTGTCATAGAATAAAGTATGTTTGGCTTAGCTTGATGTTATAAAAGCGTGAGGCTGCTGCACATAATGAGCACCGAGTTCTGTGGGGAACCCGTCTTTGTCTGCAGGACGTATTTGGGGAACAGCTTGTAAGGGCTTCTTTGTTGGGCCGCTCTGAAGCCGCTGTCCCAGACCTTATCTTGACTCTAGTCTGGGACGACCCGCAGGATGTGTTTGTAATCTTTTAATTCATTAATGCTTTTTTTTTAAGGTTTGTGTAAATTGTCTTTATTTGTACCTGCTGATGAAAGAAATCAATTGAATGGATAAGCTAGCACAATAAAATCTTCATCTGCTCCAAATAGCAGGAGGCTGTTGCTCTGTCAAAGCGTCGAGCTATTGTAAGTAGAGCACGAGGCTATCTGTGTGATAACCAGCTGCCTCTCCGTATACTCACTGGTCCTGCATACAAGAGACCCCACTCTGTTAGAAATGTGCTCCTGCTTCATGCCTGATTACATCTCCTCCCAATCAGTGCAGTGTGGTAGGAAGTCATCTTTATATGGAGCACCTGTGCACCTGCAACGATAAAAGCCTGCCTCGTTTTCTAGTGGTGTCAAACCCAGATGCTGATTGGTTGGTGGAGATGTGCCTGTGTCTGACGCCCCGCCCCCTGATTTTAAAATGTTTTCATTTTTTTGATTTATTCCAAAAGTCTGTCATTGGTTAAGGAAACATTCAGCTTGTCCTTCATCTGTTTGCTTCATTTTAGTTGCACTATTTCATTTCCCGTCTCTAATGTTGAAAGCACAAAGTAGTTTGCTTGGATAAAAATAAGGTCGGGATATTTTTCCAGTGCTTGAACTGCATCACGGCTCAGTCGGATGAAACATCCTGATCTATAGAAGCAGACGTTGATTCCACGTCATGATGCAAAAGCCCAGCAAGGCTGAGGACTGGTAGTTGCAGCTGATGAACCACACACTCGCTGTAAATAAGGGGAATAAACAAAGTCAAGTATTAATTTTGGTAAGATCGACTGATTTGGGTTTTCTCTTTTGGGAAAATCAAAGGGATGATGTGCCAGTAATCATCCTGCTAAAGCCGAGTCGCTCTCTGGTGCCTCCGTCAGAGGGAATGCTAGGTGTATGAATGGGTGTGAATGAGGTTTGGGCTAAAACACACAGACATTGTGTTCATTCGGCTCAAACGGTGCATTTTAATGGAAAGTTTAGCAGTGCAGGTTTTTGGTCTTTGATATGCATCAGCAGACAGGCTTGAGCTCCGCCGTCGCAGACTGTGGCGGGCTAAGGCAGACCGCACTCTGCTCTACAGTGTTGGTGAAGTTGGTGACCACCTGCAGCACGTTAGGCTAACCCTCCAGGCCACAGCTGATCTCTGCTGCTGCAGCTCGAGATGCTGCAGCTGAACGACATTAGCAACTGTTAACAACAGCAAGCTCAGAATGAAGTATTCAGCTGTTTGTTTTGATCCATCAGGTGTGACCTACGTCTGTAAACAACAGCTGATTCAGAGGCAGTTTGGTAGATGTGCCGGCAGTGTGCGTCGGGCTAACTCGTATGAATTAGCTGAGGGTTGTGTGTGTGTGTGTGTGTGTGTGTGTGTGTCTGTGTGTGTGTGTGTGTGTGTGTGGGAGCTGGTCGTAGGTTTTAATCAACCAGCATTCCTGTGTCCAGTGGGGCTGTGGGAATCCCGTGAAGTAGAGGCTAAGACGTGATTGTGAGAGCGCACATCACAGCAGCCACTGCTTTGTAGCCCTCGCTTATTGTCAGAATGATGATGCTCCCCCATTTCCATCCTAGGCCAGACTCCCCCTTTCCTCCCTTCTCCTCCCCTTGAGTCCCCCCCCTCTTTCTGCTGGGAAATTGAATTGTGTTGGAATGCTCTGTGCCTCTTTTCTCTGGCACTTGAATGGGCTCTTTAGTATTTCACACCAAGGTGTCCTTCAGGGTGCGAGGTCAGGCTACCAAAACAGCTTCTAGTGGCGGATTAGGACCAATTAACATCTTTGTACACAAAGGGCTCTGGCAGCTGAACAGGCTGCAGGGTGACCCACGCTGCTGTTGCATGCCAAACCAGGGGAACGCTGTACTTGAGCTGAAGTAGCAAAAGAGGGGTGGAGAAAGTTTTCTAAACCTATTGGGAAATGTTGCTACTTCACACCTCATGAACATATAGCCCATTGATGAGTCGTTACCTTGTGAAATGAGAGAGCAAACCACTTATTTTTTTTCCATCATCACAGTTATACACGAGAGTGTTCCCTGAACTGTTGTCTTTTTTTCTTCCCCTTTCATGTACTGATGGGTTAGCGTGTTGGGCCAGGGTTAGGCCTCTAATCCGTCGAGCTGCTCGTTCAGAGCCTGTACACACTTTAGACTTTGTGCCACCGAGGCGTCCGTTTGTTGTGATCGATGAACGCCACACAGGCTCGTTTTAACGTTACGTTAGTACTGATACAAGTTATTTCAGTAAAAATGTAAATTTGATTAAAATACTCTGACTTGCAGCACTGGTTGTTTAACTCGACCTACACGATGTAGGCTGAGGTGCAATAACAGGATTTATTTGCCACTAACCTCGCTGCTCTTTGACGCGCTGTAGCTCCAACATGTCTCTGAAATAATGCTGTGACTGTTTTACCTGATAGGACACCGACCATGACAATGCAAAGCTCCTTTTTGTTACATAGTAACATTTTCCTTGCACCATTATTATTGAGTATATTTACTAGAGGTGGGAATCACCATACATCCCACGATACGATATTATTGCAATTTTTAAAAATATTTTGCGATATTCAGATTCTGTACATAAAGGTAAACTTTATCAATCATCATTTTCTCTAATATCAAAGTCTCACACTCAGTCTTTCTCTCATTTCAGTTTGATTGTTGACAAACTGAACGGTTTGTATTACAGTCTAGTCCAACTTAACTGAATCAACCATCTGGTACAATTATAGCTATTCTGAACTATGCAGTTTATGAAAACTATGCAGCCCCTTCAGCAACTGAAGAATTTGAAAGGAAATTAAAACAAAATATAATTTTACATGAAATAAAAGTTTTAAACTTAATTAAAATAAAACATGTCTTAAATTAAAATAAGTAAACTGTCATGTTTATTAAACACATTTGGACAGTGAAGGAATGTCAGGATTGTTGCTCAGAAAAAGGATCAACATGCTCTGAAGTCAGAGCACAAAAACCTTTTTTGTAACAAAGTATCGATTTCTGCTGTCCCTGTATTGATACATTATTACAAACAAAACATCACCATGCTACACAGTATCCATTTTTCCCCCACCTCTAATAATTACCCTGATGTATCTCTTTTGAGGCCTGTTAGCAACTTCTAGTTTAAGTCTGTGTGTTCATGAACATGGCTAATCTGTTGGGTAATCTGATGCTATGAATGTTCACTGGACTTGTCAAATAAAGCTTTTTTGTTATGTAGTGTGAAGCGCTTTGGGGTCCATAGGGACTAAGTGAAGCTCTATACAAATACAGGCCATTTACTATGCAACTGTTTAAGGTTTAACGTATAAACATGCCAATTATTCCAGGAATGATCATGTAAAATAGTTCTTGGTCAGTCGTCCTTGTCAGGAGCTGCAGAGTCACCGTGTGATGTGCTCTCCAGTGTAGTTACACACTCTGCCATCATGCATGTGTTTCAGAAAAGCACAATGACCAAACATAGATGCTGAATAAACAGAATATAGTTTTCTGCTGTCAGATTATGTGGACTATACACAGCCAGCAGCTTGTTATCACAGAGACATGCTGGCTAGTGTGTACTGGATGCAGATGAGGCCATGTTGTTCACAGGAATATGTTTTAGCTTTCAGGTTAATGAAGAGTTTAGGAGACTGTGCAGGCTCACAGTGTGTCAGCGTTTCTGAAACACCTTCAATGACCTGTTTGAGCGTTTGGATCATTCCTGACACGCGTGTTCGTTTCTCTGAACTACACGTGAATGTCCTCACAGATCTGATCCAGAGTTTGACTTTGCCTGAATGTTTCTCTTCATTTTCTACACCAAACAACACAACAGAAAGAATCACTGCTGGTCTTTTGTCTTTATGTTATGTGTCAGGTTTATATGCAGATGTCAGACTCTGTTAACACCTGTGCTGGCTGTCAGGGGGGGGGATGTCCGTGAGGTTGATGACACTGGTATTCTTGTTCAGTGTTCTGGTATTATTTGGTCAGAGTGGTGCTCGTTCGTGTTGTTTAAGGAAAGCTGTATATTAAATGATGAAACCATGGACGTCCTGCCTGTCAGTGGGAAATGAGCAAAGCAAAGGTCATCTATAACCCCCCCCCCCCCCCCCCCCCCCCCTCGCACTGCAGTGCAAGGCCTTGTAGAACAAACAGACAACTCGAGTCATTCACTGGAAAGTGGACCCTGAGGCAAGAACTGAGATAAAGGCTGTTTAGAGTAAAACATTTTATTTTGGAGAGGAAATGTTATTTATTTCTTTCTTTTTTGTGTTTGTGCTGCCCTTGGTTTTCATCATCACACTTGAGCCATCTTTTATCGCACTAACTCAACAGCCCCATCCTCCCAGCACCACCTCCCATTCAGACCTCGTGTTCAGCACAGACGCACACAGTGTGTGTCTGACTAATAGAGGGTAAAATGCAGGTGTGTGTGGGAAATGGCTGCAATACTGTAGCGCATTGACAGGTTATTTTGTTGGCCCCTGCCTAATTAGTGGCATAGTGGATGCGCCCCGCTAAGCTTTAGTGCTTTATGTTCGTAGCAGTCTGCTCTAATTTCCCCGAGCCTTTGATATCAGCCCAGAGATTGACAGTTCACACATAAAGAAGAACAGCAGACCCTGATAGAAACAATGCCGCCACCTTCAGTCCCCCACTCCAACGCTCCCTGCACGTCTGCGTTTTACCACCCAGCTCTACAGATGTTCAGAGCAGAGGAATGGCGCTGAACATTATTAATGTTTGCGTGGCGCATTTTATTGCTTACTTCACAGAACCAGGACACTCTGCTGACCTGCTGCTCTGATGTGGTCTGAAAGCAGTTGTGTTCAAAAGAGACTGAACCTGCGCTCCTTATTTACACTTTGTAATATCACCGTCATTTATGGGTTTGACTTCCTGTCTGCTGCCACAGCTTAAACACCAGTTTAGTATACTCCAGGTTAGAAGGACAGGAAGGCACATATGTGCATCTATTGATGAATATGATGTGGCGATGGCGATTTAAGGAAGGTCGTGGATGGAGTAGAGGCTGCCTGCTCTTGGATTTGTAAAGCCAGCGATCGTTGTTAGCTGCAGCTCTGCAGAAGAAACTGGACGAGTGGAGTTTTGATGAACTCGCTGCTTCAAAAATCTTCCTTCATTGGGTGTTTTTGATGATAGTGATGGAGAACAGTGCAGCACAGTGCAGAGGGTTACACTTGAAATGGGCGCAGAGCACAGTGAATATTTGTAGTAATGCTAATGTGGTGTTGTAGGTGACGCAGTGGGTTTGATTTATCTGATTGATTCTGATTAGACTGAATTTATTTTGACTCTCATAGTCATGACATCAGCCCTGCTCTGAATGACATGGATTCTCAGTCACATTGACCCTCATCATTATTATCATCATTATTATTATTATTATTATTATTATTATTATTATTATTATTGTTCAGGGCACAGCCCTAACAGGTAAGCGCCTTCATTCCGCACCAGATGGAGACCCGTCCTTGAGTCTGTTGGAGGTTACTTCCTGTTAAAGTGCCAGATGCTGCTCTCTAATATTCTACGATCGTTGCCTCACGCTGACGAGACTGTTATGATAAAAAGGGTAATTGAATTAATTACAGGTGATAAACTGCTTGTGTGAATCAGTAAAAGGCTTGAGTCCTGCAGTAGAGTAGAAAAGCTTTGTCCATTACTGTTGTACTGATGTTACGCTGCAGTCGCACACATTCAGGGGTATCGCATTGTTTTCTGTTTTTATAGGATACTAGAGGTGGGAATCACCATACAACTCATGATACGATATTATCACAATACTTAACGCACGATACGATATTATTGCAATTTTTAAAAATATTTTTGCGATATTCAGATTCTGTACATAAAGGTAAACTTTATCAATCATCATTTTCTCTAATATCAAAGTCTCACACTCAGTCTTTCTCTCATTTCAGTTTGATTGTTGACAAACTGAACGGTTTGTATTACAGTCTAGTCCAACTTAACTGAATCAACCATCTGGTACAATTATAGCTATTCTGAACTATGCAGTTTATGAAAACTATGCAGCCCCTTCAGCAACTGAAGAATTTGAAAGTAAATTAAAACAAAATATAATTTTACATTAAATAAAAAAGTTTTAAACTTAATTAAAATAAAACATGTCTTAAATTAAAATAAGTAAACTGTCATGTTTATTGTTGCCAAAAAACAAGTTAAACACATTTGGACAGTGAAGGAATGTCAGGATTCTTGCTCAGAAAAAGGATCAACATGCTCTGAAGTCAGAGCACAAAAACCTTTTTGTAACAAAGTATCGATTTCTGCTGTCCCTGTATCCATACATTATTAGCAAACAAAATATCACCATGCTACACAGTATCCATTTTTTCCCCTATAGGAGACTCTGACGACTTCACACGTTACAAACAGGCACACAGCTCCTCACTTTTTTTTTCTTTTTTTTTTCCTCTATTATTCTTCGAGCTAAGTTTAATTGAGCTGCATTTTTATAGAGGTGCAATTTCACAATTTGTGTATATTTTCTAAGTTCACTATTTTGTCATGTGTTGAGAAAAACAGAGATTTAAAAATCACATGGTCTAATATTTACATTTAGCATAACTGCAACGTTCTTTTTTTTCCTTTTTTTTTAAAGACTCGAAAGGATTTGAAATTCAACGTTTCAGACTTGTGACTTTACTCGGACTTTTAAACCAGTGACTTGAGACTTGACTCTGACTTGCCTGACATTACTTGAGACTTACTTGAGACTTGAGGATAAAGACTTGAGACTTACTTGAGACTTGAGGATAAAGACTTGAGACTTACTTGAGACTTGCAAAACAATGACTTGGTCCCACCTCTGGATATCTCAGTCTTAATCCATAGGGTTTAATGTGAAGTTGGCACAACTTTGTAGCTATACTCTTCTGGGAAGGCTTTTCACAAGGAGTGTGTTTTTGGGAATTTCTGGCCATTCTTCGGAAGCACATTTGTGGAGTCAGACACTGATGTTGGAGGAGAAGGCCTGGCTCACAGTCTCTGCTCTAAATCTTTTTTTTTCTGCCTGTCCCATTTGGTTCTTTAGCCGTCAGAATTGTTGTCTGAAGACCAACAGGGATACCCAATGGATTTATTTTGCGAAATGGATCATCATGGCATTGCCGTATTGGTCCATTTGATTGACCTTTGTTTTTATTATTTATTTTATTTTATTTTCAGTTTTTTATTTTCAGTTGTTAGCTCAGCTCCTCACTAACAGCTGAAGTATTTGTATCACACTTTAGGAGGAAAGTATTAAACACTTATTGATGTTTGCCTGTCAGGTTTAACTCTAACAGCGCCGTCAGCCGTCTTCTGGACTGTAGTTAATAACTGGAAAAATGAGTCCGAGTGTTTTTGAGATGTTTGCTATTCTCATGCTGCAGGATGGGATCAGAATCCTTCTTATGGTATCAAAAATGGTTTCGAGTATTTTTGTGGATGTCAGTGTTGAGTTTGAAATTGTAATATTGCGAGAACCCGAATATGAAGTATTTAATGTATATAACATCTGCTCCGGTTCTCATGAGTCGTACGTTTTGATTGATTCGTGTGATTGATTGTGTGACGGTGTAATCGAACAATGTGAAATTCCTCCATTTCTTGACCTGACATTTGGCTTTTTGTGACATTTTAGGGCTGAAAGTGCAGTAAAATTGTTCTCACAGCAAAAGGTCAGCCTGCGGTGATTAGCAGTTTTGGCTGTGGAGAAGTCTGCTTATTGCACTGATGATAGGTGGCTCGCTGCAGAAGGAAATTGAAGTATTGTGTGTTATTTTCCTGTTGTGCTGCCTGTTGAGGTTCAGAAATGAGTAACCTGTCTCTCTATTCCAGCCTACTCCACTGTATCGGGTGTAAATGGACCCCTGGTGATCCTGGATAATGTGAAGGTAAGGCTGCAAAGAAATTCTGTTTTCATCAGGCGTTCTGTCCGTGGTGCTGCTAATACTCGTTCATCTATTGTGCAAATCCTCTTACAATATGTATTAATTAGGTTGCAAATAGTGGCGCTGTCGCTCGGTAAACTCCAAATGTTTGCAGAAGTCAGTATAAATCAGCACTTTACTAGCCGGTGTGCTCTTTTATAATAATGATAAAAATGTGTTTTTCTGTTGCTGTAGTAACAGTGTTGAATCTCTTTGAATTAGTTCCCCAGGTATGCTGAGATTGTTCACCTGACCTTGCCAGATGGTACCAAGAGGAGCGGGCAGGTCCTCGAGGTGATTGGAACCAAGGCAGTTGTTCAGGTAAGAAATAGTGAGTGGAAACGAAAACATATCAGCTGACAGCCTCTGTGCTGTAAGCTCTGTGCAATTGCATTTTGCTATCCTTACTTGTGCCCATGCCCCCAGTTTGTTTGATTACTGATTGATGATCGTGGCCTGCTTGAAAGGTTCGGTTGGACTCAGGTAAGGTACATGTGCCTTAGCATGGATCTTCATCCTTCCTCAATGACAGCTTACGCCATTAAAATTGCTTTGTTATACATAAAAATATTTTTCCACTTAAGCTGCCAAATGCATGAAATGATAAGATGATAAGATGACCAAAGCATACACAAGAATCCAAACCTGGTTGGGCACCATTCAAGGTCCTAGAATACATTGATTAACCATGCAAACACTGTAACTTACTATTGTGTTGTCTGAATGCTCCATAGTAGCATGCTAGCCTTTTTCATACTAGCCACAATAAGTTTTCCATGCAGAAACCAACAGCACCTCATACAGCTTTGCATGGTGTTGTGACACGATGGTTGAACCAACCAATCAGCAGATATAAAGAGGTTATGGTTGGAGGTGTCTCACCAAATGAACATAAAACTGAAAAAGAGCCTGGCACAGCCACCACATGAATCTACAAACACACACGTGCACCATGAGCGCACACAGCCACACAAAAGAAGGGATAGCACAGCCGTAGACTCGACAATGCAACATCAAAGGAATCTACACTTAACATCATCATGATCAAGTAGTCAATAGTTCAAAATAGCTAAACTGCAATTGAACTTACTGATAATTAGAGCAGGAGAGTTGTAGGTCTTTGATCACTGTGCTGTAGTTTCATTGTAGCAAATATGTCCGTGTAGAGCACCTAAAACAAAGGCTGTGATATTTATTTGTTCAGGCAAACAGTGACTCTCATAAACCAGCACTGTTTGCCTAAAGTGAGCTTTCCTACCCATTTTTGTAGTATTTGCATTTATTTATTTATCTATTGCCTTTGCTGTAGCAATCAGAGTTATTGTCTGAAGGCCAAGAAACATGCCCAACAGATTTATTTTCCTAAGTAGACCATTACAGCTTTGCTGTACTGGTCCACTTGATTGTCATATTTCATTTCACCTTTATTCTTTATTTATTTTTTACTTTCACATTTTTAACAATAGAAACAGACAGGACCGGGGGACAGGAAAGGAAAAGACGAAGAAAAGAGAATTTGGGAAGAGGCTGAACAAAAGGAGAGGGAAAGAAAAACGGAGGGGAAGAGAGACGAGAGAAAAGACACACAAAACCAGCTCGATCACCTGCTGGGAAAAAAAACAAGCAAAAAGGGAACAACGCTGTAGGAAAACCACAGCGGCAACATAGATACGCATGAGTAACAGTAAATAATAAATATTGAATGTTACTGAGCAGCACACAAAACCGACAACGAACCATATGTTTACAAGGTTTCTCCATGTAACTGTCTAATAGTAGGTGTGGGGAGCCATAGCCCCCAATGACATTAAGCAGGCATGGAGTAGATCCAGGCCCCAGACATCTAGAGGCCCCCCAGAGCACGAGAGCCCCAGGAGGGCCACCGGAGGGTGCCTGCAGACTCCACTGGTAGGCAGCTATGCCCGGGTGGGCTGAACCCCAGGCTTAGAGGCCCGAGATCTGAGGGCCTCACACACCCCTGAAGGGGCCCGTCTGAGCCACAGGCGCCAGGCCCCGCCAAGCAGCCGCTGAGAGTGAGCCAGTACACGCCCGAGCCCCGGACACCAAGAACCACCAACGCACCGACGGGTGGGGGCATCAGACACCAGCAAGGAGTGTGGCGAGGTCGCAGCACATGGCCCCGCCCCTCCCTGAGCCTGGTTCTGCTGGAGGTTTCTTCCTGTTAAAAGGGAGTTTTTCCTTCCCACTGTTGCCAAAGTGCTGCTCATAGGGGCTCATATGATTGTTGGGTTTTTCTCTGTAGGTATTATTGTAGGGTCTACCTTACAATATAACGCGCCTTGAGGCGACTGTTGTTGTGATTTGGCGCTATATAGATAAAACTGAGTTGAATTCCTGGCCCCCACCCCAGACTGCAAACAGAGAACGGGGGTGTGAAGAACCTATACCTCACTCCGCATGCTCATATGTGGCGTTGCTCATGGTACCCTCTGCAGCTGGTGTCATCACAGGCTCTCCCAAGAACTCTCCATGTCTACATGTATTTAAAATTGAGAGGTGGGCACCGGGACTGGAGGTGGGGTTGATTAAACAGACCATCCCTTGGACGCCGTTTACTGTGCCCACTCCTAAAGCCCTAAATGTATGTGTGTGTCATGAGAGTTTAAGTAATGCAAGTGTGTAAGTTGTAGAATAAAATTGAGGCCCAGGTGTCCAAGAGGGGACAGAGGTCGAATGCTTTCCCTGCACCTCAGTGACGCACCTGTACCTCTGCATGTGTGGTGGTGTGATGGAGTGGGAGGACGAGGGAAGGATTGGGGGGGACACGGTCAAATGCCTTCTCCAAGTCTACAAAACACATGTAAACTGGTTGGGCAAACTCCCATGCACCCTCAAGTATCCTTGAGAGGATAAAGAGCTGGTCAAGTGTTCCACGACTAGGACAAAAAACCGCATTGTTCCTCCTGTATCCAAGGTTTGACTAGCGGGCGGACTCTCCCTTCCTGCACCCTGGCATAGACTTTCCCAGGAAGGCTGAGGAGTGTGATCCCCCTGTAGTTGGAACACACCCTCCGGTCCAGCTTCTTAAAGATAGGAACCACCAGCCCGGTCTGCCAATCCAGAGGTACCGTCCCTGATATCCAAGCAACATTGCAGAGGCGTGTCAACAAAGACAGCCCTACAGCATCCAGAGCCTTCAGGAGCTCAGGGCAGACCTCATCCACCCCGGGAGCTCTGTTTAACTGTCTCGGTGACCTCACACCTAGAGCTGTCCTCGTCCCCAGACTCTGCTTCCTCCACGTTCCAGTGGGATTAAGGAGGTCCTTCAAGTATTCCTTCCACCGCTGACAATGTTCTCAGTCGAAGTCAGCAGCTCCACCCGCACTATACAAAGTGCAGGTAGAGCACCGCTTTCCCCTCCTGAGTCGCCTGACGGTTTGCCAGAATCTCTTCGAGGCAGTCCGAAAGTCTTTTTCCATGGCCTCTCCGATTCCTCCACACCTGAGTTTTTGCCTCAGCTACTACCCGAGATCGCGTTCATGATCTCGGGTAGTAGCTGTAGCTGACCTATCAGCTGCCTCCGAAGTCCCACGGGCTAACCAAGCTCGGTAGGCCTCCTTCTTCAGCCTGGCGGCTCCCTTCGTCTCCGGTGTCCACCATTTGGTTCAGGGGTTACCACCACTACAGGCACCAACCACCTTGCGGCCGCAGCTCAGTGCAGCGGCTTCGGCAGCAGAGGTGCTGAACATGGTCCATTCAGACTCAATGTCCCCAGTCTCCCTCAGACTGCTGTTGAAGCTCTGCCAGAGGTGTGAGTTGAAGATCTCACGAACCGGGGCCTCTGCCAGGCATTCCCAGTGCCCCCAAACGTATGCTGAGGGGGCACTGTCTGGCATCCTCCCCTGCCACCTGATCCAACTCACTACCAGGTGGTGATCAGTTGACAGCTCACCCCCTGTCTTTACCCGAGGGTCCAGAACATGTGGAATTGCTCATTAATTCCAATCTTATCTCTAATAGCACCAGGCTAAGATTAATGTTAACCTAATGCATGATCCTGAACATTTCAGCATGTAGCAGCAGCTTATTTGAACCATGTATCAACCCTCAGACTACTGCGTAGTGTCTGTAATTGGTTAGTGAGGGGAGGAGCTCAGTGCCGGACTGTCTGCAGCTTTGCCATGTGAAGTCTTTTTCACTTTTGACAACCCTGATAACCAGTAAACATGTAACTAACATGCTGAGGATGTCTTTGCTTCCTTTCTGTGTTGCTTCAGGTGTTTGAGGGAACATCAGGTATTGATGCCAAGAAGACAGCATGTGAATTCACTGGTGATATCTTGCGTACGCCGGTGTCAGAGGACATGCTAGGTATGATCAACGTGATTTAATGATTAAAATGCTATAGCACGCTGAATTAATGCAGTCAGCTTATTTGCTTGTTACGCTAATTTCTAAATAAACTGTAAAATCAAATAATTAAATCAAAGCTTTTATTTTAATGTTCTTGAATCTCAATCACTGTGACTGTCTCAGTGCAACACAAGGTTACATACATTTGAATAGAAGCAGAAAGTAGAGATGCTTTTCCTTTTTTTGAAGTCATCACTAACACGAGTTTATAATTGCTGGTTACTTCAAAGTAAAGCAGCACAAAGTAGACAGAATGTGCCTCATCTCATTAAACAATGATGTAATGTCTAAATGCCTCCTTACCAAAATATTTCCTTTTATAGGTCGTGTGTTCAATGGTTCAGGCAAACCTATCGATCGCGGGCCGACTGTTCTGGCTGAAGATTACTTGGACATCATGGGTATGTTAACCTCTTACTTTCCTGCTGCTAAGTCATATAAGAATTCGGAGTGGGGGAAAAATGGATACTGTGTAGCATGGTGATATTTTGTTTGTAATAATGTATGGATACAGGGACAGCAGAAATCGATACTTTGTTACAAAAAGGTTTTTGTGCTCTGACTTCAGAGCATGTTGATCCTTTTTCTGAGCAAGAATCCTGACATTCCTTCACTGTCCAAATGTGTTTAACTTGTTTATGGCAGCAATAAACATGACAGTTTACTTATTTTAATTTAAGACATGTTTTATTTTAATTACTTTTTTACTTTTTTTAATTGTTTTATTTAATTACTTTAATTTTAATTTTATTTTCATTTAATTTTAATAGATAAAATGAATATTGATAAAGTTTACCTTTATGTACAAAATCTGAATATCGCAAAATATTTAAAAAAAAATTGCAATAATATCGTATCGTGCGTTAAGTATTGTGATAATATCGTATTGTGGGATGTGTGGTGATTCCCACCTCTACTAAGAATGCAGTGTCATAAACAGAAACGTATAAAATCATTCAGGTACAATGTCCTAAAAAATCACCAAATAGTTATTGTCAGGGTTTTATTGTTATTGTTATTGTTATTATTAATAATAATAATATTGACCAAAGCTCACTCAGCGGTGTATTCTGAACTGTTTTACTGTCCCAGGTCTGAACATCAGTGAAATACCACAATAACATTAATTTATTTTTACTCATTCATTTTTTGCTAATACAGTTAAGTGTCCTTTTTAATAGTGTTAAACTGTTTTCTTCAGTTCATTTTGTCTCCTTAACAAAAGAACATTTCAAGAACTTTAGCTTCATTTGTGAGAAATTAAATGTTTTATGTAAACCAAACGTAAATGTTGGTTTACGACACCAACTCTCTGCCATCTATAATCCAGTTTTGAGATCCCTTCCCAGACGCCTTAACGCCCACTCACATCCTGGGCCATCTGACCTCAGGAAATCACATGATAAGGTGGGGCCAGGTTTCACAATGAACTCACTCGAAACTCTGGCTGATTGGGACCCACACCCAGTTTCACACCTTGGCTCAGGCGATTAGAGGATCATCAGGGGGTCCTTTTGTCCCTCTGTGGGGGGAAACTCCCACTAGGTTTATATCTGGGACTCTCCACCATTTGACCTTAGAACTGAAGAAGCTTCTCGGATGAAGTTGAAACGTCTTCAAGTAACTTAAAGAAGTCCAGACGCTTTTCTTTCCAAGCTCCTTTGACTTTAACAGGAAATGTTTTTATTTTGAAGTTTAGGAAATTATCCTAGCATTCTGCTACTCGCGGAATAGCAAGTAAATGTTCAAATGTTGAGTACACAACAGACATGAATGCCAGTCTGTTCTCATTCTGCAATCAATTTATTTATGAGCACATGTACAAACAACACAGGCTGATTAAAGTGCTGTACACAGTAGAAAGTAACACACACGAAGAACAAAACCAAAGCTAGTGAGTAAAGCTGTGTTTCAGATGGGTTTAAGGATGTCGAGTGTTGAGAGATCCTGATGTGAGGAGGCAGACTGTTCCAAAGTTTGGGGCCAGTCTGGGCTTCAGTCTTATCAGCTTCTCAGCTCACCCACGTGTGTCAGTTTTCATGGCTGTTTTGGCTGAGCCATTTAAAGTTGGCTCGGCTAACGTTATGTCAGGTTGGTGCATAAGATGAGCCATCGTGTTCATGAAATTCCCAGAGTCTTTAAATTTATGTAATAAAATATCGATACTCCGTGTCCGTGTGTTGAGCCAGTATTCCCAAATATCACTATGCTATAGATTTTTTTCCCCAGAATAAACCCAACCAGTCAAACGTTTGGGGTCCTACATTTACCATCAATACTTTATCCACACAGTGCGTTGAATATTAATGCTGGTGTAAAAGGTAGAAACAGTGGATGTTACTTCAGTAATCACAGCCATGGGTCCTTTAACCCTTTAAAGCCGGTCAGAGCAGCACGCTCTGTTTTGTGTAACTATTTTTAAATCCCGGTAGCTCTGCAACCACGTGAGCTAGCGCAATAATTTTTTTTGCATATGAAACCGGAGGAGTTGTACTTACATCTTATGCCATCAGCTTGTCCTCGGTCACAGTTTCCTTCCACATATAGCTTTGCAAAAACTGCATAAAAAGCACTTGCAGCAACAAAAACATAATATTCCAGAAACACGCTTTGCTGATCCGATCAGCTGTTTGTAACACTTCCTACGTCCATCAGCGCGAACTATCGCATGTCCGCCATGACCTGCCCGAAACCGGAAGTGACGTCATTTTCGCAGAAATGTAGTTTTTTACCATCAGGGCCTCATGAGCCTATACTGGTGTTCTTAAAAGTTATCTTTGACTTTCTGACTTTCTGTGTGGTTTCTGGGATGCTTAGGACTCATATTGCACTGCTGGAAATAGTTTATTTTGATGCATATGCTGCTTTTTTGCAAATTTGCATTATAATATTTATTTTCGTTTTTCCTGCAGTATATAAAAATTGGTGTATTTCAAAAATAAAAGTATGAAGACACTCAAAATAAATTTCCTGTGGTGGGAAACTATTTTGTGCAACTTTTTTGTATTTACAGTTTTGAGGGATAAGCCTCTTAAATTTCTCTAACTAGAAATATATGTTAAAAAAACAAAAACGATTTTACATTTTTTTGTAGTTTATTGCACTTTTTTGCAATTTATGTAATTACTATGAACTTAATGCAGACATATTATTAATATTTAGGCTATAATGGTTGTATTGATGTATATCAACTTGAAATGCTCCCAAAAATGGCTCCACAACATGTAAAGATATAATATAAGCTCTGGCGGACTTGGTTGTATGGTAGGTCTTAAAGGGTTAAGTGATCTGGAAGTATTTAAGTCCTTTCTTCTGGAACAGTCTTCCATAGGTTGGATGGATATGATGGTCACTCTTTGCATGTCATGTGATCAGTCTGCATCCATAGGCGCTTGATAGGATTAACCCTGAACCCGGTCAACACCTAACCACTGCTTCTCTTAGCGCCGTGCTGCAGCTCGTGGTCACACTACAGGGCCACAGTGGCTCTGATCCTGTGGCAGCTACACGGTTTGACATGCTGTTGTGAAATATTGATAGATTAGTGCCGGTGAACCACATGAGTGAGAGTTCCTGAGCAGGTCTCTGTGCACATCCTTGGATGACCCCATTCAAAGTCACTAATGAGTTGTGACTAATTCTCCGCACCCCCCATTGCTCCTGACGGTAGACCAGGTTATCCACTAATTGAAAGGCCTGTCAGATGTTTTCTGTGCCAGATACTGACCTGTGTAAGACGTCTGTGTTTGGCTTTAAGCAGGTGGTGGGACTGGGAAAGTGCCCTATAAGTGCAGTTACCCTTTGATCATATAGTAAGCAAGCAGCGGCTTAATTGGCAGAATTCCTAACAGTCATTTGTCTAATGTAGCTGTTGTCCTTGTACTATTATTTAATGGTGCAGCTCAGAAGAGCATGTTGAAACTGTAATAGGAAATATTTTCATTGACTCAGTATGTAGCCACTGTAACTAGAATGTAAACTATGCTCAGCAGTTTTATTGGAGCACATGAGTGTACAGTGTAAGTTAGCTTCCACAATAACACGATATAATTGCTTCTGATTGTTCACATCAAATTAATAATCTCACTTTCCATTTCAGCCGTTGCACAGCCTTTTACTTATTATTATTATTACGTTTTTTCTGCTGCGTGTTTTGTCTGGTCAGGTCTGTGTGACTGACCTGTATGATGAACAGTGAAGTGTGCTATTGCTTCCTTTGTGTCCAGCTGAATACGTGTTTCTGTCTCCAGGTCAGCCCATCAACCCTCAGTGCCGTATCTACCCTGAGGAGATGATCCAGACTGGCATCTCAGCCATTGATGGCATGAATAGCATTGCTCGAGGACAGAAGATCCCCATCTTCTCTGCCGCTGGGCTGCCCCACAATGAGGTGAGATCAGCATATCATTTTATGTCTTTAGTGACAACGCCAAGAAGTCTCAATGCTGGGCCACTAGGTACCACTGGAAGCACTGAATATCTCTTTTTATCTTTATTGAGAATCAATCCCCCGTAAACCCCAGAGCATACCTGAGTATTAGCTGGGATAAGTGTGTTTAGCATTATGTTCATGTAGTGTTTGGTGTCTCTGTAGTGGCTTCAGAGTGAACTCTGATAGCATCTTCACATGATGCCACTCAAGTCAGTGTCAGTTTAGGCAGAAGACTGAAAATGAGGTGACCCTTCCCATTGCATGTAGTCGGTTGCAACAAGAATAACTTCATTAAACCTATTGCATTACTTCCTGTGTTCATTTGGTATCGCAAGCAGATTTTGACAAGGAAGAAGTGCATGGAGTAAAACACAAAAGTAATGTGTCTCTGTCCGGTTTGTAATTCTGACATCATCAGCTGTTTCTGGGTCCTAAAATCTGTCGCTTCAGGTCCCAAAGTCAAACAAACACTGCAGCGTCACTGAGAGTTAAAACCTGTCTAAATTCTTTCATCTTTAATAAAATGATCAGCGTTGCTGCTTTACCAGGTGTAACAATTGAGTTTAACATCCAGGCATCCATGAAAACAGAATTTATTAAATTTAACAGAGTTAGAAGTTAGAAATTAGCAGGAAGTTAGCAAGAAGTTAGCAGGAAGTTAGCAGGAAGTTAGCTCGCTAGCTTCCACCTAAACATGATATAGCATGTTCTGACTGAGAGATTTGTGAATAAATTCAAACGTACAGCTCTGTTATCACTTCCAACATAAATGAAGACAGAAAACTCATTTTAAAAACATATATATTGTCCAGTGTCCAGGATCATATTCTATAAATCATGTCTGTAATTGCTGACCTGTGAGGAGCACAAATCCATGAACACAATCTGTTGTTCAGGAGTGATGGTACAACTGCTGGTTCAACTAATGATAGTCACATAAATGATCATTTGAAAGTGCTATATACATCTCAAAACTGGCTTATTCGGTCGTTAAGTCTGACGTCACTAGCCGTGTCTGGGCCTAAACTCCGCTGCAGGTCCATATATCAAACGATCACTATGGCATTACTGAGAGTTGAAAAACTGTCTAAAGTCTTTCATCTTTAATAAAATGATCAGCGTTCTGCTCTACCAGGTGTAACAATTGAGTTTAACATCCAGGCATCCATGAAAACAGAATTTATTACATTTAACAAAGTTAGAAGTTAGCAAGAAGTTAGCAGGAAGTTAGCAGGAAGTTAGCAGGAAGTTAGCAGGAAGTTAGCTCGCTAGCTTCCACATAAACATGATATAGCATGTTCTGACTGAGAGATTTGTGAATAAATTCAAACGTACAGCTCTGCTATCACTTCCAACATAAATGAAGACAGAAAACTAAACAGCAGTGACGTTTGTAGGGTTACTGAAGTTGGGCTAGCTGCTATATAATGATGTGCTACGTGATCGCTAGCTACACAGCTATGTTAGCATAACATTAGCACAGTGAAGCTGGAGGATGAACACCAACTTTTTTCCACTCGATAAAAGTTAACGTGAGGGTTCCTGGTGGTTAGGGACAAATTCAGTCGCATGGCAGGATGCTGTAAACGGACCAAATTTCAGTCAGGAGAACAACTGAGATAATCCATCCACAATACGAGGTTAGTCATTAATATACTGCTGCTGGGCTGTAGTTACATCGTATGGGTTTAAAAACTGAGCTTTAAAATGAACAGTGGTAATAAAAACTGAGAGAGGCCGACAGTAATCACTGACTGTTTTTAGGGGCTTGTTCAGATTAAATAGAACAAGATTCAAAGCATTAAAACATGTTAACAACACAACAGCCATAATAAATTCAGAGTAGTGTGGTTCATACGTCCTCACTTAGAGACCAGATATGGTTCGGACAGTCTTAGTTTGCCAGATCACCAGAGACCAGAGGAGGTTAAAGTAGTGCTATCCACCCACCTAATACGTGCTCTGTGGTCCAAATAACAACAATTAGAAAAACCCAACCGACACCAGGGAGTTTATGTCCCACTTCCCACATACAGGAAAAGAACACGGTACTAATGGGAGAGCACCATTTATATACAGTGATGGATGGTTTATCATGGAGTGGACAGATATTACATTTACAGCCACTTACATACTTTTTAATTTAGGTATTTATTTAGGTGTTCATGTGTAAAGGCTGAGGAGATAAAGTAGAATTTACTTCAAACAGAAGCAGCACTTTGTTTTCTTCTCTTTAGAGATGAGAGTAATGGATACGTGTGGCTCCTCCTCCTCTTCACTCGTGTCAGAGTTCAGACATGGACAGTTTGTGTATTACATTACATTACATTAATCATTACATTTGTTACAAATGTAATGATTATTTATTACATTACTGATAAAACAAGATAAAAAGAATTGACCTCAGGCAGCTGGTGATCAGTCACCAATCATTAGTGCAGCCCTCGTCTTTAGTCTGTCCTTTTGAACCTTTGTCTCTTAAACTCGCAGCTTTAAACTCAACCTTTTTCATCCCTGTACTCTGGGAGGTCACGCTTTTACCAAACTGTTGTACCAAGAACTCACAGCTGCTTTGAATACACCAACAACGTTTTGCTAGCTCAGAGGTTTAAGCTACATGCTTTGGGATATGTTGAGGTCCAATTTTGTGGAAGTCTTTCAGTGGAAATGTTTAACATGAGTGGGATGACTCATGAGTGGTAGCTGTGGTCCTTCTGTGTCACATGACAGCTGTTTTGTTTCCTTTTTGGAAGTTTTTGTGCCTCACAGTGGAAATTCATGACTCAGTTGTAGTGTGTTCATGTTCAGACACTTCACAAATGTACTACATCCCCAAATATCCCTCGTGTATAAAGCTGGGTCAGGTTCAGTGTGTTCAGCTCAGGAGCACCAATTTTATTGTTAGGATTTGATCACCAGCCTAATTTCTGCTCTTTGGACATTAGGGCTGCCACAAACGATTATTTTGATAGTCGACTAGTCACTGATTATTTTTGTGATTAGTCGACTAATCAGATCATCATCCATTGGACGTAAAACTACAGCTTATTGCACCAGCAGCATCTGCTCTTATATAACTATCATTAGCTTACAGCTTTAAGTGTTTAAGGTGCTAACTAAAAATAAAGACAAGATGATAGTTTATTCAATTTTAATGAATTTTGCAGATTGTTTCGGTGAAGTTTAATAAACTCCTTGCTATCTAAAATATAACAGGACACCGGAGTAAATTCTCAGCATCTCACACTTCTGATAATCAGCTGTCTGCTTGACGTTTATTCAGCTGTGTAAAAACTATAACTTTAATCTCAGCCAAACCGATTTACTCAGGAACAAATAAAATACTGAAAAAGCCAAACAATAACATTTTAAGTTATCTAAGTGACTTATATATCATGTTTAACCTGAGTAGCGAAAGACGGCGGTGGGTTTGAAAACGATTAGCCGGGAGTCCGGTGTTCTCACGGCTCTAGTTAGCCTAGCCCCCGGCTAGCTATCGAGCTAGTGGCTAACAGACGTCTCCGAAAACGTCGGAGCGCTTTTGAAAATATGTGGTGTCTTGATAAACTGAGCAGATATTTGAGGTTTACACAGCTACATTCTCGCCTGAAAATATGTTAAACGTTTATTTTGTGACCCAGAAAGAATAATAAGAGTAATATTAAAACTAACTAGCTGCCGCCATTGTTGGAAACTGAGCTGGGCCGCGCTATGAATTCTGGGACACAGCTTCTTCTTCTTCGGGGTTTAACGGCAGCTGGCATCCTTGTACATGCAGTGCTGCCATCTTCTGTTTCAGTCCGTTATTACACTCTTAAATCCTACTACTTATTCCTGCGTCTTTTGTGATCTTACAAAGCTTCAAACGACGCGTCGACTATTAAATCAGTCGTTGACAATTTTGATAGTCGACATAATCGTCACTAGTCGACTAATCGTGGCAGCCCTAGTGGATATATAAGCTCTGTTTTCACCAAATAAACCCATCATTCAGAGCCATGCTGCTAAACAGGTAGGGCACTTACAACAGCACCCACAGCATCCACAGCACCACAGCATCCACAGATGCTGATTCCACAGAATCACGTGACCACAAACGCACAGGTGCTATTTTCTTTTGATCTGTCAGCAGGTACTTTTGTAAACATGTTCCCACATTTGTTTCCACGGTGCCCACAAAAGGATCAGCTGTGCATAACTGCACCCAGGATCATTTTACATGATGAACGTGCTGCAGAAGGGCCCAAACAAACACACGTGTTCTCCACCTAATTATGGTCTGTTTGGTGTCATTGTGTCATCAAGCACACGGGACAGAGCTCCTCCATGCAGGCCTTTTCTCTGTGGCCCAGGTGGCTGAATTCAAGGTGCGCAGAGAGGTCATGGTCATGTCACACATTCACTACAGCGACATCTCTGCAGTCGTATATGTAATGTGGTGGTTTATGCAGGGATTGGATGTCAGATATGAAACGGTAATGAGAGTCCTGATGGAGAGGCAGCCGCTCAGTCACAATGGGAGTGGCTGTAGTTTCCTTGGTGATTGTCTCATTAATAATAGCAGCTATAGTCTGTAAATAGCACGTGATCGTTTTGAACCTGAAGCTTTCGTATGATTTGACTCCAGCTTGTTGTTTGAGAGCCTTTAGTCGACTGTTAGCCTTCTTCTGTCCGCCTGTGTGTCTGAATCTGTTTCTCATTGGTGCTTTCAGATTGCTGCACAAATCTGTCGTCAGGCTGGCCTGGTGCAGAAGTCCAAGGATGTGATGGACTACAGCGCAGACAACTTTGCCATTGTCTTCGCAGCCATGGGGGTAAGCAGACAAATCGCAGCATTCAGCTTTTCAAACTCTTCCCAGCCCATCTGTGGCTTTAATCCCCCTCTTAACCTTGATGTGACACCTTGTTCCCTCCTCCCGCCCTGCATTTTGTCCTTTATTCACCAGGTGATTTAACCTTTAAGTCCCTCTTGTTATTTCTGCACCTCTGAGCAGAGCCCCCAGCCATGTAGACAGCTTAGTAATTCAAAGGCCACCGTCAGCCTCCCGTATCAAGTTCTGTGTTCCTCAGCTGCTCCTTCCATCTGTTGTAATGCTCAATTGTGATGGCTTGACCTCCAAGCAACACACACACACACACACACACACACACACACACACACACACACACACACACACACACACACACACACACTTGCTTCACTTGCTAAATGTAGTCCTTCATCCTTTCACCTCACACAGTGCACATCCTGTGGTGGTTGGTGTGTAACGACTGTGGATAAGCATTTTTAACACACAGTGCACCATCGCAGCATCAGAGTGAATCACGCTGAAACGGCGTGCTGAACTTCACACCTCCGACTGAAACTCTTCCTCTTGGTTGTCATCCTAACGCGGGGTCGGCGACCGGGACTCTGCTCGCTGTGACGTTTAAAAATCAGGAATTATTCTTATCCTGGTCTGTTACTTTTTTAAATGTCACTGTAAGTTTATGAGGTTGTGGTGATTTTGTAAAATGAAACACTCAAACTATGTGTGCTAACTGCTGATGTGTGACGCCTGCGTGTGATTTTCACCACGGATGAATCCAAGAAAAGTTTCTGAAAACGCCTTTAATGCCACGTGTGCAGATGGATTTGTTTTCACTGCCAGTGTGCTAAACAACAACAAGTTTGTGTTGCAGAACATTTCCAGCACAAACACAAAGCCTTTGCTGAAAAATATGGGAAACACCTGATTCAGAAGGCTGGAGGACTGAAATCCAACTACGTGTGCTGGTTTGTTGGCTGCTCAGGAAATAGTCAGGCCCAGGAAGCCGTTAACAGCAGGAGAGTATATAAAAGAATTCAGGATATGTCTTCGTCAGACTGCAGGTGTAAGTCAAACATATATGTCCAAGTTCAAACTCTGGACAGCTGATCTTGAAGATGCTGCCTGTCAGAAGGCCATTCTTACTCAAGAACAGGGTGATACTGGGTGTCCTGGGTGCGGCCTGCTGGGGGGTCGTCCTGAGCGTGGCCCGCCCGGGGGTCGTCCTGGGCGCGGCCCGCCCGGGGGTCGTCCTGGGCGAGGCCCGCCGGGGGGTCGTCCTGGGCAGGGCCCGCCGGGGGGTCGTCCTGGGCGAGGCCCGCCCGGGGGTCGTCCTTGGCGCGGCCCGCCGGGGGACGTCGGTGTGTTTCTGATTGTTTGGGTCAGACTTTGCAGTGACCTGCCTGAGGTCGCGGCTCTGGCAGTGCTCATCGTGTCTAACAGTATAACATCAAGTCCATTAAGGAACTCAGTGGTGGTTGAATGTGGTTCTCACAGCCATTAGTCACATGTGCTGTGTGGTAAATAACATGTCTGTGCAGCTGTGTCCGTTGCTGACAGTGAACTCCTCACCTGGTACTAATGTTGTGAACCTACCACATGAAACAGTAAGTCACAGTAATTGAAACTGAAGGAAGGAGGATCATGAACGTGTTTATATTAATGATGTAAACTGAAAGTCCTTATGTGGAGTTTTACTTGCATCACAAACATCTCGTTCCCTTCTTTACTACCTGTCCAGTATCTTTCCTTCATGCCTTCAGACGTTCCTGCGTCTCTCCAGGACACCTCACAGCGTGTGAAGCCACTAATGTTGCAGAGATGATTTCTGAAATGCTCATGGCATCTGTTTCAGGTCAACATGGAAACGGCTCGTTTCTTCAAGTCTGACTTCGAGGAAAATGGCTCTATGGACAATGTCTGCCTTTTCCTCAACTTGGCCAACGACCCCACGTAAGACCTCCAGAATAGTCTGGCTGATGTTGTACATGTGTGCTGCTGTGTGTGTTACTCGTAATTATTTGTCTCGTGGACTGAGAGCTACTAAAGATCTTTTCTCTTGCGGCTAACTAGCATCGAGCGTATCATCACTCCCCGCCTGGCGCTGACTACAGCAGAGTACCTGGCCTACCAGTGTGAGAAACATGTGCTGGTCATCCTCACTGACATGAGTTCCTACGCTGAAGCTCTGAGAGAGGTACGACTGCCTTTACTTTCTTTGGCTCATGTTCAGGTGTTGTTTGTCAAAATAACATCAGTGTGAAAGCCAAATCCCAATGAGTCACAACGTTGTAATATAATGGTATTCAGGGCTCTAGAGTGCGACCATATTTTTCAATGATGCGACTAAAAAAGATCTTTGGTCGCACCGGTGTGACCAGCTGTTCAAAAACGTAAACACAGAGCCGACGCATCACAATCAGCTTTCTCACACGGACACGCCGTCGGGGCTGAAAGCCGACAGCTCGCTGACTCTGATGCGTCGGCGCTTTGTGTTTCCGTCTTTTTTGCGCTCGATTCTGAGCTGCAGGTTTTATCTCTCTAACCAAAATTCACTGAAGCAGCAGCAGAAGATCCAAACTACGCTGCACATTTGATCAATGTCGTCATTAATGCCCTCTGACTTTTGCTGTTTTGCTACCAGCAGATAAAATCACACTTCCTGCACAGCTCTCTCTCTCTCTGTACTTCAAGAACAGTTTCCCGTCTCAAATCTCTGTTTCCTGCATCATTCATTCACTTATCACCCACCAGTCTACCGTTGTTTACAGCGCTGTCGGCCGCTCGGACAAGAAAGCCTAATTTCTGCTGTTCAATACTGAAGAAATGTAAACTTTTTTTAAAACGATGCAATAAAGTGTTCCAGATCCCTCAGGTCATCTGGATCCGGTCTTTTATCAGTTCCCAGAACCAGACACGGAGAAGCTGCATTCAGCTTTTATGCTCCTTATATCTGGAACAAACTCCCAGAAAGCCTCAGATCAGCTGAAACACTCAGTTTATTTAAGTCCAGGTTGAAGACTCACCTGTTCTCAGCTGCTTTTGAATAAAACACCAAATCCGCACTCAAAACTTACATTTTAACTACTGATTTTATCTGTTTTGATTTTATCTACTGTTTTGTTTGTTAGTTAGTTTGTTTTAATCAATTTTAAATCATGCTTTTTATTTGTTTTCGTTTCTAATGTCTCTGTAAAGCACTTTGAATCACCTTGTTGTTGAATTGTGCTGTACAGATAAACTTGCCTAATACTGACCAAAGGACACTGAAACGCTGCTTACATGCTGACAACATTGACTCAGAGCAACACATTTTTCTGGCACAGCCTCCGAGCTGCACGGAGAAGACGAGGAGCTGATGTTGTGACGCTGCAGTGACACTTACAGGGTTAGGGAGCAGCTCTTTAGCCTTCTGGCTCACTGCAAGACTGTTTGTGTTTAAATGAATGTTCATTGGTCAGCTGGTTTATTTGTACTGCAAGTGTCGCTGGCGTGTCCACAACAGCATTAACTCATCATGCTGCTGTGCATAGAGGGAACATTTAGCCTTTAGGTTTTCACATTTCCATGGCTGATATTTGTTGCCAGAGGCCGTAAATGCCTCTGAAGGCTTTTACTGTGTAATTGTCTGCACGTTGTACCTCTGAGGGAAAACAAAAGCCAGATCTTCATGGGTGTTGGTGGATTATATATCCATTGTCACAGAGGCTTTACTGAGCAATTCTGCAGGAAACCTGAGCTGCTGCCACATCCAGTAAATATAAATCAGCTGAATAATCAGACTCATCTGCAGAAGAAGCTGACGTGGTCGGCGAGCTCTTCTTCTCAGCGTTAAATCCTAGAAGTTGTTTTTAATTGTTTTCACATTCAGTTTACATGCATCGTGTCTCTCTCTGCCACACACACATATGTGTGTATGCCACATATTCATCAGTGTATGCTAAACACTGAAGCAGCACAGAGTCAACCCCCCCGTGTAAAACGTCAGCAACATTAGCACAAAGGTGATAGACTCACTAAAGTCATGAGCTGCTGCTGAAAGGGAGGATAATGTGTCCTTCAGTCTACTAGGAAATACCTTAACTTCATTATTGTCAGTCTGGCTTTAAAAGGAAACGGACCCCCCCGGTCCCCGGTCCCCCCACACCCACTGCCCTCCTTTCTCCTTGTTGCGAGGAGTCGGGTCCTCTCAACTCACTCCTTTGTGTCTCCGTAATAATCCTTTTGTGTTGCACAGTTTGCTGTTTCAATATGTTGGCACAGCACAGTGTGGGTTTTTAAAGGGTGCATGTGTGTTTGCTGTTCGTAACCTTGGCACATGTACGGCTGCACCAATAGTCAACTGAGCCTCGGACTCGATGGGTAATTCAGCGCGTACAAAGAGCCGGGACATTAACATTTAACTTCTTTTTCCATTCACGGGCGTGAAGGTTGAATTTTGCATTGACTCTGCTGTTCAGTATCGTGTTGACTGCCCATCAACCTTTCAATCCACCGATGAATAGGATCCATTTTCCGTCGCTCTTGCTCTGAATCCGGTGAACTTTTAGAACAAAGATTTTGGTCATTTTTGTAGAGGGTCTCAAACAGAAAGGCAGCATTTCCAACCAGCTCTTTGCCTCCTTTGTAACCCAAATGGACGAGTCGGCATCACTTGACTCTGCAGACGTAAAGGCTAGTGTTTGTGTCGTTTTGAGTCTGACAATAATTTGATGTCTTCAGTTTAAATCCTGTGTTGCCGCCCGTTTACCCCGAGGATGCAGAATGATGATGTACCAACCTCTGAGTTGGTTCAGAGCAGATTTAAATCAGGGGTGAAAACACTCAGTTTTTAAAGTTTCTTTTCCAATCATATTGGGCTTGGAGGGGATCGTTCCCTAACCTTGGTCACAGCAGTGAGCAGCACCATCGCCTCACATCGTTTCAAACCTTGGAGTTTGTTGTCTGCTCCAGCTTCCTCCCTCCATGGGTGGTAAATAACTGCAGGTCGGTGGTTAACTGTAACCAGTCTAAAGTGTTTGGACTGGCCAGTGAGACCAGTAAAGACTAGACTACATCCAGTACCAGTGACCAAAATAAATGACACAACTTTAACATTTTCCCAGATGTGATTCAGATATAAAGGAAATGGGAATGTCTGTTTACAGCCTCTGTCTGCTTCCCCCAACTCCTCCTCGTTTAGGTCTCCGCTGCCCGAGAGGAAGTCCCCGGGCGTCGAGGGTTTCCCGGCTACATGTACACAGATCTGGCCACCATCTATGAACGCGCCGGCCGAGTGGAAGGCAGAAACGGCTCCATCACCCAGATCCCCATCCTGACCATGCCCAACGATGGTGAGAGCACGCCGCCACGCCATTTCCCTACCTGTGTGTGGTCATCACAGTCAGAGTGAATCTGTCCACGAGACAACTGAATTAATGGAGGAGGTGTCTAAAATGGAAAGAGTAGACATTTTTGATGCCGTCAGTTACCATGGCAACATGTATGAAGAGCCTGCTCCTGTCTGAACATGACCCCCCCCCCCACAACACTGCAGGGAGGGTGATTGTGTTGGCTTTAAAAAAACTCCCTGCTCTGCAGTAGCAGCCTCTCTGTGCTGGTGCAGTCACGTCTTCATCGTTCCAGTGTCCAACTAATGCCTTTGTCTCTTTGAACAGACATCACTCATCCAATTCCTGATCTGACTGGATACATCACAGAGGGCCAGGTGTACGTGGACAGACAGCTGCACAACAGACAGGTACGTGTCAGTCAGGCCTTTGAACCTGTGGTCCCACACGCCTCGCTTTAAACCTGAAAAACAATATTAATGATAACTGATGATGTCTGCAGACGATTGTGCCCGAGTCCTCCATGTCCACCTGAGGCGGCTCTGTCACATCTGTCACTGCAGACATCAGTCTGTGTACCAAGAGCACATGCTCCCTGCACACACGCTCACTGCACACACGCTCACTGCACACGTGTAGATCTACATGCTCCCTACACATGCCCACTGCACATGCCCACTGCACATGCTCACTGCACATGCTCACTGCACGCATGCTCACTGCACGCATGCTCACTGCACGCATGCTCACTGCACGCATGCTCACTGCACACGTGCTCACTGCACGCATGCTCACTGCACACGTGCTCACTGCACGCATGCTCACTGCGCATGCTCACTGCACGCATGCTCACTGCACGCATGCTCACTGCACGCATGCTCACTGCACGCATGCTCACTGCACGCATGCTCACTGCACGCATGCTCACTGCACGCATGCTCACTGCGCATGCTCACTGCGCATGCTCACTGCGCATGCTCACTGCGCATGCTCACTGCACGCATGCTCACTGCACGCATGCTCACTGCACACACGCTCACTGCACACGTGTAGATCTACATGCTCACTGCACATGCTCACTGCACACGTGTAGATCTACATGCTCACTGCACATGCTCACTGCACATGCTCACTGCACGCATGCTCACTGCACACACGCTCACTGCACACGTGTAGATCTACATGCTCCCTACACATGCCCACTGCACATGCTCACTGCACGCATGCTCACTGCACGCATGCTCACTGCACATGCTCACTGCACATGCCCACTGCGCATGCTCACTGCGCATGCTCACTGCGCATGCTCACTGCGCATGCTCACTGCGCATGCTCACTGCGCATGCTCACTGCGCATGCCCACTGCACGCGCTCACTGCACGCATGCTCACTGCGCATGCTCACTGCACATGCTCACTGCACGCATGTAGATCTACATGCTCACTGCACATGCTCACTGCACGCATGCTCACTGCACATGCTCCCTACACATGCCCACTGCGCATGCTCACTGCACATGCCCACTGCACATGTCCACTGCGCATGCTCACTGCGCATGCTCACTGCACATGCTCACTGCACGCGTGTAGATCTACATGTTCACTGCACATGCTCACTGCACGCATGCTCACTGCACATGCCCACTGCACATGCTCACTGCACGCATGCTCACTGCACATGCTCCCTACACATGCCCACTGCGCATGCTCACTGCACATGCCCACTGCACATGCCCACTGCACATGCTCACTGCACGCATGCTCACTGCACGCATGCTCACTGCACATGCTCCCTACACATGTCCACTGCGCATGCTCACTGCGCATGCTCACTGCACATGCTCACTGCACGCGTGTAGATCTACATGCTCACTGCACATGTTCACTGCACATGCTCACTGCACACATGCTCACTGCACGCATGCCCACTGCGCATGCTCACTGCACGCATGCCCACTGCACATGCTCACTGCACATGCTCACTGCACGCATGTAGATCTACATGCCCACTGCACATGCTCACTGCGCATGCTCACTGCACATGCTCACTGCACGCATGTAGATCATGTTTGATGGACACTCGACCAAACAGAAACATTGTTGTTGTTTTTTTTAAGTTTTTTGGGTGTTTTTTATGTTGTCTGACAAAGTCAGTCTGACAGGAAATGCTAACCTGCCAGAAGGAGAGTCTTTGGTCCACGTGCTGCACGTGTGTGCTTTTTCCTGCGATGTGTTTGACACGAGTCTCCTCTAAGGTTTGATCGACGCTGTAAACCAAAGCTAGACTCTCTAGTGTGTTCCAAACTACATGATCCTGCACATTTCAAAGTAAAGACTCATCAAACTGTAGCCCTGCGTGCTTTCTCAGCTGCTGTGTTTGTGGACAGCAGCAGGGACACACGGGACTATGAGCTGTAAATGTTAGAGCACAGCTTGCTGAGGAGTTCGTCCTTATCTTGTTCCACACCCAGACTTTCCATCCCAGTTAAATCAGACTTTGGTCAGAGTTGTTTGGACAGGTCTGCAGTGTGGACACAGCGCAGAGACAGGTCTTTTAACACCTGTAACCTCATTCTACGTCTTTCAGATCTACCCACCTATCAACGTGCTGCCCTCTCTGTCCCGTTTAATGAAGTCTGCCATTGGAGAGGGGATGACCAGGAAGGACCACGCTGATGTGTCAAACCAGCTGGTAAACAGTCTGCATGTTGCACCATGAATGATGTGTATGAAGAGGGCAGCAGTGATAGTTCACGCAGTGAGTGTGTGTGTGTCTGCAGTATGCCTGCTATGCCATCGGTAAGGACGTGCAGGCCATGAAGGCCGTGGTGGGAGAAGAGGCGCTCACCTCGGACGATCTGCTGTATCTGGAGTTCCTGCAGAAGTTTGAAAAGAACTTTATTGCTCAGGGTAAGAAAAACAGATTCACAGCAGCTGTGTAAAAGGACTGTGTCCGCGACACAATAACAAGACATTTCATATACAGCATTTTATTCACAGAGTTTTCTACTGCTTTCCTTCCTCTGTGACCTCACTGACACCTTTATTAGATTCAATTCATGGGCTCAAGTATTTATAAAAAGGTTGGTTAGAAGAGCTGCAGGAAAGCAGGGCGCGATGAACTGCTACAGCTAACTGATAGCTTTTATTTTAAAAGTTCCACATATTTGAAGCATCTGGAGACACTGAGGGCTTTTATTTTGAAGGTGTGTCTCGCCCCTCCTCCTTCATCCTGTGAGTCAGCTTCCTCGTAGTGCTGGCTGGTTGTTGTGACTGCACTTGGGGACAGAGTTGTTCCTTCAGGGTTAAAGGAATGATGGACGTGGTTTGTCTTCACGATCACCACCTGTCAGCCTCGTGTGCAGGATCAACGTGCTTCCATTGGACCCTGCTGTGCAGCTCAGTGTTTGCAGTCACAGTGGAGTCTGTTTGTTTTGAATATGATTTGTAAGATTGTTACTGTTTAGTAAACAACAGATGTGTAGTTATTATCTCACAGCAGTGAGGTCAGCCTGTAATCAGCTCTGTCAGAGCACTCTGCTGTGAATACCTGCAGTTATTCTGGCATTTATTGTATGTCTGAGGTTACGTTGTTCCTGGAAAATATTGATCTGTGAGGGCTCCTTCTTTTCTTCCCTTTGAGTGACTAACGTGTTGAAATGGCGTAATCTTCTTGGTAAATACTGTACATACAGAGCCTTATTCCTGTTCTCAACATGAATAGATTCCAGTAGCAGAGAGAAATATGTCCTGTGCATCCCCACAGCAGTATCCAAGCATGTGAGAAGCACACGTCAGAGTTTATATGGAGGCGGCTCTGCAGACGTCAGTGATGAGGCCGCTGCAGGTTGCTCAGCTCTCACTGATCATCTCAGCACAGACGCTTTGAGCTGAGTCGGTCTGGAGACTGAGCTTGGGTTAAAATAAAAAATAAAGCAGAGTACTTGGTCATGGAGTACACACACACGTTCAATTTCCTCATGTCGGTGTTTAATCAGCTGACGTGCTCTGTGTGTTACTGTAGGGTCGACCGTCAGTGTAAAGCACCTGGAGGCGACTGCTGTTGACATTTGTTTCTATATAAATACATTTGAATTTACTGAGAGTCTTTTTCATTGTCATCACGTTTCTGTTTTAAACCCTTTAAAGCCGGTCAGAGCAGCACGCTCCGTTTTGTGTAACTACTTTTAAATCCCGGTAGCTCTGCAACCACGTGAGCTAGCGCAATAATTTTTTTGCATATGAAACCGGAGGAGTTGTACTTACATCTTATGCCATCAGCTTGTCCTCGGTCACAGTTTCCTTCCACATATAACTTTGCAAAAACTGCATAAAAAGCACTTGCAGCAACAAAAACATAATATTCCAGAAACTCGCTTTGCCGATCCGATCAGCTGTTTGTAACACTTCCTACGTCCATCAGCGCGAACTATCGCATGTCCGCCATGACCTGCCCGAAACCGGAAGTGACGTCATTTTTGCAGAAATGTAGTTTTTTACCATCAGGGCCTCATGAGCCTATACTGGTGTTTTTAAAAGTTATGTTTGACTTTCTGACTTTCTGTGTGGTTTCTGGGATGCTTAGGACTCATATTGCACTGCTGGAAATAGTTTATTTTGATGCATATGCTGCTTTTTTGCAAATTTGCATTATAATATTTATTTTCGTTTTTCCTGCAGTATATAAAAATTGGTGTATTTCAAAAATAAAACTATGAAGACACTCAAAATAAATTTCCTGTGGTGGGAAACTATTTTGTGCAACTTTTTTGTATTTACAGTTTTGAGGGATAAGCCTCTTAAATTTCTCTAACTAGAAATATATGTTAAAAAACAAAAACGATTTTCAATTTTTTTGTAGTTTATTGCACTTTCTTGCAATTTATGTAATTACTATGCACTTAATGCAGACATATTATTAAAATTTAGACTGCAATGGTTGTATTGATGTATAGCAACTTGAAATGCTCCCAAAAATGGCTCCACAGCATGTAAACATATAATATAAGCTCTGGCGGACTTGGTTCTATGGTAGGTCTTAAAGGGTTAAAGGACACACTGATAAAAGCTACATGTTACTGCAGGTATAACACAGGACGTGTTGTGTGTTTTAACTGTGATTGCTCTGTGTGTCAGGCCCGTACGACAACAGGACGGTGTACGAAACCTTGGACATCGGCTGGCAGCTGCTGCGAATCTTCCCCAAGGAGATGCTGAAGAGGATCCCTCAGAGCACGCTGGCAGAGTTTTACCCCCGAGAGTCTGCTCGTCACTGAGGCTCCACCACGCTCTGGTTCTGCTGACACGCCCTGTTTCCATGTCTCAGTGATAATATCTCCTCCTTTAGATTCACTGTAGTGTGCTCGTGTATGAAAAGTGTCTGAGTAAAGAGTAAGTGTATCCTAATCAGTCCTTATTTATTGTGCTGTTATATATCAGGATATCTTCTTTTTCAAATAAAGCAAAGGTTTCCTGTAGAGAGCCGTGATGATACCATGTTCTCAGAAATCCCTGAAGATGTTATTTCATGATTCAGTAACAGAAACACACGTACAGGTGCTTGTTTGAAGGACGTCAGTGCTCGTTGCTCCCCGTGTTACGTGGACCTGGATGCTTCTCTGGACCTTCTCGCTTCTTCTCTGCATTTACATTTTTGTGGTGTTTTGATTTGTGTTGCAAAAACATGAGTGAGTGTATTTTAAAGAAATCACATCTGTCTGCAGAAACAGTTTCTTGTGCAACCATGGTTCTGTGAGTTTACATTAAATTATATGACGGTGCTTTGTTGTGTGTCCTGGATCATTGTCCCCTCCTGCCAACGTCTGAGCTAGAAACACACATCTGTCAGCAGCTGTGACGAAAGTATAAATGTGTAACTACGAGGCTCCCTCATCCTTTGTGTCCGAGCTGTGAACCAGCTCTCAGAGTTCCTGCTGACACAGCCAGCCTCCCTCACTGCCTGCATCAGCTGTTAGCATCAGAGCCAGTTAAGCTAACGTCATCCGTCTGTGTGGAGCTGCTACAGGATCCGATGTGCTGCACACAAGACGAGCAGAGGATAAATGAAGGCTTTGTGTTTCATGTTGGTCTGCTTCACATTTCATGTGTTTGAATGGAAAATTAATCTGAGCAGCTGTTCACTGGTTCATTTATAGTGACTGAAGTGGATACAAAGTAAACAGCATCGGTCTCCTTTGTTTACTTCTGCTGTTGATATTTCTATATTTAATGTTGACGTCCACGTGCCAGAACATTTATGAGCCGGGCTGAAATCACGGAATTATTATTGTTGTTGTTTTTAATCCCTTTGAGGTTAAAGTGCAGATTCTAGTTGTTCAGAGACAAACCTCCACGGTCAGTGAACTCGTGCTTCAGAGACGGTTTTACTACAAAGGACATGATTCTGGCACAAAACCACACAAACAATGTGCCAAGTAGGGCTGGGTTTTTATAATCAATTTATCGATTAAAGTCGACTCTGGCTTGGATAAGGTGATATCGATTCATTAAAATCCTGAATCGATTTTTTTTAATATTAATTTATTTTGCCTGAAACGCCAGAATCTCAGGTTAAACCTCACAAAACCACCAAACAAACCTTTTGGTGTTTGGTGGTTACTCAGTTACTGCTCAAACAGTAACGGAGAGCAGGAACACGGATTCTGCACAAAGACGTAAACATGAAGCATCAGAATCAGTGAGATGTGACTTTCTCTCACCGACGGCATGGACACGGTCGGGGCTGAAAGCCGACAGCTCGCTGATTCTGATGTGTCGGCGGGTCGAGCTTTGTGTTTACGTCCTTTTTGTGCTGCTTCTAAAGCTGTTAGTTTGATGTCTCTCCAAACAATACTGACCAAACCAGCAGCAAAAGAAGATCCAAACTACACTTCACATAAACATCGTCATGAACTCACTCTGACGTTTACTGTTTTGCTTCCACCAGGATAAAATCACACTTCATGCACAGCTCTCTCTCTCTCTCTCTCTCTCTCTCTGTACTTCATGAACAGTTTCCCGTCTAAAAATCTGTTTTCTTCATTATTCTCTTGCTTGTTACGCACAAGTCTACCATTCATTTACAGGCTGTCGGCCGATGTTTTTGTCCTTTTACTTACTTCCGAAAACAAAACCTAATTTCTGCCGTTCAACAGGCTTCTGAACAAATTTAAACTTTTTAAAATTATGCAAAATGCAAAACGCTGTGTCTCTAATAAAACCGCTGTAACTTCAGAGGTCATGTTCATAAGTTTGTGTTTTTGATGTACTGCAGAACATTTTTATAAAATCCAGAACAGGAAAATCACCTTCATGTTTTTCTGTTTTATCTTCAGCTGACACAAAGGCTTCTGCTGTGACGCTCACACCTTTGATAAAGTCTGAAAAGTGTCAGCTTCCTTTTTATAGATAGAAAAATATGTAAATGTACTGATCTGAATGATAATATTTCTGACTGTCTGAGGCAAAATTTCCCAGATTTATATCGAATGAATTGAATTGTGAATCGGAATTGAATCGATTCTAGAGATCAGTGAGGATACCCAGCCCTAGTGCCAAGGTAGGTGTCTGTGGAGGACGTTTCTATACAGACAAGCTTTCAAGTCCTGTTTTCATTGTTTTATTTTATTCTTTATATTTCTGGTTTTATTGTGAAGCACTTTGTGACTCGTATCTATGAAACGTGCTGTGTAAATACAATCAAATAG
Organism: Neolamprologus multifasciatus; assembly: GCF_963576455.1. NCBI lineage: Eukaryota > Metazoa > Chordata > Actinopteri > Cichliformes > Cichlidae > Neolamprologus > Neolamprologus multifasciatus. The sequence continues at coordinate 994,335 of NC_140451.1, read as the reverse complement.
ACATGTGAGATGAGCGTCATTACGTTACCGACAGAAATGACACGTTTATTATTGTCACGTGGTGTCTGACGTCTTGCCTGATTATTTGTATCCTCTGTCTTTACTGTATAAAGAGACTCCAAAGTTTCAGGAGTAATAAGTTATTAAAGGAAGTGTTACTAAAAATCAAGAATGGCAGATACTTATCAGCGTCACATCCTCGTACATCAAGAGGATGTGTTGCATGACACGTGTTTCATGAAGCCATCTACACTAAGCTTGTTGTAAAGGTGGCAGTTCGTCTGGAATCAAGTGTGATCCGCACTTTCCGACTTTATTCTCAGAATAATCACTAATATTGTTCCTAATGTGGCCCTGATGCTCCCAGCGTCTCTTATCTCGCGCTGTGCGCCCGTCTCCACCTGGGCAGGTGTGTCCTGAAAGAACACTTCCTGTTGGACTTTGGACAAGGGTTTTTGTCATGGCTGCGGAGGAGCTCGACAGAATTCATGTGATTACCAACCTGTCGGATCAGGGTAAGTTTCTTTTCTCCTCCTGTAGGGTCCTCCAGCGTTTCCAGTAGCAACGCTGCATTTTACTGCAGTGACATCACAGCCCAGCAGTTTAAGATCCTGAAGAGCGTCTTTGAGATTTACTGCTCGCCCAGTGTTGAGGGCCGGTTATCACATAGCTGCTTGTTTGCCTTCTCTAAGGGTTTCTATGGCCAAAGGTGTGTCCAGCAAGTCCAACGTGGATTAAACAGCTAATCTTAAATCAAGCCTGTGGTGAAAAAAGAGGTGGGACCCAAGTCACGACCCCTCGTCTGTGTAAAGATGAGACAGAAGAGAAGGTGGAAGGCTGATCACCCATGTAGATGACCGACTTCTGGGTTTACGCGCGCTTGCTGACTGTCGTGGCTCACTGGGCAACTTGGTGAAACTTAAAATGGTCCCAGTGGGAGAAATGTTTCGTCACTGGTTTACCCAACCTTATTAACAGTTAGTATAAGGAATGAACAAAGGGCTGTGAGGTCATTGATCATTAATGTGCACTTTGTCATGAACAACATCAATAACCATGAGTCCCATTCACAGAGAGTTGAATGGCTGCAATCACAGCATGTAAGATGATGACAGATGTAACCTCAGAGATGGTCTTTCCCTTTTCATGTAAATGGCCTCCTTGACTCCGCCCTCAAACCAGCGTTCCTCCCTGTCCAGGATGTTACATCCTCATCACTGAAAGAGTGTCCACTGGCCTGTAGGTGTAAAGACTGCAGAGTCCTGACGAGGTGGCTCTTCTGTGTTGTAGCCAGAGGTTGTTTGGTTTCCTCGATGTATAAATCCTGCCAATCCTCCTGCACTTAACAGCTACACTATGTTACTCTGTTTGTGTCGGGGACCCGATCCTTGGGGTGGACCAGTTTTTGGTGCAGCATGTTTTGGGTTTAAAAGCCACAGAGACCCGGTGTTTAGTAAAAATGTGTCTCAGCTGCTCTGATACTCCTGACACGTACGGATCACTACAGGTTTTCTCTTGGGCAGCGGTTGTCCTTCTCTCCTGGATCAGCTGGAGCTTTCTTTAGGAGCCTTTCCCACTTTGACAAAAGTCCAGCTGGGATAACCACATTGACTCAGGGCCTTCTTGATGTTCTTCTGCCTCCCTGGCTGCTGTGTCTGTGGGGATGGTGGACAAGTAGTCCGACTCCTCTAAGATGTCACATAAATCTGTGCCAGAAAGTTTGGTCTCTCTCAGCACAGTCCCAGGAGCATGGGGGCGATTCAGGAGACAGCAGGTATCTACGAGAGCTGGACAGGCGTGTCTCACCTGATTCCTACAGAGCACCTGACTGGAAGACGCCTCTTTCAGCACACCAGTACGTTGCTCTCATAATGGGAAGGCAACGTAGATGCTGATGGGACCAGCATCTGCATCTGCAAGAGGCTTACTAAATGACCTCCAGTACCCCACTGGTGTAAATCTGACCAGTCAATCAGAAGCAGACTGAAGGTGGCCTGAGGGCTCACCGTCCTCTGCTGGGCTCCTCGCTCTCTTCCTACTTTCCTGTCCATCTCCACCGTCACATAAGGACAAATGCAAAAGCATAATATTAAAAACAATGTTCACAGTAGTTGATCATCAGTTAATTAAGTGCGTTAATTAACTGAGCCCCACACGGCTGCTAGTTAGCTGCTAACTCTCATGAAAGAAGCTGGGGTGTATTTGTATTCACTGGATGGAGTCCTGTGGAAACTTTGGTTTTCTCTGTAGATCAAAGATGAACGTGGCTGTTGTCACTATTGTTTTTGTGCATTTCAAAGACTGTTGTGTTAAGATTGTGGCTTCTGTCATTCTGGTGTTTTGGAGCCAAACGTGACCATATTTTAAAAAGACAGAGAAGTGCTAAGTTATTACCTAATGCTAGCTGCATCCATGAACTGTCTGGTGTCTGTGCATTACTGTAGGCCAACCTGGAGATGTCCAGCATTGTCCTTGACCTGGACAGCGTCTGCCTGGCTGACACCACCTTTAGAGTCCAGATTAGAGTTGCATAGCCTGAATCCAGTGATGGTCTTCATGCAGACCTCTTTCATGCCGTTGTCTCGAGTTCCTGCTCCAGCTTTCTCTATGCTTGTCCTTAGCCTCTGTGGTCCTGTCCCTCAGCACTCCTGAACCTAACCCTCTCACCTTCTCTCTGGTGCCGCTCTGAAGGCCCTCTTCTCGTCCTTGAGGAGGCCTGTGATGTCCGTAGTCACCCACAGGTTCTTATTTGGGAACAGTGCACAGTGTAATCATTACAGCAGTAATATAACCTGGCCCTTGTTAGAGTGAGGATACATAACGATGTTTGAGGCATGTTCTGAAAACATTTGGGTTAAGTGTGTTTTTGTAGTATAACTGAAGTTAAAACATAATGTTGTGACTACGATCAGCTGTGTGACTGATTAACGGGACAAAAGAAAAGGACGACGCTCCTGTTTTCACGTGTTCACTGGTTCGACTGAGAGAAAGTGAATCAAACTCCAAACCTGTGTGATAATAAGCTTTCTAACAGGTGTAATGTACAGTTGTGGTCAGATGTGCACTCATCATGAGCACAAAGGGTTTTCCAGGGTGGAATGACTGCACACGTTTGATGGCTGTAGGAAAAGCAGGATCAGGATGAACAGATCAGATGGAGTAAAGCCTTCCTTTTATTCCTCTTACATATAGTCCTGTTACAAAGTAGCACAACAATCTATTTCATTTTTTTGCACAATTTATCGACACATGTATTATTGAAGGTAGTTTCCTGCTCTACGTGCACGTAAGCCAGTTATATTTAGACGTACTATACTCAAAATAGCGTGCTATAATAGTGCTGTGACAAGACATACGTGTGACTGGATGAGACATCATCACATGCTAGAGAAGCTTCCTCTGGGCTCTGTGAAGATGAGCTCTTTACTGTGACTGAGTGATGGCTTACTGGCACCCTTTGCTCCCCACAGCCCTGCACGAGTATGAGGATCTGCAGAGGAAGCAAGAAACTACAGCCATGGAGGTAAGTGTTACAATCTAATATGTACAGCCTGCAGACCTCGATCAGCTCCGTCTCTGCTCGCTCACAGTAGCAACAGTGTAACAGCTGAGAGCAGTTGGTACTCTAATAGAAGCTGGGGGGCAGCGGGGCAGCAGGGTGACACTTCTTTCTTTGTTTATTTGAACAATAAAAACATTAACAAACATATTTTGGTTTCAAAGCGATTAAAAAGCATCGAGCTGATAATAACCTCGAGCAGGTCCAGTACTCAGTGTTGTGTTAAAGCTGCCATGATCACATTTTGTTATTGTCTAAAACTAAGCAGATATGAGGTCAGTCTGAGTGTAATGTTTGTCTTTAACTGTTTCGAACACTGAGGATGAACGATGGCAAAAAAATTATCTCCCCAAGCTTAGTCCCTCTTATGATTGCTGCAATGTTTGTGTGACTGTCGCACACTGGAAACAATCACATGAGCTCCACAGCAATGGAGCTTTTCACAGGTGAGTCACCTGCCAAGCTTTTGTTTCCCTGCTCCATTTCTAAAATGTTTCACACTAAGATTATCCTTCAAAGCCCGTGTGGTTCCTCACTCAGAACACGGATCAATTAAAGTAGAATTAGGATCATTATTGACTTCAATCCTGCTGTGAAGCTAATGTTGGGTAACGTAGTTAGACCTTTTGTCACATTACGGCCGTGTGCAGGCAAGAGTGGGACCCAAACGCAAACTCGCTGAGACAAAAAGTAAACTCAAAACACAGCTTTATGCTGGCGTGGAGTGGGACACGAAAAACAACACAACACTAAACTAGGAAAACTAAAGCACCAGGAGCCACAGGGAAAAATCACACAGCTGACACACATGAACATAACGACATCACAAGGAGAGAGTGACACTAAAAACATTGAACACAGGAACACAGGACCCCTTCAAAATAAAACAGGAAATATAATGAGACGCAGACATGAAACACACGAAGGGCAAGGGAGACTTCACAGGGGTTGAAAACACGAGGGGGAGCTAATAAGCAAATGAACACAGGAAACCTAATAAGCTTAAACATACACTATAAGACCAGGATCGTGACGCCTTTAGTGCTCATCTCCCCGTTTCAGCAAATAACATCGGGTCCGGTATAGAAACAATACTTGTTCATGAACATTGTAATCTACACACAGTGTTGGGGAGTAACGGAGTACATGTACCGCCGTTACGTATTTAAAATACAAAATATGAGTAACTGTATTCCGTTACAGTTACCGTTTAAAAAGGTGGTATTTAGAATACAGTTACTTTGTTGAAATAAATGGATTACACGGCGGTACTTCCCTGTTTCATATTGTGGCGGGTCAGGACTGTTTGGGTTTTGTTTGACAGCTACGTTCTGTTGTTCCAGGCAGCGTTACGGTTGCCATGGTTACAGGGTGACGCTCTCTCTACGTGTTTCCTGGGTGAGAGAGCGCCTGTTGTTGTTGTTGTGCTAAGCTAACAGGCAGAATGCTACAGGTATAGCTCTAAAGAATGTAGCATCATGGGCAGTGTAGTCCGTGCTGCAGGGAGAATGGACTGCCATACCCGTTATGTGTCTGTGAGTGAGGGAGGGAGAAAAAGGAAAAGTACGAGCTGTCATCGAGCAGAAACGGGAGCTGGAAGCATGTAAATATAATAATAACCACTGCAGCCAAGAAGAGAGCCTGACGAGCCCAGTTGTAAGTAAGCTATTAAGACTCGACTGTACACCGTGTTCGTGTTTTCCTCTGAAACAATAAGTTCCGTTGGAGCAGCCTTTCAACGCCTCTCTCTGTCTCTGCTAGCAAAGTTGACCCAGACAACAAAGTAAAGCTAGTTTTCAGCTACGAGCCGACACAGAACCCACCGTATTAGCCAGAGGTCCCTTTACTACGGTTCGGAGCCGCGGACCTTCAGTAACAGTAATAAATCACAGCAATAGTACATTCATGTAGTTGTAAACAGCATGATAATATATTAAGTAATCCAAAGTATTCAGAATACGTTACTCTCATTGAGTAACGTAACGGAATACGTTACAGAATACATTTTGGGGCATGTAATCTGTAATCTGTAATGGAATACATTTTAAAAGTAACCTTTCCAACACTGTCTACACAGTATTCCAGGAAGTGATATCACTGATATTGTACAGCGTTGTTTTATTATGAGCAGTGAAGGATATAACGGCGTCCATATCCTCTGTGAACAGAGCTCAGTGTGCGTCAGTGAAGCTGAACACACAGTGTTGATCTTCAGCCAAACTGGATCATCTGTGAGGCTCAGTTTAGAAGAAAGTTTGAGCAGATAATGATTTACTGATATTTAATGACAGAAACAACAGTGAATGAGGACAAAGCAGCACAACAATCTATTTCATTTGTTTGGTTCAGCACCATTTATCTACACACGTATGATGGAAGGTTACGTACACGTAAGGACTAAACATGGCTGCTAAACAGAAGGTCTGAGGTACTCACAGAGACCATCAGGGTTTTTTTTTCCATCTTAACATTTACATAGTTTTATATGTTGTCATTGCATTTATATGACCTGCTCTTCCAGACTGAGCTGTGGCATTGCATAAAGGTTAATGATGAACTGAAGCTACTCTGTGTGTCTTACATAAGTTGAAGACGCTGGAGGAGGAGCGAGACGAGGCGATGAAGAAGCTCTCTGAGTTCCAGCAAGGTAAGTTCACCTGTGTCCAGAAGTGAGATCCCCATTGCACCAACATGTTTAACTCACTATTGTTTGCACATCGATGCTTAATACACACATCACAGCTCTGAGCATGTGTCACACGTGTCTATGGCGCTGACACATGCAGTGGGTAAGATCTACGATTATGAAATTGTCCAGCGTCTGTAGCTTTTAGAGCTGCACTCTTCCTGCTCTACATGCCAAAGTCCGTTTGTTGGCCAGAGAGTAAACACTCTTTGGTTTGGATTTATGTGAACAGCTGACAGTTTAACAGACATGCATACCTGACACATACGACTAAAAGGAAACGCCTTTGGGCTTTGTCACAAATCCATATTCATGAATTACTTACAATGGAAATACAGGAATAAATTCACAAGCAAAAAGTAATAATTACAGTCAGTATGTAACACAATAACTATCAAACTATCAGAAATTAAACTGTTACAAAGTCAAACTGCAGCTGCATGAATAGAATCTACACATGCACTGATCGAGTGGTTTTAAACACCAAATAATTACGTTTACAAGACAAAGATTAGTGTTTTTTCTCCCACGTGGATTTTGTTTTCTCCCGTGTCCCTACATGGAGAGAAGCTCAGCTACATTCATGCAGCCAGCTGGATCTACGGCAGCGTAAACCTTCGTCTTCATTCCTGCCAAAGCTTTTTCAACATTAGCACGATCACGTTGTTCTTCACTAAGGATTTTAAAGACTCAAACACCTGTAAATCAGGTTTCATCAGTTCTGTGGCTGAACCACCGTCTGAGCTCATACTGAGCTTGTGAAGCTCGTCATAAACGTTGCTGTTGCTGAGTTCAAAGCTTATCAAGTATCACTGAACAAGCAGACTTTATGTACAGCAGTATGTACGTATTCCAGGTGACTTTTACACTGCCTTAAAGAATGAAAGCAGCGAGTTGTCTGGGAAATAAGTACTTGCTGGTTCAGTGTTGTACCTAAAGACTTCATCAGTCAGTAACTCTTTGGCATTTTTCTCTCCTGCATTGCTTTTAAAAGTTGAGGTCATTTCTCTTGTGAGAAATATTAATGGTGCTTCCACTCGCAGTAAGACTTCCTGCTGTTGTGTGCATCTGCTGCCATCTGTGTCTCTTAAAACGTCTGAAGTTTGAGTCCTGTTATCATGTAAAACAAGTGTAGGATTAGTTTGATTCATTTGGGCTTAACAATGATCTGCTGGCTCTCTGGCTCCTGTTGGTGTCACTTACAGCAGGCTTTTTAGGAAGCTCCCGATTTTCAGAAATGGGAGTTTAGTCTGATATACACAAATGTGCCTCAGCGTCTGATTATCGTATGTCTGGGTAGCTTTGTGTGCCTATAGGTGACCTGACGCAGTAAAAGGTGCATATTTAAAACATTTCTTTTAGATTTTAGAGCAAAGTCTCGGGACGATCTGTCTCCTGATATTGCTTCTAATGTAATTTGTCACTATTTATTTTAAGATCGAGCTAGCATGATGCTATATAATGTTGAATTGTACCACGCCATTACAGCAGTGTTTCCCAACGACTGGGCCGGGCACATAGGTGTGTCAGGTGATCCACAGGTGTGCCGTGGACGGTTATTTGGTTCCACCTGATTGGTCCTCTAAGCCATCGGCGTGAGTAACGGGCGGAACAATAACATTCTCTTCCACTAGAGGGCAGTACAACTACCTGCTCTAATTAAATGGGTTTCCAACTGCCAGTAAAACAGAAGAAGACGAAGGAGAAATGACATAATAGTCATGCTGTGAGACAATGCAGCGCGTAATAGCAATAGATAAATATTTGAAAAACAGTCAGTGGTAAATGGTAAATGGACTGGTTCTTATATAGCGCTTTTCTACTCTGTCCGAGCACTCAAAGCGCTTATACAGCTAATTCATTCACCCAATCACACCCATTCACACAAGCACTTCTAAGCTTAAGTGCTAAGAGTATCTAACATTCATACACATTCACACTCCGATGGATGCATCGGAGAGCAACATGGGGTTAGTATCTTGCCCAAGGATATTTGGCATGCAGACTGGAGCAGCCTGGGATTGAACCACCGACCTTCTGGTTAGTGGCTGATCCACTCTGCCACCTGAGCTACCTGAGCTACAGCCACCCATCACAGTGTGATGCGCAAGGTGGTTGGTGCCTGCCGTGGTGATAACCCCTGAACCAAATGGTGGACACCAGAGGTGAAGGGAGCCACCAGGCTGAAGAAGGAGTCCTATCGGGCTTGGTTAGCCTGTGGGACTCCGGAGGCAGCCGACAGGTATCGACAGGCCAAGCGGAATGCGGCTTGGGCAGTGGCTGAAGCAAAAACTCGGGTGTGGGAGGAGTTCGGAGAGGCCATGGAAAAAGACTTTCAGACTGCCTCGAAGAGATTCTGGCAAACGTCAGGCGTCTCAGGAGGGGAAAGCGGTGCTCTACCTGCACTGTGTATAGTGCTGGCGGAGCGCTGCTGACGTCGACTGAGAAAATTGTCGGGCGGTGGAAGGAATACTTCGAGGACCTCCTTAATCCCACTGACGCGTCTTCCAAGGAGGAAGCAGAGTCTGGGGATGAGGGGAATGACCCGCCAATTTCCGGGGGCGAGGTCACTGAGGCAGTTAAACAACTCCTTGGTGGCAGAGCCCCTGGTGTTGATGAGGTCCACCCCGAGTTCCTGAAGGCTCTGGACGTTGTAGGGCTGTCCTGGTTGACACGCCTCTGCAATGTTGCGTGGAGATCAGGGGCAGTACCCGTGGACTGGCAGACCAGGGTGGTGGTTCCCATCTTTAAGAAAGGGGACCGGAAAGTGTGTTCCAACTACAGGGGGATCACACTCCTCAGCCTCCCCGGGAAAGTCTATGCCAGGGTGCTGGAAAGGAGAGTTCGTCCACTAGTCGAACCTCTGATGCAGGAGGAACAATGCGGTTTTTGTCCTGGTCGCGGAACACTGGACCAGCTCTTTATCCTCTCGAGGATACTTGAGGGTGCATGGGAGTTTGCCCAACCAGTCTACATGTGTTTTGTGGACTTGGAGAAGGCATTCGACCGTGTCCCTCGGGGTGTCCTGTGGGAGGTGTTGCGGGAGTATGGGGTGTCTGGCCCATTGCTACGGGCCATTCGATCCCTATACAACCGTTGCAAGAGCTTGGTTCGCATTGCCGGCAATAAGTCGGACTCGTTCCCGGTGGGTGATGGGCTCCGCCAGGGCTGCCCTTTGTCACCGGTTCTGTTCATAATTTTTATGGACAGGATTTCTAGGCGCAGCCAAGTGGCGGAGGGCTTTCACTTTGGTGGCCTCAGAATCTCATCTCTGCTTTGATGATGTGGTTCTGTTGGCTTCATCGGGTGAGGGCCTCCAGCTCGCACTGGAACGGTTCACAGCCGAGTGTGAAGCAGCGGGAATGAGGATCAGCACCTCCAAGTCTGAGGCCATGGTTCTCAGCTGGAAAAGGGTGGAGTGCCCACTCCGGGTCGGGGATGAGTTCCTGCCCCAAGTGGAGGAGTTCAAGTATCTCAGGGTCCTGCTCGCGAGTGATGGGAGAAGGGAGCCGGAGATCGACAGACGATCAACAGACTGGTCCGTTGTGGTGAAGAGGGAGCTGAGTGTAAAAGTGAAGCTCTCAATTTACCGTTCAATCTACGTCCCTACCCTCACCTATGGCCACGAGCTGTGGGTAGTGACCGAAAGAACGAGATTGCGGATACAAGCGGCGGAAATGAGCTTCCTCCGAAGGGTGGCTGGCCTCTCCCTTAGAGATAGGGTGAGAAGTTCGGCCATCCGGGAGGGACTCAGAGTAGAGCCGCTGCTGCTCCACATCGAAAGGAGCCAGCTGAGGTGGTTCGGGCCTCTGACAAGGATGCCTCCTGGGCGCCTCCTGGGTGAGGTGTTCCAGGCATGTCCCACCGGGAGGAGGCCCCGGATAAAGCGGAAGAAGATGGATGGATGGATGGATGGATGGCTCCAAAAGGATGGGAAACACTGCTCTATGGTACAAAATAGACATGACAGGTTGAACATTAGTCTCTGCAGGGGTACAGTTATTTAGTGGCTAGTAAAAGTCCAACATGCAATCTCACACACACAGCATTACAGTGAGAGTTTGTTTACATTGTTTGTATTATAAAATGACACTAAAAGCATGAAAAAATCTGATCAAAGAACAAAGATTGATGACAGATAGGAGCACAGTGAGGTATGAGACATTAGCAGGAACATGATATCTCTGTTAGGGCTGCCACAAACGATTATTTTGATAGTCGACTAGTCACCGATTATTTTTGTGATTAGTCGACTAATCAGATCATCATCCATTGGACGTAAACGTACAGCTTATTGCACCAGCAGCATCTGCTCTTATACAGTGGGGCAAAAAAGTATTTAGTCAGCCACCGATTGTGCAAGTTCCCCCACTTAAAATGATGACAGAGGTCAGTAATTTGCACCAGAGGTACACTTCAACTGTGAGAGACAGAATGTGAAAAAAAAATCCATGAATTCACATGGTAGGATTTGTAAAGAATTTATTCGTAAATCAGGGTGGAAAATAAGTATTTGGTCACCTCAAACAAGGAAAATCCCTGGCTCTCACAGACCTGTAACGTCTTCTGTAAGAAGCTTTTCTGTCCCCCACTCGTTACCTGTATGAATGGCACCTGTTTGACCTCATCATCTGTATAAAAGACACCTGTCCACAGCCTCAACCAGTCAGACTCCAAACTCCGCCATGGCCAAGACCAAAGAGCTTTCGAAGGACACCAGGAAAAGAATTGTAGACCTGCACCAGACTGGGAAGAGTGAATCTACAATAGGCAAGCAGCTTGGTGTGAAAAAATCAACTGTGGGAGCAATCATCAGAAAATGGAAGACATACAAGACCACTGATAATCTCCCTCGATCTGGGGCTCCACGCAAGATCTCATCCCGTGGGGTCAAAATGATCATGAGAATGGTGAGCAAAGATCCCAGAACCACACGGGGGGACCTGGTGAATGACCTGCAGAGAGCTGGGACCAAAGTAACAAAGGTCACCATCAGTAACACACTACAACGGCAGGGAATCAAATCCCGCAGTGCCAGACGTGTTCCGCTGCTGAAGCCAGTGCATGTCCAGGCTCGTCTGAAGTTTGCCAGAGAGCACATGGATGATACAGCAGAGGATTGGGAGAATGTCATGTGGTCAGATGAAACCAAAGTAGAACTTTTTGGTATAAACTCAACTCGTCGTGTTTGGAGGAAGAAGAATACTGAGTTGCATCCCAAGAACACCATACCTACTGTGAAGCATGGGGGTGGAAACATCATGCTATGGGGCTGTTTTTCTGCCAAGGGGACAGGACGACTGAACCGTGTTAAGGACAGAATGAATGGGGCCAAGTATCGTGAGATTTTGAGCCAAAACCTCCTTCCATCAGTGAGAACTTTGAAGATGAAACGAGGCTGGGTCTTCCAACATGACAATGATCCAAAACACACCGCCCGGGCAACAAAGGAGTGGCTCCGTAAGAAGCATTTGAAAGTCCTGGAGTGGCCTAGCCAGTCTCCAGACCTCAACCCCATAGAAAATCTGTGGCGGGAGTTGAAAGTCCGTGTTGCTCGGCGACAGCCCCAAAACATCACTGCTCTTGAGAAGATCTGCATGGAGGAATGGGCCAAAATACCAGCTACTGTGTGTGCAAACCTGGTAAAGACCTATAGTAAACGTTTGACCTCTGTTATTGCCAACAAAGGTTATGTTACAAAGTATTGAGTTGTATTTTTGTTATTGACCAAATACTTATTTTCCACCCTGATTTACGAATAAATTCTTTACAAATCCTACCATGTGAATTCATGGATTTTTTTTTCACATTCTGTCTCTCACAGTTGAAGTGTACCTCTGGTGCAAATTACTGACCTCTGTCATCATTTTAAGTGGGGGAACTTGCACAATCAGTGGCTGACTAAATACTTTTTTGCCCCACTGTATAACTATCATTAGCTTACAGCTTTAAGTGTTTAAGGTATGTGCTAACTAAAAATAAAGACAAGATGATAGTTTATTAAATTTTAATGAAATTTGCAGATTGTTTCGGTGAAGTTTAATAAACTCCTTGCTATCTAAAATATAACAGGACACCGGAGTAAATTCTCGAGCATCTCACACTTCTGATAATCAGCTGTCTGCTTGACGTTTATTCAGCTGTGTAAAAACTATAACTTTAATCTCAGCCAAACCGATTTACTCAGGAACAAATAAAACACTGAAAAAAGTCAAACAATAACATTTTAAGTTATCTAAGTGACTTATATATCATGTTTAACCTGAGTAGTGAAAGACGGCGGTGGGTTTGAAAACGATTAGCCGGGAGTCCGGTGTTCTCACGGCGCTAGTGAGCCTAGCCCCCGGCTAGCTATCGAGCTAGTGGCTGACAGATGTCTCCGAAAACGTCGGAGCGCTTTTGAAAATATGTGGTGTCTTGATAAACTGAGCAGATATTTGAGGTTTACACAGCTACATTCTCGCCTGAAAATATGTTAAACGTTTATTTTGTGACCCAGAAAGAATAATAAGAGTAATATTAAAACTAACTAGCTGCTGCCATTGTTGGAAACTGAGCTGGGCCGCGCTATGAATTCTGGGACACAGCTTCTTCTTCTTCGGGGTTTAACGGCAGCTGGCATCCTTGTACATGCAGTGCTGCCATCTTCTGTTTCAGTCCGTTATTACACTCTTAAATCCTACTACTTATTCCTGCGTCTTTTGGGATCTTACAAAGCTTCAAACGACGCGTCGACTATTAAATCAGTCGTTGACGATTTTGATAGTCGACGTAATCTCTGTCACTCACACTTGGAAAAGTTAGCTGCAGGCTAAACTAACGGGCCTATCTACCAGTAAGATGGCGCACTGTAATAAATGTATGTTGTTTGAAAATGATCGCAGCTGCAGAAATATGAGCCTGGATGCAGATAATGGCACGTGAGCGGCACCCTTGCATCCTTTTCTGAGCTTTTAATCGCTTCCCGGGATTGCAAACACATTTCAGGTGCTCCGCTGCACCATTCAATTGATTTTCCTTACAGGTTGCTATGACCACTTTAGTGGAGACAGAATTTGAAATGGGGCACCACATGTCAAAGGATGGAGCAAATAGTTTGTCTTTGTAGCCATGACAGTTGTGTGGATTTTCATCTGAATAATTCTGGCCTGTGCTCATGTATTCAGTGATTCTCCAGCCAAAACACATATTGTGTTTGACTTACGCGTTAATAGAGGCTGCCTGACTGTGCCAAGCAGCTGCATATTAGGACCTATTACGTGATTTCATAGCTCTTAGAAAATTGCTCCTATTCACAACGAAACGGCTGGGGGTGGGGCAGAAGTGTTGGGTGGGTGGCGGGGAGCGGGGGCTGTGGGAGGATGTGACGAAAAGCCCCCAACACACAATCGTGCCTTTTCAATTGGCGATGGCAAGGTTGATGACAACATGACCATTGTGTTATAATGATAACACCACAAAGGCATCTGCCCCCCTCATCAAGGCTTCGCAGCGGCTGCAGATACAATTTAATTCACTGCTCCGTTGACGGCGCTGATACCATTATGTAGCACGTCGGCACAGGGGTAATCACTGTCGTTCCTGAGAGCGGCGTGAAAAAAGACAAGCGTGAACAAGAGGGGGGGAAAGATGGAGGGACAATGATGGGGAGGCTGAAACTTACAATTAAGAATGCCAATTGTGATGTGTCAGAGCCCCCTGTGGACTCGTGCTCATATACTTGCAACGCTTCCAGCGCTGTTTATTTACCATGGCTACCAGTAATTATAATTAACGCGTCATTTAGTTCGAGGCGCCCTCTCGTAGGTTGCCGAGTCTGGACAGCGACAGAGAAGAGGCTGAGGAAGAAAACTGGCAGCTAAGTGCTATCGAGCGCCTTACGGAGGACGGCAGAGTGGATATCGCAGAGCGCTGACGTTCATCAACTTCTTAATTAGGTGTCACCGGGGGGAAGGAATTGCCCACGGCGGTGGCACTAATGCTTAATTTCTCCCTCACTCAGCTGTAATGTTTAATTAGTTAAGTGGCAGGGCAGTCTTTAGGGTGTTCTTCTCCTGCCGAGGTACGATTGCTGTTTGGAGTTTCATCAGATTTAGTTCCCAATGTTTCAATAAAACTGCTGTAATCACAGAGTTTCATGTTAACAGTGAATCGGCTGCATGTTCACAGTTACACTCAGCTCCACGAACCTGTGAGATTCTCAGGAAATAAATCACCTTCTTTAGTGGGGCCAGGCTGTTGTCACTGCGTTTATGCTCTGCTGTACAGGTCAAACTTTTTCTCTGCATCGATAATCTGACCTTTACTATCCACACTTTATTTTTACTGCCTGGAAGCTTTGAACACACAACAAACATGACGCCAAACAGGTTTCATGTAAAAACACAAACTATTTTATTCCTAAAAGTCTGGTTTTGGGGGGTTTGACACATTTCCTGTAATCATCCCTGCTGTGGCCAGCAGCAGCTTCTGCCAGCTAAAGCTCCCACAGACCCTCTGGACTCCACATCCAGGTGACTGTCGACATGTTTACGTTGTTCAGAGCACATTTAGATTTGTATGAATGAAAACTTGAAAACCCAAAGGAAAAAAGTAAGTGTGCTGAGATTGTTTTATTGTTTCTGGCTTGTTTTCAGGACTTTGCCTCACAAATCAAACATGATCAAAAAAGTAGATAAAACTCCTTAAAAGGTCAAACAGTTCAAATAAAGACAGAGGCGTATATCTGGCCTTTATAAAGGATTAACAAATATGAAATTTCACTCGACCCTATTTATCAAAACAAAATGGGAAATGGAGGGAGGAGTAGAGATGAAGGAGGAAGAGTGGACATACACATGGAAATGCAGCAGCTCACAGAGCTGGAGGGAATTTGGGTGGAAAAGCCTGATAAGATATTTTATTACACCTCAGCAAAAATCTCACTATGAAGGTAACCCATATTTTCTGGGACTGTTATTAAAACTTATTGTAAGAGAATACATGCAGCAATACAAGAGATATATGGAGGTTATTTACCTTTGAAAGTAAAACTTTATTTGTTGGACTTATGTCAGAAGGATGGACAAACGATAAATATTTGTTTAATATTTTACTGGCAGCAGGTAAAAAAAGCCATAAAAAACGTCTTTCTCCTGAGAGCCCAACTATGAACATGTGGATGGACATCACGATGGAGAAAATGACAGCAGATGTGAACTATAAGAGGGCCTGTTTGTATGACGATGGAAGAAATGGATGGACTGTATAAAAAAACACAGGCCAGCTTTTGATTTTGACTGTGTTAAGTACTAGAAGATATATTAGAGGATATATTAGTTATATTAATGGTAGTAAAATCTCACTCCTACATGCCTTTTTCTGTCTTTTTCTCTTTCCCTCCTTTTTTATGGATATTTTAGTTTAAAAACAGAAAAAAGCAAAAATACATGTAATTGTTGAAGCTGATGGTTTTGTACAGTTATTCCTAAATGTCAGTTAAAGAAAAGAAAACTAAAACTCCAGCAGTGTTAGCCTAACTGCTATTGTTACATAGAAGCAGTGTGCAGCTTTCCCACGCTCCTCTCTGCCGTGTGAGCTGTTCTCTCCACCAAACATGGCCTGTGTGGATCGTTACATCAGTCGGGACGTTAAACCCAGAACGCAGTGAGCGGTAAACGTGTTGGTCGTGTATTTCCTTTGCCATTGTCATAGGTAATATCAATTAAAAATCACTTCTTGTCACCATTTAGTAAAGAATGAAATGTTCCCACCCAGGCTGAGGTGTAGCATCACACGTCATGACTCATGTTGAAATACTTGCACAAAGCTCCCCTTTATTAAGATTCTGGTTCTTTATCCTTCTCCTCGTCTATTCAATCAGACACGGATGAAGAAAATAAAAAACGGGGTAAATAATCTGCTCATAAATAAATATGAGGTTCGGTGTAAAGTCTCGTTCTGATGAGGTCATTCACTGCTGAGGTGACGAGTGTTATGGCGCTCTCGTCAGCTGCAGGGATGCGTCGTCTGAAACCTGATTGTTGTCTTTGTTTCCATCATGACCTTTTGTTCATGAGTTGATGTTAAAGTTCTTCTTCACATGAGTTCAGCCTTTCATGTTTCATCAGTCAGTAATGACTCGTTTGTGAAATTAACACAGATGCTTGGTTTAAACACTGACTTGTGTTTTTTAATAACCTGTTGTCCTCATAACCGAGTCTGTGGTGCTGGAGACAGCAACACCCAGTCATACTGTTTAATACACACTAACTCTAACATACAAGACTGATGATGAGCTTTTAAAACAGCATCGTAACAAATGTATCCAATAGTGTTCAAGCTTAGAATGTAACAACCACGTGTGACGTCATGAAATTCACTCACATTGCTGTTGTAGGATGTGATGTTTGTCATATTTTACTATTTTTATTTGTTCTGTAACGTGAAACTGAAAAAGCCGTTTCCCCTCTTTCCTTTCATCTGGTCTTTTTCTGTGTTTTCTAGTCTCTCAGATGGTCATTGAAGAGGTCAGCGCCATCCAGGAGAACCTGGAGATCGAGCGAACGTGCAGAGAAAGTGCTGAAGCGCTGGCCTCCAAGGTACAGTCCACCTTAAGTTACATCAGGTCTGAACTCATTTCCTCTGCGTGCTCAGATTCAGGTGTCATTAAAGTAAAACAAGAGAAGAATAAAGTAATAAAATAATGATGTGTTGGTTTAAACCGGTCCAATCAGTCATTTGTGAGGACATTATCTGAGGGCTACAATCACAGCCTCTCTGGTCCTCTGGCGCCGCTCCTGTCCCCACGGCTCAGTGTAGAAAATTGCGTTGGATTCTTCTGATTCACAGCACAATTTTTGGAGTCCTTGCCAAAATGCGAGTTGTGATTGAAAGTGGGGGAGCTGGCACATAGTGATTTTGCAGCCCACTGGTGCTGAACTTATCACAGTAATCATTTCTCATTCAATTTCTGCACAAAAGCCCTCAGAGTCCACCTGGTTGGACGCGAGTGTGGACAGTTGGAGACTGAGGAAGAATTACAGTGAAGGTGGGCTTTTTTCCATCAGAGTAGGTCATCTGCTGATCGCGAGGTTGGTGGTTCGATCCCCGGCTGCTCCACAAATATCCTTGGGCAGGGATAACCGCGAGTTTCATCCATGGGAGTGTGGCTGTGTGTGAACGCTGGAGAAAAAGCACTTAAGCACAGAAAAGGCGCTCGCGTGAATGCGTGACTGCTGCGCTTTGAGTGCCTCAGGGGAAGAATCGTCCATTTACACACTGATCATCTGCTGACATTATCACTTACTCATTTGTTCACTTAATTACTTAATTGTGTCTCTATGTTTAAAAGGTTTTTTAACCTCTAAACCAGCAAATAATAAATGAAATTATTACTAGTATCATTTGAGTATTAAAACATTTGATGTTAATGTTACATCAGGTCTATATGTTTATGTTAAAGGAGTTTTACTGCACTGAGCAGTAGACAAATATTCTTATTGATCATAGAAATCTTATGTTTCAGCCATGAAACATATCTGACTCCGTGTGTTTCCTGACCCCCGCCTGCTTCTTCCACACAGTGGAGTCGCCTCCTCATCAGTAGCTCAGGGTGACAAAGATAAGGTGGATGATATTGTCCCACCTCAGATGATCAACAGTTCCTATGATTAAGGATCAGCTCAGCTTCTGACCTGTAACAGGCCAACTCTACCTCCTGCTGAACCTTTACCAAAGATCAGCAACAACTGTGTTACCACAGGAAGCTCCAGACTTCCTGTGTCCTTGTTCACATTAAACCACCTGATGCAGAAGTTAGCTGAGGTATTTATTGAGCTGAGGTATTTACTATCCATGTAATGCCAGATGTGTCTTGTTTGATAAAGGTGACTTTTATATCATCAGTGGGATTTTTTTTGCCTGAAAAAATAAAAATAAAAATTAAATGGCACAACACACTTACCAACTGTAGCAAATATGATACAAATTTGATACAAATTTGATACAAATATGATACAAATATGATACAAATACGATACAAATACGATACAAATATGATACAAATTTGATACAAATTTGATACAAATATGATACAAATTTGATACAAATTTGATACAAATTTGATACAAATACGATACAAATACGATACAAATATGATACAAATTTGATACAAATATGATACAAATATGATACAAATTTGATACAAATTTGATACAAATATGATACAAATTTGATACAAATTTGATACAAATATGATACAAATTTGATACAAATTTGATACAAATGCGATACAAATACGATACAAATATGATACAAATTTGATACAAATTTGATACAAATTTGATACAAATATGATACAAATTTGATACAAATATGATACAAATGAAAACTTGCCTCTGCAAATATTGAATTTTTACATTAGTCAAATATTCAATCAAAAGTTCAGAATATGTCTGTGAAGGTTCTCAGTCGTCCAGCTCATCGTAGTCCAAGGAGCTTGGAAAGAAGCGTCTGGACTTCTTTGAGTTTCACGTTTCACCTTCATCCCAGAAGCTTCTGAACTGAAGCAGCTTGTTAGAATTGTAACTCTACTGTTCTTAAGTAGCCTTTTTTCTCCACATTCATGAAGCACTGTTGATAAACAGACTTCTATAACTTTACAGTCAAATAAAATCTCTTCCAGTTGCATTACCAGCAGTAACCAACGGTTACCAGCAGTAACCAGCGGTTACCACGAGTCCAGCTTTAGAAAGTTGAGATATTTACAACCATTAAATTGGTCGAGTAGGCCGACGTGAAGCTTGAGCCCCTCCCAGAGTAGAAAAAGGTAACGTGAGTATGAGGTGATAAAAGTTGACTGTTAGTGTTCACGTTGTGAGAATACTGCTGAGCATGAGCTACGAGGCTCACGAGCAGCTGCAGGACGTAGATTTCCACTGCAGTATCTGAAGTAGGTGTTACTCTAACAACTAATTTAGTTTTGTAAAATAAACGTTTCAAAGATGAACAGCATAACTAATGACAGAGAATCAGACAAACTGTATTTGGGATTATTTTGAATCCCACTTGCAGCTGACTGAGCAGAGCAGACATGCTTCAGGCTCTGTCCAGTGAAGCGGCTGCTAACAGGTAGCACTGTGCTATCTCAGGCCTGACGATTGGGAGGAATTATGATTTCCCAAGAATACTAAAAGGCTGCTTGGTGGCAGCCTAAGTAACGACTCTCCTTCAGGCTTTATTTGATGTGTTCGCTCTGCTTCACTAACGGCTTCTTTTCATATGAAGCGACGTCTATAAGCAGACACTCCCTGTGCTGTGGGTGTGTGACAGCAGTAGTCCTTGATTAGCTAAAGAATGAATCCATTTATTAATTATTAACTTACTTCTGTTAAAAGCATCACGTTTGTTCACCATGAATCCATAAGCAGTGAATGGAGTACAGTGTGAGTATGAAACATTACGCTGGCCTTCCAGCAGCAATACTCCAACGTCACAGTTTCTGTGCACGCTGTGAAGGTGTTAACGTGGTTTATTACTCATTTGCATTTAAATCAGAGCTGAACACACCACGACGGCAAGTTAAACTCTATGTTAATTTCTGTGTCCCCGATGATGGTAATTTTGCACAACAAATATCTCCAAGGCCGCTCTGAAAGAAGCTAAAGTTTAGAGCAATTCTTTAACTCGTCAACATTTTGATTTAAAAGCAGCTGGAGGGGGTTAGCAATTTACAACCAGCCAGAGGAGGATGTGGTTTTGATGCTTAATGTTTTTGTGTTGCTGTATGATCAAGGCTGCGACTTTGTAATGGTGACCTCCAACGACAGCGCTAGCCGACTGTTATGTCAGCCTCGAGTCATCTAAGTATGTAATTTTAGATGTACATCTTCCACCGATTGTAGATTATTATCAGAAGAATGTGATTCTATGTTATGTATTGTTGATTGCATTTCAGAAAGAAAGATGTCGTCTGAAGGGTGTCATCAAAAGATGGAATTGCTGCAATCCGCTCTCACCGGGATGCCATTAATAAATGCTTCTTTCATGGCTCCTGTTTTCTATTTCCTTCCCTTTTTCCTTCCCTTTAGGGGCTTTTCTTCCTTCAGGTGACATCAAGAAGCCATGGCTTTCATTCATGCTCTACTTACCACTGGTCTCCTTAATTCATATATATACACGTATACGTATATATAAAAATATATATAATGCTAATAAAGTATAATGCTGCATTTTAACAGAGAAGCACACACTGCTGTAGCAATGAGGGTGAAAATATTAACAGCTAAAATGAATTTTAGTTATTCCTGCTGCAGTAGTGCTGCCATGTTGTTCTGCAGTTCTGTGAGTGTCCGAGTTCATGCTTATGTTCATTAGATGTTGGTGGTCCACAGTCGACTGTTACCAGGACAGTTTAGCAGCTAGGACATGCAGCACACTAGAAGATATTGTTTTAATAGAAGTATCAGTACTTTGGTGAAAACAAGCAAAATATGATTTGAGCTCAACTTTGTTTCCTGTAAAATGAATTTGCCACAGATGATGTGAAACGATGAAGACGTGACTAAAGTGCAAATGTTCAAAGCATCAGCTGTTGCATTTATGGGCATGTTTATGTTCATGAAGGTCTCTCTGTGGAGCTTGGTAATCCTTGAAAATGTGTTCTTGAGTTGGTTCGATGTTGTGAGTTTTTCTTAACTAAGAGAAGAATTCTGCTCTAATCGATTTGAGCTGCCTCCTGTGGTCTCAGACGATTCGCTGTTGCTGAGTTTGGCACTGCGATCTGTGTTCGAGCCCAGCGATGGCCGAATGTCCTCACACTGAAGCCTCCATTGACAATTCCAGTTAAAAAGCCATGAAACAGCTTGTCAGTCAGTCCAGTTACTCTTGAGAAAGCGTGAAACGATGTATTCAGATCGCTGTATTTCCTAAATATTTAATGCAATACTTTTGTATTGCATGAAGTATTTTGTATTTAATTTACAATTAATTACAAATACAAAAGTATTTTGTATTTAATTAATGTTAAAAGTCCACTTTGCTGGTGTGCAAAGGGCACGATTACCAAAGAAATGTACTTCTGTCCAAACACTTCTGGGCTTGACTGCAGGTGTGTTGAACTTCAGTTGGCGTCTTTATGGGTTTGTGTTTGTGAGAAAACCATGTTGGTAGATGTTTGCACACTTTGGTGTCAGAGTCATTTTATTCATTTGGTCAAATAAACCATGAATGCTGCTTCATAACACAAAAGCATCTTATTCTGACAGTACATCACACTTCCTCTGTCTGCCTGCATGCTACAGCTGGACAGGCAGAACCGCTCTCTGAAGAGGAAGAGTATGATGTTGCTGTCTCACATCAGCCCTGAGACCATCGCTGATATCGACCTTAGTGATGAAGCAGAAGAGAGTGAGGACCTGCATGCATCGAGCCACGACTGCGTCTCTCCTCAGTGCTGCACCTCCAGCTCAGGTACCTGCTGCTCGTGCCGTAGAGAGTAAAGCCTGCACTGTGCTGACAGACCTCACCTACAGCATTCATTCACCAAAGAGTAACACAAGAATGTGTTCACTGGTCACAATGAGAGCTGTGAAAGCACATGTGCATTGGAACATTTACTGTGATAAGTTACTGTGTGAGGGACGAAGCAGCCAAAGCAAAGAGGCCACAGGCAAAAGAGTGTCTACAAAAAGGGTTTTCTTTATTTTAACCCTCAAAAAGTCCAAAATTAACAAAATTCAAAAACATACTTAGCAGGCCCATAAAAGAGGTCAACTAAATATAACTCTACGAAAAGGAATTTCCAGAACTTAAACAAAACAAAGTGAGACACAACTTATCTCACAAACTGACCTAATTACAAAGACACATGAGGATAGCTTTTATAATGATTTGGGCAAACCATTTGAACACAATAGGGGGGAAAACAAAAACACATTTTTTTTTATATAATATTATATAATTTTATATAATATTTTTACATAATATTAACTAAGCACAGAATAGCCTAACTAAACCTAAAACACCCCTGCTCCTGGTAAGCCCATGCTTGGTCCTGCTGAGCAGGCATTTTGAGTCCTCAGCCACGCCTTTTGCCCAGACAGGAAACAGCCACCACCCAAACCAGGTAAATCAAAGAAAGAGAAACATAATTAATATAACAAAACATTTTAGAAAAAACACACAATGTTACTATGTGCACGCCTCATAATACCAGTGTTAGGTTTAACCAAATGATTAATGAATTATATTAATGAAGAAAACTGCAAAGCAAACTAATAAAGTGAAAAATGGACTAATTTACCCCTGTGTGGCTGATGCCATCACATACTGCATTTCTGCTTGGTTACACATGAAGAAGACGAAGGGTTAGAAGATGGATGAAGGGAATGTACCACTGAGGTGAAATCTAGTTTGGAAATGGATCCATGAGCTTTGTGTTTGACGCTTCATTTTACAAGGACTTTACTCAAACTCTTCACGTGGCACATGGTTTCTCACATATTTGAATGAGTGGAAATCAAATCACCTGGATTGTAGAGGCCTGTAATGGTTCGGTCGGTGTGTTTATGGAGCGGACCCAAAAGCAGACACGGGAGTAACGAAGAGAGAGACGTTTTATCGGACTGGATACCAACAGACAAAAACACAAAGCAAAACAGGAGAACTAAAAGCTAAACTGGGAAAACTAAACAAACTCTGTAAACTGTGGCAGGAGACATGAAACACGTAGACGGGAATAACCCTGAGCAGGAACAGTTGTAACAAAACACTCAGACGACCTGACACAGGAGGGGAAGGAGGGAAGTAGAAACACCGCTGACACAAATGAAGCATGACGCTACAGGGGAAACAAAACTACACACTGAGCAGGGGAACAGTGGACCTTTCAAAATAAAACAGGAAACATGTACATGCAGACATGACGAAGCGACAAACATCAACCAGACGAAAACTCAACTAAGAAAAACTAATGTGCCAGAATTTTTCTTATTAGTCAGAAATATGAAGTAACTCAACTACATCCTTAACAAGAATAAAACATGATTCTAACATAAGAAGTCAAGAATAGAATAAATAAACTCAAGATGCTGGGTCTCAGACCTCGACGGGTCAAGCCAGCCCCATTGCCACGTCCACCACAGTGTGAAATTTAGCTTCACCAAAAATTCAATTTACAGATGACATTACGAGCATAACGTCTACACCAAGGGTCCCCAATCCCAGTCCACGAGGGCCGGTGTCCCTGCAGGTTTTAGATGTGTCCTTGATCCATCACAGCTGATTTAAATGGATAAATTACCTCCTCAACATGTCCTGAGGTTCTCCAGAGGCCTGCTAATGAACTAATCATGTGATTCAGGTGTGTTGACCCAGGGTGAGATCTAAAACCTGCAGGACACCGGCACTCGTGGACTGGGATTGGGGACCCCTGGTCTACACCCTTAAAGTCAAAAATATTAGGTGTGTTGCCGCGTGTGCATAAAATAATTGGCAGATGTCCTGAGAGTTCTCAGCTGTCTGAAGTTCAGCAGATGTATTTTCTCCTCCAGCTGCCTCTGGCTCACGTCATGGTCAGTTCCTTCAGTCAAACAGTAATTATACCTCCGGTGATAATGGATTTATACTGATGATGCTTTTCATGTCGTTGGCATTAAAAGGCACAGATAATCATGTCATTTGCAAATAATATGCTGTGATACAGGCAATACTGAAATAAGTTGACTTTTGCAAAGATTGTGGGCTTATTATCTAGAAAATTCATAATTGCATGTTAATGGACAGCTAGTCAAAGCAGCTCCTGTGATGAAGCACCAGAGATTTGGCTGCAGACTTCTGTAGATCCCAGCCAAACAGACGAGTTCTCGTAGGTTCTGAGCTACCCCATATGGAAAAGAAATAGTAAAAACTTATATGATTTACTCATGAAAGTGGCCACTTTCTCATTACTTTCATATATTGTTTTAGTAAGTATCCAAAACATACAAGTTTCATTATATAATTTTTCAAGGGATCTTATATCTGTTTTTACTCTTGTATGCTTTTCATACAAGTTTCACACAAGACAGATACAAACTTTATAAGATTTATATATATCTTTTCCATATGGGACATCACACAGATTGTGTTCATCTGTTCGAATCATTTTCAGTATTTCGCTTGAAAATTTCATGACACGAAATCCTCGTTCTGCTCACCAGAAGGCAATCCATCTGTCCCTGAAACAGCTTTGGTGTCAGCGACCTTCTTCTGCTTAAGTACCCTGTTTAAATGTCTCAGACTGTTCCTGCTGTGAGCTGTTTGTATTAACACATCTTTATTTCAGGATTTATTCCATTCGTCACATTTTTGGACACGTACAGTTCTTAACCAATGTATTGGCACAGCACAGGTTTAAGCCACAGCTGCACTAAATTAAACTAAAAGAGTATTTTTTTATGTTTTTAATGGTTAAACTCACCACTAAAGCTCAACATGATCATTTTAATGCTGAAATATAGTGTTTTTATGTTGTCCATGAAATCTAAGATTTGTTTATATATATATATATATATATATATATATATATATGTTAGGGGTGCAACAATACACAAAATTCACGGTTCGGTTCGATACTTTGGTGTCACGGTTTGATATTTTTTTGATACAAAAAAATGTTCATGCTTTTTTAATTTGTCATTTATTAAAATTATAAATATATATTTTAACTCAAAAGTACAGTTTTTAAATTTAATGTTGCTGAAACAACAAAGTAATAAAAATAAATCTGATGGAGAAATCCCTCATCTTTGGAAAAGAGAGTTTATTACAGAGAAATGTCTCTTTCAAAATAAAAGCTCTACTATACGCTTCTTCTGGGCTATATTCTCAGCAGCATATTAAACATATCAGGTCCCCATAAGGAGAATCATGTGCTAACGGCTGTCTAAATGACTCGGGTAAAGTTTGTAGCATGCGTGCTTGTTGTTTTTGTCTGCTTCCACTTGTCTTTGCACCAGGATGATGTCGGAGTAAATGTGCAGTCATATTCGTTGTGTTCCCACTAGTGCTGTCAGCGTCAATCTGAAATGACGTCAACGCCACAACACGGCAAATCTCCGTTAACGAGCTACCGCGGATGGCCCGTGCGTGGGGCTGGACGGCGTCAACACGTTAACGAGCTAACTGCGCTAACGAGCTAACTGCGCTAACTGCGCTAACGAGCTAACTGCGCGAACACACTAGTTCCCACCCATATAATTGAGCATTGCGTGGCACATCCAACATACTGTTTTACTTTAGTCCATGACGCGCTTACCTTCACGGTCATACGTCACATGAACACCAAAATAGTTCCAAACGCCAGATCTGAATGAGGGTGGGGGAGGTTCAATGTGTCATGTTGCAACGAGCTTAGCTTCTGTCTGCTAGCTTGCGCTGCGCTCAGTGGATCTGCGCTCGACAGTGCAGCCCAGTGTTGCCAACTCCTCACTAAGGAAAATTGCTATTGGTTGTCCTAAAAGTCGCTAGAAGTCGCTAAATGACGTCATCACCTAATTTGCATAATTGGTCATGCTAATGTAATTGTAACCTACGCTGCTGGAGAGAGAAATAACATCGTGGACGAGACATAAAGTGAGCAAAAAACGTCCTAAATGCATTTAGAATTTATTTAGAACTACTAATTAAATTTCTTTTAGCAATTATTGTTTTTTGTAATGTCACAATTCCAACCCTGCTCCTTTACCCGGGCTTTGACCGGCAAAAGTGACCCGAAATAGGCACTCTGGTGGAGTTACTTTGTGTGTGTGTGTTTATAAGTAGTTTTAAACCTGATCCACAAAACAGCATAAGAGTAAAAGAAGAACTGACTGCGTTACAGCACCCGCTGCTTGTTGAGAGTAAAAGCGATATGCGCTTTCACGTCTTTTTTTAGCGACTTTTTCTAGAAAAAAAGTCGCTAGGGGGTCTGAAAACTCGCTAAATATAGCGACAAAGTCGCTAAGTTGGCAACACTGGTGCAGCCTAGGTGGAGTAGTCGAGCGCAGATCTACTGAGCGCTCAACACAGACAGCATCGTCAGAAGAAAAGTTGATGAAATAAATTAAAAATTTTGTATTGTTCATACATATGTGTACCGAACCGAAAGCACTGTATCGAACGGTTCAATATCGATACGAGTATCGTTGCACCCCTAATATATATATATATATATATATATATATATATATATATATATATATGTATATATATATATATATATATATTCTGCAGTGCTGAACTTCAAAAAAGGAAGTTTTAGTGGTTAAAGCGCTAAAGTCCAGGGCGCCGACTCAAAGAAGCATTCTTATTTGACTCATAAGTTCTAATTAAGTTTTAGTTTCAGAGACAATTTTGACAAAGTTTGAAGTATTTGTGTTTTCTTGTTTGTATGACAGCTGGTCTCGTACATTTGTTAGGCACGGCCTATAAACACAAACTAAAAAACGAGAATGTAACGCTAGTATGAATGAATTACTCTGTTTCAATCATTTGGTATTATCAAAAAGACTAGAAGCTGATCAGCGTTTCAAAGAGGTTTGGCTCTACATAATAAATGTTCTTATTTGACAAAACAAACACAGGTTAACCCACAGAAGTTGTACAGTCAGTGCACCACAACATTGTTTAACTGTGCTGCTTTTTTTAGTGCTGCAAAATAAGTTGGAAATGACGGTTAAGGAGAAAAATCAAGCACTCTCTGATCTTGAGGCAGTAAGAGAACAACTGAGGGCGACCAAGGAGGAAGTAAGTATTTAATATTTCTTTTTCCTGTTGTGAATACTTTGGCCAGCAAGCGTGTGAATTCAGATTCCCAGTTCTTAGTAGTGAATATGTGCAAAAAGTGTCCCTGCATCGTTGTTTCCTAACAATAATAACAGTGACACATTAGCACGGAGGACAGAAAGGGATCCACTGTGTGCGCAGCTGCACTTTGCATGGCAGAGGTTTGTCATGTGCGGGAGGGAACACACAACGAGTCACATGGCAGGTTTGCACTGTAAGTTAAATGTTAGGACCATGTCTGTGGTCAAACTGTGGTCATAAATATTTTGTGCTTGTAAATCAAATGCTTAGTTGTGAACTGAGTTTTGTAACCTTTAAACCAAAACATGTTAAAATGTTATGTTTGTGCTTCTATAGATGAGAATTTGTGTTTGTAAACATATTTACATGAGTCACAGTGTTGTTTGTTAAGGTGTAAAACTCTGCGCTCTGGTTCCCTGGATGTGTGAGCGTTTCAACTTACAAGCACAAATTTTGACCCGATTTTTCTTCCTTTCAGCTGATTGGTCAATGCCATGTCAATCACAAATGAAACAATCCAATCAGAGAACAGATGGGTTTGGCTGTCGGAGGGGTGCTTTACGGAGCTGCAGGTCCTGGAAGGATGAATGCTCTTTTACATGCCAGCCCAGCGTTTTCCTTCATCACCACGAAGGAAAACAGTCTGTGCGTGTCCGATGCATTTCGTGTCACAGGTTTACGAGCTCACACAGGGACCTCCAGAGACTTTAATGGCTCTGTGGACTCGAGATGGAGCAGCATTGTGGAAATGACACAGTCTTCACTAGTATGTAGGAAGACACCAGTAGTAGGATAGTTACAAAGCTTTCTTCGTTGTGAATGAGCGATACATGTTTTTATTGAACATTTGAAGATAAAACAACAGAAACTCTTGTAGAGGACATAAAGTCAGAGACAGAAACAACAAGCAGAAGGCGCATCTAGTACACGCAGAGCTGCAGCAAGAAAACGCCAGCGCAGCGGCCAGCGCAACAACTTTTGCGCTCTCAGTTAGAAGTGAATGCGTCTGCTGTGAAAGGACCTTCATGCTGTGCCCTGACTTTGTGTTAAGGTAATACTAAAGTAGTAATGGTATTTCTAACCACTGATATACCAAAACTTTATCCTTTCAACAGCTGCTGAAAGTTAGGGAACCTAGCTTGTATGGGACATTCATATAGAGATCCTCCAGCTTCAAACTGTACTACCCTTCAGGACCTGCAGCTCAGTAAAGCACCCCTCCGACAGCCAAGATCTTCAACCCACACCTCCGGCAGAGCTTCAACAGCAGTCCGAGGGAGACTGAGGACATTGAGTCTGAATGGACCATGTTCAGCACCTCCGCTGCTGAAGCCGCTGCACTAAGCTGTGGCCGCAAGGCAGTTGGTGCCTGTCGTGGTGGTTATCCCCAATCCAAATGGTGGACACTAGAGATGAGAGGTGCCACCAAGCTGAAGAAGGAGCCCTACCAGGCTTGGTTAGGCCGTGGGACTCCGGAGGCAGCTGATAGGTACTGACAGGCCAAGCTTAACGTGGAGTGGGTGGTGGCTGAAGCAAAAACTCGGGTGTGGGAGGAGTTTCGGAGAAGCCATGGAAAAAGACTTTCGGACTGCCTCGAAGAGATTCTGGCAAACCATCAGGCGACTCAGGAGGGGAAGCTGTGCTCCACCTGTGCTGTGTATAGTGCCGGTGGAGTACTGCTGACTTCGACTGAGAAAATTGTCAGGCAGTGGAAGGAATGCTTCGAGGATCTCCTTAATCCTACTGGCATGTCTTCCATGGAGGAAGCAGATTCTGGGGATGAGGTGGATGGCTCACCTATCTCTGCGAGGTCACTGAGGCAGTTAAACAACTCCTTGGCAGCAGAGCCCCTGGGGTGGATGAGGTCCGCCCCAAGTTCCTGAAGGCTCTGGATGTTGTAGGGCTGTCTTGGTTGACACGTCTCTGCAATGTTGCTTGGAGATCAGGGGCAGCACCTCTGGATGGGCAGACCAGGGTGGTGGTCCCTATCTTTAAGAAGCTGGACCGGAGGGTGTGTTCCAACTACAGGGGGATCACACTCCTCAGTCTCTATTGGAAAGTCTATGCCAGGGTGCTGGAGAGGAGAGTTCGTCCGCTAGTTGAAGAGATCTCATCTCTGCTTTTCGCGGATGATGTGGTTCTGTTGGCTTCATGAGGTGAGGGCCTCCAGCTCGCCTTGGAGCGGTTCACAGCCGAGTGTGAAGCAGCGGGAATTAGAATCAGCACCTCCAAATCTAAGGCTATGGTCCTCAGCCAGAAAAGGGTGGAGTGCCCACTCCGGGTCGGGGACGAGTTCCTGCCCCAAGTGGAGGAGTTCAAGTATCTCGGGGTCTTGTTCGCGAATGATGGGAGAAGGGAGCCGGAGATCGACAGACAGATTGGTGTGGCAGCCGCAGTGATGTGCAGTCTGTTGTGGTGAAGAGAGAGCTGAGTGTAAAAGCGAAGCTCTCAATTTACCAGTCGATCTACGTCCCTACCTTCACCTATGGCCACGAGCTGTGGGTAGTGACCGAAAGAACGAGATCGCAGATACTAGTGGTGGAAATGAGCGTCCTCCAAAGAGTGGCTGGTCTCTCCCTTAGAGATAGGGTTAGAAATTCACTCATTCGGGAGGGGCTCAGAGTAGAGCCACTGCTCCTCCCGAATGAGTGAAGGGAGCCAGTTAAGGTGGTTCGGGCATCTGACAAGGATGCCTCCTGGGCACCTCCTGGGTGTTCTTGGCATGTCCCACTGGGAGGAGGCCCCGGGGCAGACCCAGGACACGCTGGAGAGATTATATTTCTCGGCTAGCCTGGGAACGCCTTGGTGTTCCCCCGGACAAGCTGGAGGAGGTGGCTGGGGAGAGGGAGGTCTGGGCGGCTGCCCCCGCGACCCGGCCCCGGATAAAGCGGAGGAAAATGGATGGATGGATGGGTGGGTGGGTTGATGGGTGGATGGATGGATGGGTGGATGGATGGGTGGATGGGTGGATGGATGGATGGATGGATGGATGGTGGATGGATGGATGGATGGATGGTGGATGGATGGATGGATGGATGGATGGATGGATGGATGGATGGACAAATAACAAATCATTTTAACATTCAGATATACATTTCCAGCTCAGTATTGATCAGGTACATGGTATAGCTCTGTATATGTGTTCTGATCTCCTTTCTTAAATGGCATGGCTGTGCCTGTTTTCAGTGGTAGTGCTGTGCACACTGCAACACAACTAAGAAAAATTCAGCTTCATTTAAAACAATAACTGATCCAGTTTTTGCTGGTTAGTCACAGCAATGATTCCCATGAGCTGCGTATTTAGGAAAGATAGCTGTGCATATAAACAATAAGCTTGTAAATGTGATAGAAAAGGTTGTCTACCAATCAGAGGGTTTGTCCCCACCCCCTGG